>NC_086286.1:53635725-53947838 GCF_963924245.1 Chroicocephalus ridibundus | reverse complement strand
ATATACTGGGCATCCATAACCCTTAAAATAAAAGTGGGGGGTGGGGAAGCCTAATTATCCAGGATCTAGTGGCCCAGTCAAAACTTTCCCCTCCTGCTCCTGGTATTGTACATTAAGGACTTAATGCTCTCTCTTCTTTACTCTTGCAGCATTTGCATTTGAAAAGTCGTGTGTTCATACACTGAAAACTCTGTCTGTGTGATGATAATTAAGAGAGGCTACACAAAAGTGATATGTATTTTAAATAAGCTACAAAAAAATCAAAATTTATTTCTCCTATGTTATAGCAATGTTCCCCTAGAGTTAGGAATCTACATAAAACCAAGCCATTCTCGGGGGAATTTTTATTGTGGATTTATATATCCCTCAGCCTTATTACAAACATGCTAACATTTACCTTTGGCATCATAAACACAAGACTCTACTATTTGTCTATCAATTTTAAAAACATATATTTGCAAAATCTTGGCAGATGTATTTTATTGCTCTTTATCTTCTTCTCCCCCAAAGAAAAATTAATTACTTGTCTATCAGTAAAATATGTATCTTCTTTTTTTATGTTCTGTGGCTACTATATTCTAAAATGTAAAGAACTATAGCATGATGAACATCCAATGTTCACTTGAAGCAACAGTATAATGATTTCTCCACAACTGTTGAAAATGACATGAATTAACCTGGAAGAAGTCTCAATGGGATAACGACAGACTGATATAAGGAAATGGCTAAGATTCCTTGTTGGCCTAGAATGTAATATACCACAAGACTGAAAGACCTAGAAAATGTATGTATTTATTTTTTGTCAAGTAAGCTTAAAAGCATACATACCAGTCCAGCTGGTGTGAGCAATTTTGTATCTGGCTAGCAATACAAAAAGAAGTAGTACTTCAGGGAAAAACTGTGCTTGCAGCTGTACTATATACGTCCCAAGATTCTCACTGGAGCATCCCACTGATCTCAGCTAAAGAACTCCGGCAGAAGATGGAGTATCGTTGGTCTGAAAAGTCCCAGATCACTCCATTTTATAAATAAAACCGTGAACTCCAGACAGAAAGCTAAATCACCAAATACCAAGAACATGAGGTAGCTATAGTGTCTTTGTTAAATGATTACATTCTCTATCGAGTATAGCTCAGGGCAAGCGCTTAGTACAAGTTTAAAGACATGTAGGTCTACATTTAAATGCAATATCCTGATTTAATACCTCTTCCTTACTGCTACTATTTGGCTACTGTTTTAACCACCTGTTAAACCAGCTGTGTGACAGCTCAAGTTCTAGGCATGTGGAGAAAAAGAGCAGCTGAAAGTTAGTGGTGCAAAAGAGTACTTGTGCTTTTGCAAAATTCCCTCAGTGTTAGACACACATCCTTACAGACAGACTTGATTTGCCCGCTACTGGTTTGCCTATTTGAAATTTGAGAATGAGTCACCTGAAAAGTCATGTTTTCATTCATGCCTCAGTGATGCCCTGACACTGAAAAATGTATGCACCTGAATCTGCATCCAATGAGACAGGAGAAATACTATTATTTCTTTTTTATTTGCCCTATGACTTAAGAAAACACACAAAGACTTGGGAACTAGTCAAAATTTGTAACACCTCTTCAGTGTTGTCAAATGGCACAGTTCTCCTGAAGCCAAACTGCCCGATTTACAGCAGCTGAGAACAAGCCATTTCTGGTAAAGGTATCAAGGTATGTCTTTCATCACTAAAGGGTTATCAATTTTCTCAGCTCTTTGTTTCTAATATAAGCATAACCAAGCGTCCTTTATGCCTAATGCTTAAGAAGTTAAATAAAGTAAAGAAATCCCTTGCTTTCCTTGTTTATGTAGAGGTATATTTTTTTCCAGAAAACACTGCTGATGGCTTAACAGCTATAGTAATGTACAGTAACAGAGCCAGCACAGTAATAGACCTCACAAAACATATACTCTCAAACTTTTTGACCACAAATAAGAACTCTCTATGAGCTTGTAAACTTAATGAATGTTAGGGCAGGCTTAAAAGAAATATAGCACATGAAAATGAAATAAGGGCTGTTTTATTATTATTTTAAAAGGCTACAGTAATTTATTAGCAACACTGCATTCATCAGAACTAGAATTTGACAGACCCATAGACATTTTCCTCCCTAATAGATCAAATTAATCATAAAACACATACTATTTTCTGCCCAGCTCCCTTCTGTTAATCTACTTATTAGTCTTAAATCCTAAATACCAATGCTAATTCTAAGCATGTAAGAGCTATAAAAATTGTTTACATGACCTGGTACCCTTGCTTACTTAATTTTTCTACTTTGCTAAATACAAAGAATATACTTATGAAAAAAAAGTTCCAAGGCAGTGACAGTTTTAGATAAATTACTGAAAACAATGAGCAATTTAATACTTAACTACATTGCAGAAATAAATTTCCATTTATTTCCAAGACTCAAGAGCAAACAAGAGTTGCTCAATTTCTTTTAACTGATTCAAGACACAAATATTCGTAAACTAGGCAGTCTGACTGCTATTAGCCTTAAATATGCAAACTTATTTGCAGTGTAAGTGTGGATAAAAGAAATAATGTAATGTGGTGGCCTTTCTAAATTCACATTTCAGGCTATTAATTTTAAAAGCAAAGTGGCTTCACTGAAATCTAAAGAGTCCAAGTTTCCTGTAGGTTTCATGGGCAGCGTTAAGTTGAACCACAGAAAAATATGGTCCCTTTTTTCCTTCTTATGCAAGATTAGGTTTTAGTGGGATCTATGACCTTATCTGATTCACCTTAAAGTAGCATGAAGATTATTGCTAATGGATGACAAGGAAGGGAAACATAGAGGTGTACAGAGTACCTGACCATCATTTTAATTGGCATTGTGGTCTTCGATCAAATATGGCTTTTCTTGTAAGAGGTTTAGCTCCAAAGGAAAGAGAAAAGCTGAACAGATCCAAGATACACCTGCTTTTGTATTGTGTTAGCCCTTTTAAATTTGTATGCAGTTCAACTGCATGAGGTTTTTTTCCACTTTCTGTCTGTTTTTTGTTCCTGTTCATTTGTTTGCACTCCATAAATATGTTTAGCTAAATCTTCATTGCACTATGTTGCATGACAAAATCTGGGTGATCTGCATTTACCAGCCTCTATTCTCAGTCACAACACAGCAGGACAAGAACACTCAAAATTTGCTATCATTAAAGTACAGATCTTGATTTTTTTTTTCACTTGACCTATAGCAAAATCACAGCATGGTCTTACTTGCAGAATGAGAGACCTCTTGAATTCCAAGTAACAATTAGCCACACTGGTTTATATATTAAGTAAATAGGTACTCTGTTCTATCACCTGGATGAGGCGAAATCTTCTGGAAACATGACCAGAAATACTGCTATGAACAGAAATACAGAATATGGATTCTATTTGTAGGAAAAGGGATGGAGGTTTTCCAAACAATTTACAAAAAGAATACTAATAGCAAACTTTTCTCCTTTTAAGAAAAGGGGAAGCAGCACAGGGTTGACATTCAGGCTTTATTTTACACGCAACCTGCTAGCATCTTCAGAAAATGAAATATCAGATTTTTTTAAATTTCATCTTGGGTGGGACAAAAATTCACGGGTTTATTTTTAAAGGGGAAAAAAACCCAAACAAAATATTTTTGCTTGCACTCCCTTTGAAGCCATATGCTATATTAATGCACAAACAATTTTGTGGAAGAATTCATGTTGTTATCATAAATTCCACAGAAATGCTGATATGAGCCAAACACTCGGAATGCAAAAGAATGTGTCTTCAAATATCTAGTAAGAAATGAATGCTAGCATTCATCATTAAAAAGAAAAAAAATATTCCTTTACTGGAAGTAGTCTTCTGTCAAATGAAGAAGTTTGAAAATTACTAGCACAGTAAAATGATGGATCTGAAAAGTCAGTTGACCACAATGAGTTGTGATGAATATTATTTAATATTAGACATCTGCAGTTTATATAAGAAACTTTTTTCAGCATATATTCACTAAGAATATTAAATTGCATATTTCAAAAAGAACATACTTTCTTGGGTGAAATATTTCATGTTTGTTTTTATGATTCTTTAATGTCAAGCAACCTTTCAAACTGCAAACAGTCTGCAGTGATGATTATATCTGTCTAGTATTAAGCCTTTGAGAAAGATATGTTGGCAAAAATAGGTAAATTTTGAATTCCAAACAACAACTTGACAAAACAGCCTAAGAAAATAAGCACTTCATGCTAATATATTTATAAACTAAGTAGAGTTATGCTCTGTTTCATTTTTATTGTTGCTTTTCTACATGCTCTCTTTGTTGCCTCAAGTCATTCAGATATATTTTCCCTTTTTATGGGGCAGAACACAGTTGCTGTGAAAATAATAATATATTGCTCCCTGAACTGCATGGTATTCAAAATATCTTTGTGTCTGTGGTCTACTACATGAAAAGTAAACACTATAGACAGATAAAATAATTTTCTATTTGCTTTTTTTATTCTTATTGTTGGATATGAAAGATATCAAATTAAAAAAATCTGGAGACTGAACTCTTCCATGTCTGTGAATGGATTCAGAATTGGCAGCACAAACCTCTGCATACCAGTCTACCGCTACAATTCTGAAGGACAGCTTACTCGTCATGACAGTAGTTCATAGTCCACCCTTATTTATAATGCTTTGCTTGCTGTTCAGACTGTGTCATGGTTTAACTCCAGCCAGCAACTAGACGGCTGATGGGGGACCTTATCAACACTTATAAATACTTAAAGGGTGGCTGTCAGGAGGATGGGGCCAGGCTCTTTTCAGTGGTGCCCGGGGACAGGACAAGAGGTAATGGGCACAAACTTGAGCATGGGAAGTTCCACCTAAACATGAGGAGGAACTTCTTTACTTTGAGGGTGGCAGAGCACTGGCACAGGCTGCCCAGAGAGGTGGTGGAGTCTCCAACTCTGGAGACATTCAAAACCCGCCTGGACGCGTTCCTGTGCAACCTGCTCTGGGTGACCCTGCTCCGGCAGGGCGGTTGGACTAGATGATCTCCAGAGGTCCCTTCAAACCCTATGATTCTATGATTCTCTCCCCACCACCCCAGCCATCTGAATGAGGAAAAGAATTGGGAAAAATAAGGAAAACTCGTGGGTTGAAATAAAGACAGTAAAATAGGTAAAGCAAAAGCCAGACATGTAAGAAAAGCAAAACAAGGAATTAAGTCACTACTTCCCATCGGGAGACAGATGTTCAACCATCTCCAGGAAAGCAGGGCTCCATCACATGTAATGGTTACTTAGGAAGACAAACGCCATAACTCCAAATATCGCCCCCTTCCTTTATATACTTCCCCCAGCTTTATATACTGAGCATCACTTCATGTGGCATGGAATATTCCTTTGGTCAGTTGGTGTCAGCTGTCCTGGCTGCATCTTGTCCTAATTTTTTGTGCACTCCCAGCCTAATGGCTGGCGGGGCGGTGAAAGGAGTAGAAAAGGCCTTGACTTCTTAGCCACAACTAAAAACATTAGTGTTTTATCAACATTATTCTCATCCTAAATCCAAAACATAGCACTATACCAGCTGCTAGTAAGACAGTTAACTATCCCAGCTGAAACCATGACAGACTTCCAATAAGGCAGTGTGATCTGTAAATAACATTTTTTCTCTTAAACCAGAAACCCTAATAGAGTCTGCTATACTCAGATACAGTAAATGCTAAGTGCATTTGGGTGAAACTTTAAACCATCATCTATCTGGATTGACTCAGAAATGACAGGAAAGACTATTCTTGCTTTCATCAATCCACTCCAAGAGCTGTAACGATCTATTTCCTGTGCAACTCCATTTCAGTTCTTCAGTCACAAAATGCATCATCTGAAACCAGTGTAAATCAACATATCTTCAATTAAGCCAGTCAAGCAACAGCGATATAACCCAACTTAGCACCTGACTTAGTGAACACCTGGCAGAACAGCTCAGCATCATTTACAAGCATGAGTATGTTTATAAGTCCGCCATGTAAGAAAGGCCAGATATCCATGGTTGAAGAATCTTCTCTTTTATCCATGCAGTCAATAAGGCATAACTCCTAAATCAAATTTCCGCACACTATTATGTGCATAAGTATAGCTGCTTCTGTTCTAAGCCAGCAATCTAAAGGAGAAGCAGCCACAAAGCGTGTTGTACTTGAAAGCTAAAAAAAGAGTGGACCAGAGTCCTCAGAGAGTATGAAGGACATCAATCCTGAGCTGAAGGTCTACAAAAGCCAGATATAGCTGAAAGCACAGGAATGACAGAGGTAGAGCAGGAAAAATTCAAGGCAGGAAATAAAGCACAAGACAGGAGCATGGCACTTAGATGTTAGTCTGCTCACCTCATGAACTTACACATATTCATGATTTTTTTTAAAGAGCTAGTCAAAGGTGACTCAATAATTGCAGCACCTCTTGACTCTTAACATAAAGGATGTGGAAAAAAATGTCTAAAAAACATCTGAATGCATCTGTTGTAGCACTAAACTGAGAGGTAGAACTTTGGGCTTAGGGCTATCCTAACATTATGATGTGATTTTTGGCTTATAGCTTATTCATCTCCCACAGCTGGAGCTAGCCTGAAGCAAGTTCCTATCTGTCTTCAACAGTCTGTATAAATTCTTCCAAATCTTTCTCAAAAAGCAGCTGCTACCTTATGCAAAGGTGACTTCGTCTCAATTTGTATTCTTTTCCTATTCTATTGGCCTTGCCAATAGGATGACGGCTACGTTTTTTTCACCTTTAATCCTTTAATAAAGGAAGCTATTTATTAAAGGTCTGCATCACTTAAACTACAGATGCTTTGCTATTAGTGTCACTGAGCAGAATGAAACCCTTAGATCAGAGAATCATTTAGTGGATTCCAACTTTGGCTACTCCTAACCTAAGCCAAACTAGAGGAAATGGACTGAAAATGAAAACTTTTATGAACTATTGTCTGTCTGTACCTTGCCAAGTTCTAATATTAAGAAGAACACTGCAATAAAGTGGGAGAACCAATGAAGCAGTGGCATTTCCACTTTAACGCTTATTTCAATTATCTGCTCCTCTGATTAGAAAACCTGTCTCTGGCCACAATTCGGTGTATTTGATTTCATAACCTCAGTATGCATTTTTGTTTGACAGTGATGTGAGTTTTCAATGATGGCATTTCAAAATTCAGACAAAGACAAGCCAGAACGAATTTTTCCATTTTCAATGCTTTTTGTATTCTGAGAACACACATCTACTTTTACTTTCTTCCAAAGCAATTCAAACAATTGATTAGATTTGAAGGAGAAATGGGTATTATAAAAACCAGGCTTTCAAAATAATGAAGTACATTGCTTCTGAGATATTTCAATACTTATAAAACAGAAAGAGTACTGATTCACTGTTTAGGCAGTTCCAATACATTGGCTGTCATATTCTGATCAATGTTCTTTGTATTTGACAATGCTATATTGAAAATTTGTTTTAGCCTTTCCTATCAAGGATTGCAAACATCAAAAGTAGGAAAAGATTCTGAAGAACAGAGGAAGTAGTACTTATATATAACTTATGGAACTTTTATTTAACAGTGTTTTTTTTCCTTAAGTTATTAAATTAATAAACTGCTTGTATCTGGAATCCCATCAATCTCAGACTAAAAAAAAAAATAAGGCCTGTGTTGAAGACTGTAAGTAAGAAGCAAAGAATTTCAGACTGACATACTGGTCAACATCCTGATGTGATGCCATTACGTTTGACTGATTCCTCTGCACAGCCTATTTCTGGGAAGTATTCCTCATGTCGCATCATCCATAATAATTACTTTCCACAAGACATTCAATAAAACTGTACAATCAAATCTATTTGATTTGCACTGTTAAACCAATATGATTGCCTCCTGTAACCAAATTTTTTTAAAAGAAAGCCTCATCTAGCTTAAAGAATGAAATGAAATCTTAAGCATTTTTTCAGGCAAGGACCTCATAGTGCTTCCCATATGAAGGATTCCACAATATATTTAAAAAGAAAGATTTCTAATTATAAAGAATATATTTTTCTAACATAAAATTCTATGTGAATTCATTTTCATAGCTAAAGTAACATCACAATCAGATAGTTGTACTATTACCTTAAATACATTAGTCACATTAGTCATTAGTGCTATATTTCAATTTATGTATTTTTGAGAGACTTAAGTCCTGTATATATCTTTTATCTACATACCTTTATACAGTTAATATCACTTTATAGAAAGTATGTCTCAATTTCAACTTCATTCATCATATAGTACCTGCTATTTCTTTCCTGCTACCTTATTTTTAATAGAGTATGATTTGATCATAAAAAAAATTATCCAATCTGATTTCATCAGTGCAGCAGTGCAAGCATATTTGTGATGTGAACTCTAACTATTCACTTTATCTCAGTTGTAGGTGTAAACACCCCAAAGACAGCATTAATAATTTTGTCATGGTATATGTGTTGAGCTATGATGATATCAAAGTTTTTGAAATTATGTAAGAAAGAAAAAGCAAACAGTGTAATTAAGTATTACCCTTTCTTGTGATCTCTGATTAATGAAGGGGAACAGATGGTGCCTCCAGAGACCCAGAAGCACTTTCTGCAATTGTGTCATAGCTTGCTCTAGATAAAGTTTATTTATAGTTTTTCTTATAGTTGTCTTCTCATATTTCCTCACAGATTATATTTTGTTATGAGAAATCTTCAGTATTTCCTTAAAATCAATTTGCAACTGCTGATAAAAATATTAGGATTACCTCTTTTTATTATGCCTAGTATATAGTGTACATCTCTGAAATACTGAAATATTTTTTCATGTTTTTATTCAAGTTTTGAAGCATTTTCCATTTCTGAGGTTAAAACACTGATTAGCACATGCACCTGTAGTGTTTTTTTTATATTTGTCACTCTAGGACAGCATTGCAAAATGTTACCTTTTTGCCCGAGGCTCGAGCTTGAAGAAACATTCACATACCATATATATGAATTTAAACCAATTTGATATGAATTCTTTGTTCTGTATGACTAGGAACGTTGTCTCATTCTTTCAGAAGAACCGAATGTTCACTTCTGTAACTATTGTTTGTAACATTCAGTCCTAACCTATAATTTGCAGTCTTTGTTGGGTAAGCACGAACAGGGTCTATCTTCAAAATTCAAAGATTTTAGATAACGTTAGGACAATTTTCTGCAGTTTCGTTTAAATAAAAGTATATTAAAACCATATTGGCATCCAGCTGTATATCGAATAGCTCATAATATTTTTACTTCTCACACATGTAATCCGTAATCATAGTTGATATACAAACACATGCTATCAAGAGCTTTAAATAAAACAGATTTAATTATGCACAAATGGAGACTCAGTAAAACAATACTTGCTATAGACATCTCAGATGTGGACACCTCATCTGAATGTGGTAAGTGGACAACTTCTGTTGGGCCATACTTTTTTGATTTAATTTACAGTGTTAAAATAATAGCACAGTGTTTTCTCTGAGATTTTAGACTGCACACAGAGAGGAAGCTAAGGCAGTTATAGCTACAGCCAAAGCTTATAAACAGGTCTATTGCTTGCATTCAAGTGCTTCACAAGTAGGTCTTTCAGATTGTAACTCGTTTGGATAGCAAGGCACAGTTAGGCTATTCTGCACCATCCTGGCTCAAGAGAGCTACCTCTTTGTCTACCACAAGGTAACAGCAACAACAGGATGCTTATACAGGTAAAAAGAGTTACAGAAATTCTCTCTTAGACATGCAACATGTTCCCTTTATTTCTAATGCAGTGAAAATGAAGACGACTTCTCCTGCAAGAAAATTATATGACATTGCTAAAATTATTGCCGTGACTATATTTGAAATACAACTGGTTCATTTATTACAAAAAAAAAAATGTATTTCCTGATTAGAAGGTTGAAAGGACATCAGTATAATGCTAAATGACCCCTTAGTTTATTTCTACTTCTCAGCTAAGAGAAAAAACTAAATCTCTAGGTGCATTCACTATTTCACACTTGTCATTTTGAATGCTAATTTTTTTGGCGCATAAAGTCATCTTCACAAATGTGTCTAAAATGTATGAAGTGTTTGCTGGTTCTGAACTAAATCTAACTCATAATTTTGGGGGAAAAGGTAAATAGCATAAAATAGATTGGCAGCATAACATATCATGTTACACTATTACAAGTATTTAGATTGTTTTATGACTACTATGTCCAGTCAGAAATACTCAGGGTCTTGATGCATCTACACATTATGCAAAGCTGATCACAGAGGTGACTGGCAAAGGAATTTACAGGAGAAAGCATGCTATAAATACACGAGAGACATTTGTATCTAAATATCTAAATATATTTCAGATACCTGTAGCTAAAGAGTCCGTTCTCATTTTAAGACTTTCATTACCTAATCCCCCTCTAAAAAGTCACCAATATCCACCTTCACTCTGCCACCAGTAACATCTCTAAACGCCTGCTCCTTCCTGCCACAGTTAGGCTTTCTCCCATGTCTTCCCATGTTTGGAAAAACATTGGCACTGAAAATCATAGAGCCTTATGTGCTATTAAATTTCCCTTTAAACCATAACTTCACTGCAATCTCATGTTTCTCACACAAGACTGTTGTCTGTCATTGGCTGAATAAGCATGGAGGTGAAATAAGGATCCTCTGTTTTACCTTGAATGCATTCCCATTTAATTATCCTGCATTCCTTTTCTTTTTCTAACTTACTTCTACCTGTTGTGTCCTTCTGACCTGCAGATGACAAACTGTATATATTTGAGAGCTCATGTCCTCTCTCGCACTCTCTCTCAATCATAGCTTACCGACAGGCACAAAATTGATTCAAGCTTTGGTTCCCATGTTCTCTCTAATGCAAATAAACACATTATTAGCAGGAATAGCAGTAGCAACAATGGTAATGGAGAAAGCAAATACATGGCACTTTAGGTCAGCTCACAAGAGTAAAATGTTTTTACCAAAGAAGCAGTTCCTCCTCAAATAGAATTTAAATCTGAAGCACAAAATTAATAAACTTTTCTCAGCCATAATCCCACAACTAGGTAAAAAAAAAATTAAATAATCTTTTGATTTTCTTCATATTCTTATGTTTCTCACTCTTGGCTCCTTCCCTTTTTGAGTATGCAATCTCTCTTGGGAATGGAAAAATAACACATTTTGTCATGCATTTTTTTTCTACCTGACATATAGGTATATTTATTACAAACAAAAACTAACATTTTGTTTGAGTACCTCCAATGTTTTTGGAATAGGGCTTTAATTCTATGCAACTCATCATGATCTATTAAATCGCTCACTCCATCACCACATAAGAAAATATACGTACACATGTAAACACTAGTGTGCAACTATTTGTGAAGCAAGTAAACATTTTGGATCAAAAACCTTCCTATCAGTATTGGTGCTGCTCTGCTACTAATATACACAGGAAGTAATTCATTCCGCACAAACAAAATGTGATTCTTGCTGCTTCTTTCAGAATCAAGAGGTTTAACTGATAAGGTACAGAATATAAACTTCTAAATCAAGTGAAATGTATGGTTCAAGACAGTATCAAGTGTCCCTATATTCATTTCTTAGAAATTTTATCAGACTAGGGAAGTGATCATCCCCCTGTACTCGGCACTGGTGAGGCCCCACCTCGAGTACTGCATTCAGTTTTGGGCCCCTCGCTACAAGAGGGACATTGAGGTGTTGGAGCGTGTCCAGAGAAGGGCTCCAAAGCTGGTGAGGGGTCTGGAGGACAGACCTTATGAGGAACGACTGAGGGAGCTGGGGTTGTTTAGCCTGGAGAAGAGGAGGCTGAGGGGAGGCCTTATCACCCTCTACAACTACCTGAAAGGAGGTTGTAGAGAGATGGGGGCTGACCTCTTCTCCCTGGTGACAAGTGATAGGACGAGGGGAAACGGGTTCAAGTTATGTCAGGGGAGGTTTAGATTGGATATTAGGAAACATTTTTTCACTTTAAGGGTTATTAAACATTGGAATAGGCTGCCCAGGGAGGTGGTGGATTCACCGTCCCTGGAGGTGTTTAAAAAAAGGGTAGATGGGGCACTTAGGGACATGGTTTAGAAGTGGCTCTTGTCAGGGTAGGCTAAAGGTTGGACTCGATGATCTTAAAGGTCCCTTCCAACCTCAACAATTCTATGATTCTATGATTGTAGGTTCTATTAAGACAGTGCAACTTAACTTCAGTGTGTCAGTCCCCATGTTCTGGGGACATTTTCTTGCATAGGAAACTGAGGGTTCATTGTACATGTTTGTAACTACACAGTAACTCTCATCAAGTAAAGTGTAAACTTTTCCGGATGTCTAGAAATGCTACTTTATGCAACTTGGTTTTTTTCTTTTACAATAATCTTACTGTCCATAAAAAAAGATTCCATTATTTCAAAGATTTTATTACCTGAGACCTGATAAATTAGTTATCTCCTCTCAAGAAAGAGGATAACAGCCAGATGTATTTCAATACAATGGTGGTATTCAGAGAGGCCATAAAAAGAAAACATTTCTTAGAATAAATGATCATATGGCCTCTAAATTAGAACATGCTGGTTTTAAACACAACTGTTTAGTACATTAATTTTGAAACATGAAATATTTAATTTCACATCTATAGGTTTCTATTTATTACATTTTTTTATCCACAGTCAAGTAGCAAATCCTTCAGACTCCCACCAGAATCTAATGAGCATCTGGAAACTCTGCGTAACTGAACTTCAAAAAACTGCTCAGGGCCCGTCTTTCCTCAGCAATGTACAAAGGTTTTTCTCAACAAGTATTTCTATCATGACAGATGTTTTAAATTCCTTTTCAGTCAGTTACATTAGTGTTTCTGCATGTATAAGATTGTCAAAGCAGAAGAGTAGCTTCCGTTACGTATTAAAGTATTGTTTTAAAGATACTGGTAGGTGAACTCTGTCAGCCCGAGCTGAAGTTTAGCTGGTGACTTTCATATGCTTGAAGTTCTTGCATTTACACACGTAAAAGGCAACTCTTGAAAGTTTAACCACATGGAGATCCCAGCTGGGCATCTGCTGATGGTGAAGATCTAGAGGCTTTGCTGGTTGGGGCTAGTTAAATGAAAGAGGCAACAAGATGGAAGCCCACGTGTTGAAAACAAATAGGAGCCTGTCCATTGAGCTAGGGATTAAGAAACAGAATAACATTTATAAAACGTATATTCTGAAAATTGGTAATGAAAAAAATACTGAACTGCAAGACTAGTATAATATAAGGAAGTTAGTTTAGCTGAATAATTATTTTTAATGGAAGTTGTATTTAAATCTCTATTTTCTCTTTCATTTCCTCTGTTTCTTCTTTAGCTCTCCCTCATCCTCCGAAACACACTTCATTTCTTCTTTCCTCTTTTGCTGAATAGTCTTATTTTTTAAGCGCTCTTTCATTAGCTTCCATGCTTTCATTTGTCCTTCATTCTATTCATTGCATTCACTCATCCTTGCTCTCTCTCTCTTTGTCTTCAACTCTGAATTTTTAAGAACACGATCTCTCTCTATGCTCACTACAAATCCTGCCCAACAACTGCTCTTGATCTAGGAGAGATGAAGATAAGCAAAAGATGCAATAAGTATTTATTTACTACTGGAAAGGAATGTTAGCAGCTAGCAGGTCAACATTTACAGTATGCACGGACTCAATAACGTCTCCACTACACAGTGCAACAGAACAGATGGGAAACCCAAACTAGCTCCAAAACATGGAACAGTACAGTCTGTCAACATGATGTTGGCACCCAACCTATTTAGTCCTGCTGAGGACACTGCGCAACACAGCACACCAGCCCACTGTGGCTCTTTGGGCCTCGCACCATTCCATGATGGCGACTACCCTAAAAAAAAGTGTTTCCATAACTGGTTATGTGACAGGATGTCTTGAAATCTCATGTAAAGTAGGGAGGTGTTGTTGTTGTTGTTTTTTTTGTTTTTTTTGTTTTTTTTGTTTTTTTTTTTTTTTTTTTTTTTTAAGAGGACAGCATGTCAACATCTAATGACCTGAGTAAGACCTGGTCCTGTAGTTAATATGCATAACTTACCTCCCACTGCTATTGTGGCTCAGCTAAACTATGGCTTCTCACGTAACTAGCCTGCAGATTTTACAACAGCAAGACCGACACAGAAACACCTAAGTGCCCCCAGAGACTGCAAAAATAGAAGGCTCTATGAAATGTACATAACAAGTAAATGTTTGAAAACCACCTCTTTCATATTACCACTATTGTAACAGTTACCTGACAGTGAACTATTCTTGTACATTTAACTCAATTGAAAGCATTATACATTTCCGATGTTATACTTCTGCATTCCCCTTTAGCCACGATCAGCAGTTATATTACAATTGCCTAAAATTCTAAAATTCAATTGTAAAATATTGTAAAAACTTGTATAATTCAAATCTTAAAATTATCATAGTAATACACAGATCTATGTCTCTAGTCAATGCCAACATACTGGAAACAAACCTAAAATTATACTTCTACGGGTCTCCTGCTACCTAAAGTCAGATGCAAGAATGAAATTACACCAGCTTTTCCATCTGGAAGAGAAAACATAGCCCAAACATGTTGACATATTTATATTAATTTATAAATTACACTTTAGTGCATAAATAAAATAATAATACTATGTTAATTAGACAAAAGGCCTAGTCTGTAACAAGTTTTTGCAGAAAAGTAATGCATAATGCCTGACCATATGGTCTTTTTGTCCTGTTAGCTAATTACCTTCAAATCGCTGTACCGATTTTACTGCTGCTTGTTATTATTAACTGGAGTATGTTTCCTCCTGAGTGTCGTTCCTCTCTTTCACATCTTTTCAACCTCACCAGAGAAAACGCATTTAGTATTCACCATGCTTAAGGGACCGAATTGGAAAGGATACCTTCTACAATTGAATTCTGTAAAGAAGAGACACCTTCCAAACAGAAAGCTGACTGAACAAAAGCTACAGCCATACACATTGTACTGCTTTAAAAGTGGAAATTGAAAATATTGAAAACAGTCATATTTGCATCAGAATTTTCTTTGGCTGTATAAAAGCAACATAGCCCTGGGCATATACTCTGACAAGCATTAAAATGATGCAATAATGATTTTTGATATAGAAAGCAATTAGCATTTTTTAATGATCCATTCTGTAGAAGCCATGTCTAATTTAGGGCATCTGCTTCTAACAATACTTCACCATCCATGTATTAGAGTTCAAATCTTAATTATTGCTTTTGCAATATAAGAACTCTAACATAACTATCAATTATGAAAGCTATAATCACTTGCAGAACACAGCTGAGGCATTCTTGACAACTAGACAAAACTAAAAGAATAAGTAAAATCCTTTTTTAACCACCCTGCAGCCCAGAAGAGCCTTGAAGTTCCTCTCTTTGATTAACAACTAATTATGCAAATTCAGATCTACAATTCCAACAGCTAAGAATAAATGACTTTGCCTAACTTATTTATATTATGCATATACTTTATTTTTCTCCTTCATATGTTTATATTGCTCAAGAAAGAAATCAATTTTCCAAGATCAATAATTATTCAGCTATTCGTCTAGTAGCAGTCCTGTAAACATCATCACAGTAAAAAAAAAAAACAAACAGCTTTGATGTACTGTTAAACAAATGTTCACCAGTTGTACTTCCAGCTTTAGCTTGCCAAAGCTGCTAACTAGAAGACAATAATTTTAAAAGTTTGCTTTAAATCTTTCCCAAACGGGAATACCTCCATACTTCATAGTAAACCATACATTTCTACAAAGATAAACGCATCAGTCTTTTCCTTTAGATATGTGCATGCATCAAAGTGTTTCTCTACTGTAAGATACTTCACATTTAACAGTATAACTAATGCATCTTTTTCATAAAAATCCTTAACTTCCAGAAAAAAATATGCAATAATTTAAATGAAATTTTCCTCATTTTCATAAATTGTACTAATTGGAAAGTTTCAAATAAATTAAGATGCCAGAAATATTTTATTTTTACACTATTTTTTTATTTTCTTCAGTCATTTCAAGCTATCAGTGCACTGATACACCATTTGTCTGATACTACCTTATAGATCTGCAAATCTTTGGTTTTTTTTTTTTTTATTTCTAGTAAGAAACCTATAAATGTTAGGGTTAAGTTAGGAATGCAAATTACCATGACCAAACTAAAAATTATAATCATACCTACCCATCACAGTAAATGATGGGCTTTATGGTTTCTTCTCTATTATATCTTCAGTATGAAGATACTTCAGTCAAGTATTTTACTTGACTTCAGTAAGGCTTTTCAGACTGCCTTCCATAAGATCCTCACAGACAAGCTGATAAAGCATGGGCTGGATGAGCAGACAGTGACATGGGATGAAAACTGGCTGAAGGCTGGGACCAGAGGGTGGTGAGGGTGACTGAGCACTGGCACAGGCTGACCAGAGAGACTGTGGAGTCTCCATCCTTGGAGGTATTCAAAAGCCATCTGGACATGGTCCTGACAACCTGTTCTAGGTGTCCCTGCTTGAGCAGGGAGCTGGACCAGATGACCTCCAGAGGTCCCTTCCAACCTCAACCATTCTGTCATTCTATGATATCTACGACATTGCATCTCAAATTGTATCTGTCACAGTTCTCCAAATATCACCTCCAACACTAATATTTACTCTGGCATCACGTCACCTTTCACATCAAGTCAAGTACTTTACATTCTTCAAGGTAGGGATCAGTCTTTTCTTCATTTTAACTATTCTGTTTTCTACCATCTGTCTCCAATATTTACTGCTTGACAGAAATGACCAAGAGACAGATTTTGCATCTCATAGAACTTGAGATTTCAGATAACTTCTGCTCAAAATTTTCAAACAAGACAAAGAGGGAAGGAGGAAAGAAACACAAATAACAATATGATAATTAACACAGGCATTTCATATGGGAAATTTAAGTTTGCAGTCTGCAAGAGGCAAAGAAGGGAACATTATGCTTATGTTTTTTTCTGGGATAGGGTTACTGTTTATATTTTGACCATAAATTCCAACAGAGCCTAGGAAAAATCTATGATGAAATTGTTACTTAAATTCAACTGGCAAATGATTTCTGACAAAAAGACATCTGCTCAGAAGATTCTCAACCAGCTATTCTCTAATCTTTTCTTCTCCCATATTACAGCCTTCTAAGTCCCTTCTTCTCCCTGTTTCTAAACAGATTCCCCAGCAATCCTTAATGTCAGCAAAGGGGAGATTCTGTTCCAGCTGTTTTTTCAGAGCAATCTGAAATTTGTGCTTATAAGCTTAGAGCACCTTCCTGACACATATCTTATTTCAGGATTTTACATGGCTCCCACTGCAAAAATACGGGGTACCGAAGTATTATGCACCCTTTCCCCATACCTTTCGGTAGCAGTTCTTGAGGTGACAGAAGAATCCTTCAAAATAAAAACTTATTTATGGTACGGGTAAAAACTTCAACAAATCCAATCCAAAACCACATATCTGTGGTTGTGCAGAGTAAAGAATCTAGATGAGACATTTCTACCGCTAGCACCCTAGTGCCAAGGGCAGTTACAGCTTTCTTCTTTTACTCACTTTTTGAACTGACTGTTTCAGTGTCTTAGAAGGCTTCAGCAGTGCCAGTCTGAAACAGTCAAGTCTGACTTCGTTGCATGAAGGCCTTCTGTGGCATGAGCCAATTAATGAGGAAGCACTATCTTTCTCCTATCTGCTTTTCTTCTTTCCCACAGCATGACCAAAATTAGGTTAATTAGCAGTGTGCTGGGGGAAATAAAATCACTTTGTTTAGATTAACAGTTTTGGGCTGGCCTCATTATGAAGTATAGGACTATTAATAAAAAGTAAAAAATGGAATCACAATCCCGATTTAAGTTTTCAAATAAATTCCCTGTCAAAGAGCTAGCAAACTTGAATTAGTTTGAGTCTTTTTCTGTGAAAAAAAAATTAAAAGATGGTAATGTAGATAAAATACATATTTATTTTTTTTTGTTTGAAAGAGACATGTTCATACAGAATATAACTATATTTTCTTTAGATTCACGTGCATGATAAAAGATGTTTAGAAAAGTGGAAGAAAAGGAAGATCTACCACCCACCTGGGAAGCTGAAAACATTGCATGAGTAGATTAAAAAAGACTAAGTGTGCAGTTTCACTACAGCTAGCTGAAATAATTTCCATGAGGGTTATCACTTCCTCAGTTAACCTAGCTCAGGTGAGAGCAGTCACAGTGAAACAACACACAGCACATTCATTGCATTGATTGAAGCAGGTATTGTGTCCCTATCTCTAACAACACTACTCAAACTCAAATTCAAAGCATCACTAATCCTGAGCTATACGTTTTAGGTTTAGAATAAAATCAGATTGATGTAATGGCTGAATTACACCTTAAGTTAATAACACAGTGAATACCAGCCTTAGAAATGAAACCGTAATTTTCTTAATTGCTGTTAAACAGCAGAAGTCCCTTCCTGTCAGCATGGCTATATCATTTTAGAGTATTTGAGGATCTGCTTCAAGACATAAAGAGAACAGCCTTATTGACCTGATGAGAAGGGCTTTAAGTTAGGTATGCTGGTGAAAACTTCTAAAGCAATAACGCAGGAGCAGTAAGAGAGTAGGGGATGACACAATGAGGGAGGCTTTCACACTTCCTCTTTTGAAAGCAATATGACTGAGAGTTCATATCAAGCACCTCTACAAGAACATATGTAGCACTAGGTAAAAGTCAGGAAAAGTGAGAAATCTGTGCACAGTTGTAGAGCTGTGATCTCATTGGGATTAGAGGGATGTGGAGAATGTGTTGTTCACATGACTGTATTACTGCAGTGGATGGATACAAGCTCTTCAGAAAAGATAGGTTAGGAAGCTGAGGATGAAGGGTTGCAATGTATGCAAAGGAGTTGCTCACATGCACAGAGCTTTGTTTTGTAACAAGTGATTAAATAGCTCAGATCAAGCTGCTGAGAGCAGTCAATGTGCTGCAGGGCAAGCCTGGAGAAGGTGGAGAACTGGTCTGACAAGAACCTCACAACTTTAACAAAGCTAAACAAGCCCTGCATCTGGGACAGAATAACCCAATTACAGTACAGGCCGTGAGCAAGCTGGTTAGAAAGGACCTGAGATTCCTAGTGCACAATAAGTTGAACATGAGTCAGCAGCGTACTCTTGCAGACCAGAAACCCAGTGGCCTAATGGACTGCATTAGCAATAGTCTAGCCAGAAGGTAGAAAAATAATGATTCCCGTCTTCAGCACTTCTGAAAATTTATCTGAAGTCTTGTGGACAGTTTCAGGCTTTCCAGGCTTGAAAAAAACTTGACGCACAGGAGCAAGCCCAGTAGAAGACACTATGTAAAGATAAAGCTGAGAGCACTAGCTCTGTTCAGCTTGAGGAGTCTGAGGAGGGATCTTCCTCTTGTGTTCAGCTTCCCAACGGGAAGGCACAGAGACAATGCAGCCAGACTCTTCTCATTGGCACCCAGGGATAGGACAAGAGGAAATAAGTTGGAAGTCAGAAAGTTCTAATTAGATAAAAGGGAAAAAAATTACACCATGAGGGCAGTCAAACACTGGAACAAGGTTGCCAAGAAGAGTCACCAGTTTCTACCCTCAGAGCAATTCAAAACTCTGAGCAACCTAACTGACTCCGGCTTAAACAGTGAGTTGGACTAAATGATCTCCAAAGGCTTTAACTTAAAACAGGAGCTAATATTTGGTTCATTGAGTAACCTACAAATTTACAATGTAATGAAGCTTTTGTTAAATAGCTGTTTTGCCATTATTCCCCCTCCTCCTGTCCTTTCTTCTCATTTTCTTATTCTGTGAGGATAAAAATTAGACTATTTAAGACTGAAATCAAGTGTAGCAATATTGGCCCTCCAGGGATAAACCCATCAATACAATTACAAATGCATTTCTTGAAAGAAGTACACATGTGGCTATAGGACTAAAATCGAGTTTACAGACCATTCTTGTCCAGCAGCAATGTCATTTTTATGCTATATCTCAAATGCATTCTAACACTACAGCTTTCTATCATGCTTTTATTTTATTATTAATGTTTCTCTATTTTATTTAATAAAATACTATTTGTTTTCATTATTTTTCTGTGGAAATGTTTAGTTCCTATTTGGCTGGCACTCAGTGCATTCTGCTGTCTTTGTGATTTATGAGTTTGCTGATTCTCTGTTGTACTACACACACAAAAAAAATCCTCTACAAGAAAAAATAATTTGGAATTGCTTAACATGCCCTGATGAATGTGCTAATTATTTCAGAGAAGCAGATTTGCTGTCACCTTTCATTGTTGAAAGCAACACGCTCATGGCAGGCTTTAGTGCTATAGAAATAAATACTGTAACTGTTTAATATATGAAAATGTTATTGGCCATGCGCAATGAGTGCTTTAATTTGTTCACCATCCAATGAATTTGCACAAGCCTTTTCCATGATTTATAGCACTGACTGTCTTACAGCTTGTAATTTGTCATCCTCTAAAGGGTCTTGGGATACAGTTTTATGAAAAATAATATATTAAAGTTAGTCTTTATTGTAAATGCTAGAAAACACAGCCTTGTTGCATCGTATCACAGCCCTGGAGCCCTAAAATGCGATTTCAAGGGATGAAGTGAATAATAGTGGTTCCTGAGCATAAAAGGGAAAACTTTAGGGAAACCTAGTATCTAGGGAAAAAACAAGTAAAAACTGATTTTCTTTTAAGATACTGCACACAACAGTTTGAGAGCTAGATTAAGAATACTCAGTTTTTATTCACTCAAATGTTGGGGCACATTACTCTTACATTAGTATAGTATATGCACATAGTCTCTGAATTCTAAATTTGATTCTAAATCTAATATGAAAGCATAGAGCACAGTATTTTAGCTGTTGATAGAACTTGTGTCTGTACCTTAGAAAGCATAATATATTCTGGGCAGCAGCTTTGTCTGTCAGACAGTCCTCTAACTCCAGTAAGTCTGTTTTCTGAATGTTTTCAAAGTTTAATTAACCAACAATCACACATTATGTACTGATAAGCAAGTGCCTCAAATATGCTTTTCATTGTTTGTTTCCTTGATTTCTTTTAGACAATTAAAATATAAAGACTTTTCATTGCTAAAATACAATCACTTGTTAGAAGTGGCATCTCAACAGTCTTAATATCTGCCTGCAGACTTGTATATGATGTTTGCAGTGCTAACTCTGCTTAACACATGCCCACCCAAAACCAAAATTGTTTCTAGTGAAAAAATGAGATAGATGCTCTACTACACTTGCTAAGTAATGGTTATTCATTATTGTTTGCCCTCATTTTATGCCATAAGTGTTTTACAGGTTCATGAATATTTGTTTTGTTTTAAAAGTTATTTAAAGACAAAGGGGTTTCCAGGGTTTCTTTGAACACTGTCATTATTCAGTCTATTTCATTTGAACGATTTTGTATTATTGTAGTTAATTGGCTCCAGCGTACACAACAGTCACATATACACTGAAATGGTAGATTATTTTTTTCTTGGCAACATTTCACCATGTACATGGGAAAAAAAAAATCTCACAGCATAGTAACTGACCCTGTAGCCTGCAAGCCAGCTTTCTCAGCAAGAATTGCAGCAGCCAACTCTACTAACACGCTGGTCTCACCACAGAAGTTACTTCATTTTGTAAATGACCACTGAAAAGTTTGGACTGAGTAGCCAAACAAGACAGCATTTGTTTTCAGAGGCAATTGGCAAATATTACAGTCCTCAGTTAGAAAAAGAACAGTTAGAAAAAGAACGTCTTATTACTTACTAGCAGTTGTTATTTTTAGCAAACAAGACGACCTACTGACTTAATAGCCTTCATATTTGTAAGCCAAATTCTCTGCAGGGATGGAAGCAGAGAAACAATATTTGAACAGCTGCTGCCAAGAGGTTACAAGCAGACTGCGTTTCAACTTTGTTCCTCACATAGAACACACACACACACCGGCTACTGTTCAGTCATCACCCTTCCGGGAAAACGCTTTCATACTTAAATTATGAAACCTGTATTTATGAAGACTGCATTCATAAAACACCAATCTTGCAAACATTTGCTAAAGACCACGGTGCTCAAGAGCATGAGTAGTCTTTTGACTTCAAAGAAATTCAAGTAACAAAGCACTCTAAGCCAAGTGTTTTACTGTTGTAGATAAGTACTTGGAGACTGTACTTAAAAGCACTAGGTGCCAATAGCTTTAGAGAATGTCACGATTAGGGCTTCTGTGATGCAAGACCTGTTTCTTTGTCTTATACTTCCCCCAGCCCCAGTCTTTCTATGTTCAAAAGACATACTTTTTTGGTTTAATCAATTTAGAAACCAATGCAAGGTAGTTTCACTGAATTAATTAAGAAGTTCTCTAAAATTATTTACTTAACATTGATGCAACTGTCACCCATAGACGTTGTCTTACAGACTTGTTACTGAGCGTATTTGTCAGATTATCAGGTGATTTTAGTTTCACAAAGGCAAACGACAAAACAGAAGGGTCCTGGAGTGCGTTAAGTTTACCTTCAGAGTGTGTTGGCTTTCATACAGGGCTGACCCCTCTCATAGACCCTAAACGTGACTCTGCTGTACACCTTACGCTAACACACACCTGGCTGAGCTGGTGGACTCAGTATAAGCACATGTTGGGATGGATCAACACTGGCAGGACTCAGATCCAGCTGCCACAATCCATTCAGCTTCTTCAGCTGAGCATGCTGAACCAGGCTTCAATGATGCCTACAAGCCTTCATCTTAAAGAATGCTGCCTGAGTAGACACCTTGACGACAACAGCTGTCCTCTAACTATACAAAGTGGGGCCACTTATAAGATGCACCCTTCATTTTGCTTATTTCCATAGTAGCCTTGCTGGGCCTGCTTCTTCAGAAAACATTCTTATTAAACATTTAGCTGATAGACAAATCCATCGCCCAGAATATATCACACTTTCTAAGATATGGACGCAAGTGTTATCAACAGCTAAAATAGTGTGCTTTATGCCTGGTCCTCTGAAATACATTTGTCCATCAATATGAAGACTGAAGTACCACATAGACAGCCTTACTTCCATTAAATTCCCAGTTCCTTTCCATTTGAATTTTAAGTATGAACTGACAGATTAGTCTTGCCACTTCCTGCACTATTCTCCAAGCCAGCTTTCTAAAATGCATGGGAGCCCAATATCAGACAGACGAGGGGAAAAAGGAGTCTGACAGTGTGATAGACACCTAGTACCAGCATGACTGATGGGAACCCTGGGTTGAATCACAGAATCACAGAGTTATTAAGGCTGAAAGAGACCTTCCTGTGGGGGTCATCTAGTCCACACCACTGCCTAAAGCAGATCCAATTATATCAGGGTGCTCAGGGCTGTGTCCAGTCAAGGTATGACTATCAAGAAAGGAGATTCCACAGCCTCTCCAGGCAACCTGTTCCAATGTTTAAGTACTCTCGTGATTTTATTATTTTTTTCCCCTTAATATATAACTTTCCTTTTTACAACTTGTGTCTGTTACCTCTTGTCCTCTCACTGTGCACCTGTGAAGAGCTCCATTTCACTGTATATCTTTCCATGAAATAGTTCTACATAGCAGTAACACCTCTCCTTAGCCTTCTTTTCCTAAGAACCAACACAGCCTGTTTTGTCCTCCTCATACATAGAATCATGGAATTGTTAGGGTTGGAAGGGACCTTAAAGATCATCTAGTTCCAACCCCCCTGCCATGGGCAGGGACACCTCCCACTAGATCAGGTTGCTCAGAGCTCCATCCAGCCTGGCCTTAAAAACTTCCAGGGATGGGGCTTCCACCACCTCTCTGGGCAACCCGTTCCAGTGTCTCACCACCCTCATGGTGAAGAACTTCTTCCTAACGTCCAGTCTGAATCGACCCATCTCTAGTTTTAGTCCATTCCCTCTAGTCCTACCATTACCTAACACCCTAAAAAGTCCCTCACCAGCTTTCTTGTAGGCCCCCTTAAGATACTGGTAGGCCACAATAAGGTCTCCTCGGAGCCTTCTTTTCTCCAGACTGAACAACCCCAACTCCCTCAGTCTGTCCTCATAGGAGAGCTTCTCCAGCCCTCTGATCATCCTCGTGGCCCTTCTCTGGACATGTTCCAGCACGTCCATATCTTTCTTGTAGTAGGGGCTCCAGAATTGGACGCAATACTCCAGGTGGGGTCTCACGAGAGTGGAGTAGAGAGGGAGAATCACCTCCCTCGACCTGCTGGCCATGCTTCTCCTGATGCAGCTCAGGATACGGTCATGGACTTGTACATCATCGTACAGGATACATCATGGGCTCTATAAACCCAAGGGTCTTTGTGACCCCTAACTGGATTCACTCACATGTCTACGAGGTGGCTGTGATACCAAACTGTTGCATGTTGTAGTATCTCTTCCTCGCATCAGAAGCCCATGTGCATGGTGCAATTATGAAACAGATCTGTGGGCTGCGAGACAGGTCTGTCCTACGTGTTGGTTTCTACAGAAGGTAAGGGGCAATCATGATGAGCAGCCAACGCAAAAGACATCAGGATCATGACATAAGAACATGAGAATAAGGGGTGAAAAAGCACAAAGCTGGCATGTACAATATTAAAGTTCACAAAAACTCTGAGTCTTTTCCTTTAAAAGGAAGGTATTCCAAAGCAACATACAAGGCAGCCTTGCAACTTCCAGGCTCTCAGTCTATTCGTAACAACTTTGCATGATCAGGATCCTACTATATAAATGCTCCCGTAAAGCAGAACATTACCATGAAAGCTCTCAAAATAAAAGTTATTCTTTCTGAATACTCCTTCCCCATATACACACATCATGTCATTGTTAGTCTGTGATATTCTTGCACCTGCCATGTTTTATTACAAAACTCAACACTTCAAGTTAATTGGTTGCTTAAAAATTAAGTATAGTGTTGCCACTAAGTTAATGCCCAGTTCTTCACCTGGCGTTGCTTGCTTTGACCAATGACTAAGAAAAATAATCTTTGAACTGAAAGGTCAGAAGGAGGGAATATACATGTAAAAACAAGACACAATCATTACACAAGAGTCATTACTCTGAATCAGCCCAAGTATCCTAGTTATAATATCCCAAAATTTACATTAAATGTTCATTTTCATATTAAAGATCATTACATGAAACACTGAGCTAAACATAGCTCCTACATCAACTCAGGGAGGGGCAGGAGTTCAAAGGATTTAAGGTGTAACATAGGTGTAGTACTTTTCTGAAATACAATTTCAAAAGTCCAAGAAAAAAAATAATCTAAACCTCAAAATGTGTTAAAGAAAAATTTGGGAAGTGCACTGAAAGTACATTAATTAGTCCACCTCAGCTATTCAAAGTAAAACTTTATTATCATAAGCATTTTAAAATTAAAAGTGTACTACACAGTGACAAATGAGAAAAGAAACTCATACACTCTCATCACTGAGATATGGATTTTTTTTCAGAATTAGTATTTAATGGCATATTTCTTTCCCAATTTCCAGAACCTGCAACAAATTTCATGATGATTATGAACATGCAATATTTCACCATCACTGAAATTTGACTTTTCCTGCACATGGCAAAAAACACTTAAATGCTTAATAGCATTTCAAGAAGCTGCAGTTCAAACTAAGAGGAACGGAAACGAACAGATGATAAGGTGTAATATTCTATTACATGATGGGACATTAAAACAAAGAAAACCACCAAATCCAGAACAAACGGATTTCAGGTAGCCCACGCAGTCTTGTTAGATAATTTTGTCACTAGACTATAGCAATGCAGGAAAAAAAAAAAAAATCTTGATTTTGAAAAATTCTACCACCAGTCACTATTAAAAACAAACCCCCAGATTTATACAATCCAGCTGAAGAAAGGTCTCAAAATCTAATTTGTGGTGTCATAATCCTGTCATCAAATTGAATTTCTATCAAATGAAGACTTCTTTGTATATTCTATTCTTATACTCAGCTATCAAGTCTTCAGTAGTGAGCTTATTTCTGTCAAACGCCCATCGAGAACACCTTTTAGTTTCAGATAGCAAAAGAAAAGCTGTTTCTCCTTTTTTTCCAAGTATTCCTTCATTGCTCTCTAGCAGCAATAAATGAAATTTGCACCAAAGAACACTATCTCAGATTTGCTTCTGTAAATGAGCCCTCACCTCAACTTTTGCTGAGCAGCTATTATTGCAGTGCTGCACTGTACCTGAATTTTGAGTACTCACTGAGAAACTCATGAAGTGTAGTCTCCCTTCCCACTTCTGAGAGACAGGGTTAGACCACATATTGACTTTAAAAGTTGAAGAGCATGATTTGGAGAACTCATTTTCAATTGCAAACCGAGTTGGTTTTGAGGGTAAAAAAAAAAAAAAAAAAAAGAAAGTGAAATCGTGAAATCTTACTAGTCTTGAAGGGCAAATTAGTTGGATATTCCTGTTAAACTTTTAGGATCTTTAAATGAGATCTCATTTTAAGAATACAAGTATAGAGTATTGCCAACAATGCTTCCCATAGCTTAAGGCGTAGCAGTTTTGTTTTGTTGTGGATTTTGGGTTTTTTTGTTGGTTTTTTTTTTTTTTTTTTTTTAAATGGCAAGCCCACAAATTTCTTTCCTTGCCTACAATTTTATAAGAGCTGGTTTTTATCAGACCCAATTAGTAAAGTGAAGCTAAGTCTCTTTTCTTCCCAGTTAGAGGGCTTTCATATTTAATTTGTGTCTAAAGAAGTTTTACTAACTTAGAGGCCCTGGGATAAAAAATTTAATTTTATGGTTATAATAGAAAACAGGGGAATTAAAAAAGCCCCTTTGGAGTTCAGTCACAAAAAGGAAAGATTCAATTACTTCGAAAATCTTTAGAACCACAAGATGGAAATATTGGAAATGATGAGCCAGACTGGGGGTCATCATCAACTGTAATCCCAAATGGCATTTATTCCTTGGCTTGTATTATTATTCATTTAGAAACATAATGAACTGCAAGCCACTAAAAAACATGAGGAGATAACGGCACTTAAGGAAAGTAAGCTCTCTCATAATTATTCATTAATTGAATAAAAGCAAATGTTAACCACAGCAATATTTTCATTGTCTGCCTAGTGTTCAGTGACAAAACCGAACATGCAGGAAAACTATAATTTCTGAATATATCTATTTATGCAAGATCCCTAATGGCAATATATTATTATGGGGCAACTATGCAAATAAGAGTGCTTAAAATGCATTTTAATTCTGTAAAGGTTAATAAGTATATAGTAAAATATTGCGATAATAATATATTTAAAGTTAGCTGTTCTTTCATGTAGTAAACCCGACTCACACCATTTTACACCACTATTTTTCTATTTATTTTAGTCATTTACTCCTAACATACACTATGCAAATAAGAGCCACGTGAAATTGTTAAGTGCGTATTTCTACAAAATATATATCTGGCACCAGAATGAAAAACAAAAATTAATTATTAACAAGCAGCCACTTTTTTCAATATTTACATGAATTACTGCTATCATACAAACCAATGAAAGTGTAACAAAATGAATTAACAACAAACTTGTAGAAAGGACTGATTCATTTGAAGTGATTTTTAGTTGGACATTCAACCTATGGTGAAGTCTAAATGAGTATCTTTTTGAGAGACTTCAGAGCTCAAGATGATCATCTTTAACATTGTCTTGAATAAGACTTGTATATAAGTTACTGATAGCAAAGTACGGATCATTCCTTTTTAAAATACTACTTTCTGTAACACCAAATTCTCTTCTTTATTGCTGAAATACATTCGGCATCTAAAAAAGTCTGTTTCTCTGTTTTATGGTTTTGTTTGTTTTTAAAATTAAAGTCTCCACTATCCTATCCTAGTAGGATCTTTTCATGATCCTACTAGTTATTATCCAAACTAATAATTCTGCTTTCTTACTTATTCAGATCCTTAACCACGTGTGCGTGCAAACTGTGAAACTTAGCTCTAGTCACCTGACGCCATAATTATGTCTAACTGGTATAAAACTGCAAAAAGTCCACCGATATATTAGTTAGCATGCAACTTATTAATATACTAAGATAATAGACTTTTAACTACCTATGCAATGATGACTATGATTTGTTGTTAAATGATGTTTGAAAACTAAAACCTTATCAAATAAGAACAATGTTGGCACTTCATTTCTTTGGTCTACTGTTTAATGCTTGTAATCACTGCATCGTGAACTTCATTGACCAATAAACTATCAATAAAACTGAACTCTCCTTATGTAAGAAGCATTTTTCTATTTCAAATACATAGAGAAAAAGGAACA
The DNA here is from genome assembly GCF_963924245.1 of Chroicocephalus ridibundus. Taxonomy (NCBI): domain Eukaryota; kingdom Metazoa; phylum Chordata; class Aves; order Charadriiformes; family Laridae; genus Chroicocephalus; species Chroicocephalus ridibundus. The sequence goes on along the minus strand of NC_086286.1, from coordinate 53,919,510 downwards.
ATAACTCAACGAACATCACAGTACTGTCAATTAATGCATCATGTTCTAGAAATCATTTAAAGGATTACTCTAGAAGATTTGATTAATCCATTAACAAGTAGTGACTTATCTGTTATAAATTGATTTCTCTCCTACACGCTTAACTGATCCTGCCATTGATCTGTCATTCTGCCCCCAGATGAGTTCACATTAAGTTCTTCGTGGCATACTACTGCTTAGGACTCCTAGTACAGAATTTCACGACTCCTAACCTAAGGAAAATGTCCTTAGGTTACTTCACTAGAGATTTACCAGACATAAGCCTGTGGATGAAATAAGGCTAGTAAACTAGGAAAATAATACATAAGGCAAAATACTTGATCCCAAATCATGCTCTCTTCCTCTGGTGGCAGTGTTTTAAAAGATTTCTATAATAGCAGGCTTTGTAAACTAGTGCTAGTTTTAAAATTCTATGTGCTGCGTTAACTGAGGTGTCTGTAACTCTACTTACAAGAGCTCAGTAGGAAGAACACGTTGAGTGGCAAATACTGCATCCTTTCTTATGCTCTGCTGTAATCACTGAGCAGGCAAAACAATCCATCTTTATTGAATACCACATTTTGTTTTGTTTTTTTAAACATCAAATATGAACTATCAGGACAATTGAATAGGATCTCAGTTCTGTTGTGTGCTGAACTACACCCCTGAGTTGCTGGGCAGTCTCAAAAGCCGTATATTCAAAGGGAACTGATGATGGTGTGTATTTTATATGGCATAGCCTGACTGGGTTTTTAGAATACATGGCAGTAGCTAACGATGTAAGAAATCTGAAGTTTTACAAGTTGAGTTTAATATAAACTGGAAAAAAAAAAATTGCAGTGACACACTTTTTTTCCCACAAACTGATGCTAATCAAATAAATATTCCCTATGCTAATTGCTAACAGACACTCATAAGAGATTGTTTCACTTTTCCCTTTATTCACTACGCTGAAGATTATTTCAATAGGCTTAATTTTACTGTTAATTTATGAAGTTTCATCTGTCTCTATTATTTCCCCTAATTAATTTACAAAATAGCTGTCACCTTTGCCTTCATAATTATACAAATGCTCTAAAACTACATATATTATCTTCATTGTTAGGTAGTAAAAATCATGTATTCCCACTCTTTCCAATATTACACACTCCCACTTCACAGAAAAATAGTTATCTACACTTAAGAGCAGAAAAGTGATTTAACTTGCTGTATGTGTGGCTGATCAGAAATAAAACTGATGAAACCCCAAATATTATCCTAGTTATGCATTAACCTTGACTGATACATATAATACAGCCCAATTGCTCAAGGTTTCAGAATGGAGCTCAGAAGCATGAATTATGGGATGCTACATCCTTCTTCCTAATCATTTATACCTAACGTTCATTTTCCTTGGAATAAGTTAAGTTGGCAAATATTATTAGTTTCTGACTAACATTTCCCTTTGAAGTTTGTACACCTCTCCTTAAGATCTCTCTATAATATCATTGCCCTCTTTTTTTTCCCCTCCTTGACATCAAGCTTTCCTTAACTGTGCCTCGTTGCCACTAGTTACACAGAACAGTCTCCCCATCGTGTTTCTGATGGCTATAATCTCCCCCAATCAATCAATTCTTTCCTTACCTATACAGGGTTTCAAAAGGCGATTAGATAAATACAAGGAAAAACAATAACAATCTATCAATGCCTATTAAATGAAAATGCAGCTTCAAACTCTGGCTCAGAAAAATCCTAAACTGCAGGGAAAGATTAAGGAATAACATATCACTGAATGTTTGCCTTGTTCTTACATCCTTCCAAAATTATGTCCACCTACAGTCTGTCCTGAAAACAGAAAACTCTCTTAGAAAGGGACAAGGAACAGAACTAACAATCCACTATAGTGGATTAAAAGACTAAAAAAAGGAGACTAGAATAGGACATTGGGAAGAATACCCTCACAGTGCTCACTGACTTATGAAGATACTATTGAACTTAACTAGAGACAGAACACTGGCAAATTTGGGCTGGTGTTATGTTCTCAAAATACTTTCCATTAGCTCTTTTAAGACACCCAAACGAGGAAGACAGTATGAATATACTTATTTTACCAAGACATTACATACATGGCCTATGTCATCAATTTCAGTCAGATCACAAATTCTTAGAAGGAAGAAATAAACCTCAAGGTGGGTTAAGAACATATAAATGTTTGTCTTAAAATCCAACTCTTTCTCTTTTCACATGTTCCATATTAAAAGGTCAAGCCTTGGAAGAGGTTACCCAAAGAGGCTGTGGAATCTCAAAAAGATTATCAAGACCCAATTGGACTCAAGACCTGAGCAACCTAATCTGAATTGACTGACTGTATTTTGACCAGGAGTTTGGACTAGATGACCTTCTGAGGTCCCTTCCCATCTGAATTATCCTACAATTGTATGAAACAGGTACTTCACAAAAAAGCTGTCTTCACAGAATTGTTTGGGTTGGAAGACACCTTAAAGATCATCTAGTTCCAACCACCCTGCAGGGCATTTGAGTGCCTTTATTTTCTCTTTTCAAGATTTGTAACTTAATCTTAAAAAAAAAAAAGAAAATGAAAAAAACATCAACCCATCCAGTATCACTAGTTATCATTTGCATTATTATATCGACAAAGAGATAAGTCACAGGTGTGTCGTCTTATTTTTTGCATTTATAGACAATTTCAAATATATTAATAACTGTAAATTATTAATGTATATTATTAATGCAAATAATTTCTGAGGAAAAAAGCAAGCTCTGCCATTAAATTATTTTTGACACCACAAGTGAAAAAAAATTATAAATCCCTTGGCTCTGATGCCATGCAATGTACGCTTGCAAACATTTTAAATCCAGAAGACTAGCAAAAGCCAATCCGTAGTTACCCTCTTTAGTTGAATAAAGCACTACCAATCTAAAACAGCAAATCCAAAAACCAATTATTAGGGGATATGTCAAAAAGACTCTTCAGTAAGTGTTTTCACTTTCAGATCTGAAATACTTTTAGCACTTCTTTCACAGGTTAAGTTAAAAGAAAAGAAAAAAGGAAAGAGAAAATAATTTCTCACTTTGCCACTTACTTTAGTGTTGAAAGCCAAAGACAGACAATAAATTAAATAATAGCGAAAAGAAAAAAGCATTCCAGGGACAGCGCAACAAAGCAACAAAATTATCCTGTTTAACACCATGTTAACCGAGAGTAAAACATTCATTAAGAAAAACAAGAATAGATATAGGTGCTAGCACTGTTTTAGCAGATGTACCCTATTGAAATGGAGGATGGAAATCTCTATTATAATGTAGTGTCCAATTCTTCAGGTCAAGAATCTTATTAAACTCCCTTAGTGGTCATTTCTTCCCCCTCTCACACCAAAGCTTCAGACTATGAATACAAAACTCTTTCCAAAACTCTGCAAATTAGAGGACATTTCTCCAAATTGCTCAAAAAGTATTTAAAGTCGTTTTTATTAATAGGCAGAAAATTTATCAAAGAAAACAACTACTATGACTTAGAGTACTGTGAGTTTCCATCAGGCAATGAATATTCCACACTTTTATCATATGAATTATTTCATTTTGTAGATATAAAGACAAAATGAGCAATAGATAATATTTTTTGAGAGGACTGCAACTTGCTGGAATCCTTCAAAAAAAGAACAAAGTGGCTTTAAACTACAATACTACTACAATAATGTTCAAGCAACTGTTTGCCACAAAATGTGATGGCAGAATGAAACTTTGTTAGCCCTATGACAACCACTTGGCCAGTATCTTCTTCGGGCACATTTTAGCCACGCTTGTCAATGTGCCTTGAATTGCGAGGAATTAAACAATCTGCAAAGATGAGCAGGGGAATGTTCTAAGCAGAAACCTCCTAAGCCACTGCATCAACAAATAATGTTTCAGTGGAAAGATTTCCCAAAGCTCTTCTAAAACCTATATCAATTCCCATAAGTAGCCCATCAGTCTTCCACTGCCCGTACCGAAACCAGTGAACTGAATTTCTCAGTTGCCTGAGCAACAATAAAACTAGCTACTTTCATTGACAGTATTGTTAAAGAGCTATAGACCAAGACAATTACTCAGAATAAACCCTTTATTGGAAGTACTCATATAAAAACCTTTTCAACATTTTGTTTTAATTTTATGAGTAGTTATGATGAATTTTCAAGTTACTTTTTTGGCCCTATGCAATTAAACTACTGCCAAGTAGAGCAATATGAATATACAAGAATTTATGTAAAAAAAACTGGAATGAAAATAATCTAGCAATGCACAGTGAATACACTCCTGAAAGATACATTGGTATTTAAAATAACCACAAAACTAAATCAATACTTTTAGTGTACTTCTAACTGTTCAGAATAGTTCAGAACTCTTAAAACCTCTTTCCCCCTGCCTTTTTAACTCTTAAATCTATGTCACATTATTTTCTATACATAATATTGAGACTCTCAGAAATTATATCAGCATTAAATTCTGTGGTATATGTTTTGTCTTTAATAAGTTAGTCAGAAAAAAATAGGCAACTGTGCTACAAGTTAAAGTCTTTAGTATCTGAAACAATCTGAGTAACTCTCAATTCAGTGCTTGTTAGAGGAAGTATCCACACTATAAAAGCAACCACACACCTGGGTCAAATGGTATATTCAGAGCTGTAGTTTTCTAAAGAGAGCTCTACAGGTGCAACTCAGGTACACAAAGGAGTTGAAATTGTTAGCACCAGCTGAGACAGAAACTGCTGAAGCAGAGAAGTAAATCCCCACAAAAGTAGCAAGAGAAGCAGAGAATCCTAAGATAAAAGACTAGAGAACGGGGATCCAGGGAGAACCAAATATGGCAGAAATGAATCAGGAGAGGCCGAAATTGTGTATAAGAGTAAGACTGAGAAGTCTTCTATCAATTGAAAATATTGTGATGGGGAAGGACGAAAAAGATATTAGAAAACTTCAAGAAATCGGGGGGGGGGGGGGGGGGGGGGGGCAGGGGGAAAGAAAAGAGAAAGCAAGCAAGTGTTAAACCAAACCAAAAGTAAAAGGGACAACAAAAGGACAAAGAACTGCTTAAGAAAGATCAGAGGGAATATGCTGACACAAAAAGTGAAGTAAGAAACATACTATCTACTGATGTTCAAGGTCATTAAGAGCTACAGTTAGATACCTTTAAACATTTCTCTGCTTACTCTGACTATGGGTAGAAGGCTGTCCCAGAAGAAGTTCTTGCCTGCTGCAACAGGAATGTTTCTGTCCTACAGCACAATCAATGAAAATCAATTGGCTGATAATTGCTTTGTATCAAATTGAATTATGGAGGACTCCATGGCTCAGAGGGTTGGAAATGAGATGTGGAGCCTTTCACCCCTAGGTCACTGCTACAAACACAGTGCAAGTCAATAATGACTAAGAGTTGTTACTGTTGTGTTAGTAAAAAAAAAAAATAAAAATTAAGCTCTACTAAAACACACCTTTACTGCTTTATAACCTCAGAACTTTGTTTTGCCAACCCCTGAACAAAGCTGGATGAAGCTCCCAGTACTTCTCACATGACCTTTGTGCTGCCTATGATTACAATCTATGTATTTCCTTTTCAAAAATATTGTTCTTATCCTTTCAATATGTTACAACCCAAGTAGCCAGGTTACTTTTGAAGCCAGTTTCAAAAATTAAAGGCCACAAGATGCAAAGTATATATTATGAGACCAAAATTATGTCTAGTATTTCTTTTAGGCAGGATCATACTTAAAAATACAGAAATTCTGAGCATTTTCTTTCATTCTCACCTCCTCAAAAAAACCAACACAGAACACCACCTAGTTGTACTTCCCTGTTGAGGCATAAAATCAAAACAGAGATAATACAACTTTTTGAAAACACTAGCTAATGTTAAATGCAGGGTTTTTTGTTCATTGGTGACTAAAGTTTGTTTTCATGTTTGCTAGTCTGGTCATGATTTGAACAGATCTGACTGAATTACAATACTAGTTGACAAAGACCTTTGCTGTCCGATAATGTGCTACTCTGTAGGTCAAGAAAGTTTTAAACCACATGCTCCCATGCATTATAGACTATTATCACTGCAAAGCCAACATTGACTCTGTTTTGGCTGATGGGAGCTACAGATGAAAACTCACTGTTGTAAGGTCAATCCAGATAGGCAGCTAAATGCCACAGAGCTGCTCTTCCTTCCCCCAGCTCCCCCAGGCAGGATGGGGAAGAGAATCAGAAGAACAAAAATTAGAAAACTCTTGTGTTGAGATAAAGACAGTTTAATAAAGTCAAAAAACCCAAACCCCAAAATCCAAGGAAAAAACAAAACTAAGTGATGCAAAGGGGAGTTGGACTAGATGACCTCTAGAGGTCCCTTCCAACTCTGAAGATTCTGTGATTCTGTGAAAAAACCTTCCCAAATGCTCACCACCAGCCAACTGATGCCCAGCTAAGCAATGGCAATCCTGGCCTAAAATAATCATATTAGCATGAGCCAGTAACCTCTAATAGAGAAGTAATCAGAAAAAATGGATACTGATATCCATAGAAGAAAATTATGTTGATGGAGACAACCAGAATAAAGGCTATTACAATGTTTCTCTTCACCTTGTTATCCTCTAGGCCATAGTAGAGAATATTTAAGTACAAAAACTTGCTAGCTGTGTTTTCTCCCCTCTCACTATTCAGATGAGTGAAACATGGCTTACGACCTCAAAGACTTCTAAATCCCTACAACAAATCCTCAGAGCCTGCACCAAAGCGTAGCTTCTGTGGCCACACACATTGCCCTGGACCTATAGCATAACATTTCCTGCAAGCTGTGAAAAACATTTCTTTAGGCAGTTTTACATCTTTGTAGATTACAATTGCTCTAAGTAGTCTGTGAACTCTGCTTTTGACAGATAAAAGATAATGGGATTTGATTGTGAAAATAAAGTCTGAACAGTACCCTTTGATACTGCTACCACCTAAACCTTCATCCACATACATACCTGAAGTCACTTCTCTGGTAGTAGCACCCTTTTACTAAAATGCACCCTGTTTTCCAAGACCTAAGTTTTGTTTCCAATTATATTCAGGAAACTATTACTATTTTTATTTATATATGGAGTTTCAGACTCCAGATTCAACTTCATTTCTAATTTAAACTTCTGCAGCCAAATACTTTAGTCTGTTACTATCAGCTCTATGATATTCATAAGCATCACTAGCATAACTAGTAGATTGATGTGGACAGCCACATGCAGACAGATTTTCTCCAGAAACTAGAAGACTGAGACATGGATTTGCATGTTCAGAAGATTGAAGGAGAACAGGATTCTGGTAGATTACTTTTTAAATAAGGGAACTTAAGTTCTCCAGCCTGAAACTCAAAACTCGAGAGGAGCTCTATTTCCTAGAACAGAACAGGTTAGTGGCCTCTGTGCTTGAGAGGGGTGGTCTGAATAATCAGATGTTCTTCTCCAACTCTGTTGAGTAACCTCTGTCTTCAACAATTATGACATTGTCACAGTAGTCTCTTCGTTCTTGAGGAAGCCACATCTCCATACATGCTTGAAGACTGGAGTTATAAATATTTCATAACAAGCTATGAAAATTAATGTACTAAATGATTAATTAACCGATTAAGGAACCTAACAGGTTGCTCATAAGCTATATCACAGTCTATTCAGATGATTACAGAACATCTACAAGTCCTATTCCTGATGCTTTTAACATGCACAGAACATCTATTACTCATGAACTCTTCTTAAACTCCTGTATTTATAAACACTCCCATAATTTGGAGTTTGATTCATCTTCTCAGTAAGACTGGAATAGTAATAATGCTCTCCACCCTCCCAAGGAATCTTTTTACAATTTATTATTCCAAGAATTGCATAGCACTTTACAAGGGTCATGGCTAAATATAAAGGGGGGGGAAGGCTCGGAAGGCTCTATCTGCCACAGGTATCGTAAAAAAACCCTGATTTATTTATTTCTATTTCCCTTTTCCTTCCTATATCCTGGCAATGAAGAATGTACACCCCCTCCTCCGGGCAGTAAGGCACCTCCTTAAATAGCAAACGAAAGAAACACACCAGTGCTTGTTCCATCCTTGAGTACACTTAGCTTTACTCAAGTACACCAAATATGTGTTCTCTAGAAAGCAAAACAGCATGCTTAGTATTTTCAGTGTTGTAGACAAGCCATAATAAAGGAGCTCATCATAAAAAGCAGTCCCTCTGTAGCTTCATGCTACAAACACTCTGATTAATCTACCGCATTATGAAGTGGCCACTCTCGCCACTATTGTAGCAAGTGATTGTCTTGTTGGTTATGACATGAGAAACTGACTGAGACAGTTAAAAAAAGAAAAAAACTTGTCAAAAAACTTTTTCTCAAAAACATAATCAGTTTCCCAGTGTGGTTTATATAGCGTAGTCATAAAACCCTTATAACAGAGAGAGCACAGATCATCACGGGTGTAAACAAGCAGCACAAGGAACAACAGCAGTATCTTAAATAGGTACCTTCCATCATGAATCATAGCCCAAGGAGCCTCACCTTCCATTCAAGAAGGAACAATCCTCACAGATCAGTAAAATTTTGTCAGCAATACCGAGAACAGAAATACTCAATAGTTTAAAAGTGACTGTTGAAAACTATGTTACCAGCACACTGATACTGATTTTATTTCAATTAGAGAAAGGGTAAGAGTCATCCTTTTATACAATAGTATAGTGATTAGAGCACTCATCTGAAAGCAGGAGTGCTGATTTCCAGGCCATGGTCACCCTGAAGCCACTTCTTTCTAGGAAGAAGCTGTAAGCTGCAGAGAGGACCAAGAAGGGAGATCTACCACTCCCACCACAGCATCTAGGTCACCACACGCACAAAGGGATCACAGCCTACAAATCACACCAGCCTCAGCAATTACAGAAGCTGTCTCTATTGCCTCATGAATCTTGTATTGCTACAAAAGGTCCCAGCTTCAACTGTAGTGATATCCAACTTCCTGGCTTGTCTAGGAGCTTGGAATACATTTATGGAAACAGAGAATTGTACACACAGTTTCTCTTATCTATGGTTTTCTGTTGGTGCCCTCTAACCACCCATCACCTGTGTAAAAGGTTGGCATTACAAGGTGTGTTTTGAATGGAAATTGATGCTATCAAAGAGCATTATCTGTGCTCACACCCTGCCCAAGAAGCCTCATGATTCTGGGAACTTAGGTGGAGGTAAGGTACCTTCCAAAATGTATCCAATTTATGATCCACCTCCTCCATCCAGAAAAATTAAGATTTCCAATTTATAGTAAGGTGCTGTACATCTTGGAAAATTGGATTATTGGTGAGTAGCTTCTATTCTTGAGACTTTCTCATTGCTACAAATAACAATGCTATAGGCCTGCAATACAGATTCATCATATATAATCTTCAAATTAATGCAAGAAATAAATATTTACTTTATGTATCTTCACGTGGAAACTTGAAAGGTGCTGCAGCTTACAGTACTTAAAAAAAAATATTGGTCTAATTTCTCACTGTACCTGAAAGTTAAATCTTTTACACTTATTTACTATACATTTTTTCTTCTAGCAGAGTAACTACTGAAATAATTTTTCAGCAAGCTTTGAAACAGTTTGTCATGACTTTTTAAACATACTTTTTATTGGCATAAACCACTTTGATTTTAGACTGATTTATAATGTAGGTTTCATTGTTATTTTTCTACAGCAGCTCTTAAAAAGCTGTTTCCATTCACAGGTACATTGCCAAGAACAAAAAAAACCTTACACATAAAAAGTAATGTGCCACCATAACTTGAAAATATTCATCTCATTCACATTCCCCTGCCTCCACTAAAAGATTTATAACATGTCTAAAACAGGAATTGATGAATTCATCAGCGTCTGGGACATTTTGATCATAATCAATAACATAATTTTACCCTTTAAATGGGATTTCAATTAAACTACATTTTTTCAAAGTAATTTTATTTTTATCATAAAAATAGTTTCTGTGCAGACATGCAATAGCATTTAACTCACTTGATGCCAGGTGCTATGTTATAAGGGATGATAACCTACACAGCCAAACAATTATAATATTATACTTAATAGAAGACATGTAAAATTCATTGTGATGTTTCATAGGTTAAATATTAAAAAGTAAAACATTCCTTAGATAAGCAATAATAAGCATAAAGACCAAGCATTATTAAATAAGTTTAGAAGTCTATTATTCAACAATGAAGAATCTAAGCGCAGCAACAGAATATAAATGTAAGGAAGAGAGGCTGGCCTGGCTTCTGCAAATTCATTTCTGAGCTTTCTCTTAGCTCTCAAGAAAACACCGGGCAAGACATTCCAGTAGCTTCCACAGAAAGTTAACTGTAAAAGATTTCTTGGATGGAAGAGTCTGCCAGGAGCAGCAGAAAGGGAGCAGACAGACCATCACCAGTCTCCCATCAGATGATACTAAATGACACCACTAGAACTTATTTTGAGTTTTACCTCTTTGGAAGCTGGTGCTTACTAGGCTAGGCAGTCACTGTAGGAAGTTGAAATTGCGAATGTTTTAAAAGAAGAATTATTTTTAATGCTATACAGCAAGAAATTTTAGATATACAAAATAGAAACAAAATGTAATAGTCCGGAATAAGATGAATGAACAAGTATATATGAAGCCATGCTACACCAGAGGGTTTTGTGGTCTGTTGAACAAATACTACTGCTGTAGGAAGTAAATTACATCAAGTGGTGTGATCTGATTATCTTCAAGGATTATTTGTCATGGGCAAACCACTGGTTCAGGTAGGAACAGACTGTTACCCTTCAACTAAGTGGCAGTTATTGATCTTTGCTGGCACAGCCTCACTGTTACATGGCTTCACTGTTACAGAGGGTCTGCTAGCTTAATGTCTGTCAGTCTGGGAAATAAAAGTAGCCCTTACTTAGAAAAGATAAAGGGAGGTAATTTCAGGGTCTTTCATCTTTTCCAGAGCTGTACTGCTCAGAAGCCAGAAAATGTATTTTCTTTGTCTACAGCAATTAACTAAATCTTGAACATCACAGTTTTATGGATGGATAATATGTATACCTAGATACAGGGAGCAAAATTCTGGCCCTACTGGTTTCAATGGAAATGGAACTTCACCACCCAGAGTCATCATCCTGCACTAAGACACAGACTTCCGAGCAAGGAAAGGAGAGGAGGGGGTGCAGGGGAGGAGACTATGGCTAACTATTTGAAGCCCTTAGAGTTTTGGTGTCACATGTCACTTACGAGACCTTTTTTAATTGAATGGAGAAAAAATTGCAGAGAATTTGAAAGGAAAAAATAGGTTTCTGTAGCTTTAAGAACTGACCAAAGCCTTGTGATCTTGTTCAGGGAACTACTTTACATAAATCTACAAAGTCTCGAGAAGCAGCGTCCAAGACAGAAATCACAATAGTGATAGCTACTTCTCAAGCTCAAGTGTCCTGCTTGTTTTGAGGCAAATCTCAAGACAAATACATTAAAACTACAAGTCAGAGACCTATATTAGATGCAAGCAAAAACAGGACTACAGAAGCCAAGGAACAAGAGCATGATGCCACTGCTTCTTATTTGTCAAAAAATATTTGCAAGTTTCACAGTTCACATAATTTGCAAACTGAAAGTTACAACTTGGTAGTAGTCTTGGAAATTTCATTCAATTTAGCTTGAGGGTGGGAGGAAGCTGTAGCTCCCCTTACACTAACTATTTCAGCACAAGAATCAATCAGCTTCTGTTTGTTTACGTTTGGAAGCTGGTCCTGAGAAGCTTCATCATACAGAAAAATCCCCTTTCCATGGCAAAGAGCCAAATAGATATGAATCCAGTCATGAATTATAATTGCAGAATTGTAAACACACAAATGCAGATCAATTAAAATAGAGAGAAATCTTGTTTTGATATATGCCCCCCTTAGTGGAGAAGATTAATTCCTGTGGGGGACCGTTCCAAATAGCTCCCATCATTATTTTTACACACCACCTAGGCTCTTTGGTGTTGTGAATTTAAGTTCCAGCTGGAAGATCCAAATGTATAATGACATTCTAGTGAGTTTCTGAGGCTCAGTAAATCTGGCAGGGGAGTCAGGCTCCTCGGAAAGGAATGACAGCAGATGCCCTCCGGGGGAGCTACAAACCATGACTCATCCCAGACTGCCACCCCGGGCACACGCTGTTGACTCAAGGCAAAGAGCTGATAGGCAGCAGTCACAGTTTCAGATGTTTCATTTAGGTCTCTCCCAGCAGGTGTCACTACAATGTAGCATTGTTATAAAACCTTAAAGAAATAGAAAAGTAGCAGGTTTCCCCCCACCACCACCCCCAATGACTAAAAAAACCCAACCCTATAGACTAATTATGTCAAACCTCAATAGTCTGCAGAAATCAGCTTTTTGATGAGAGGGTGGGGAAAACTGTTAGTTGTGTATCGTTTTCACTTTCATACAGCTAATTTTCTTCTTATAAATTGTTATACATCTGGAAGAGATGTCTTCAAAGAAGTAGTTAATTTCATGCAAAGACTCAGCATTCCCTTCTTAGCAGTAATGTACACAGATGGCCTTATACTCAACTCTGTGCATCTATTGAAAATCGTTACAAAATGGCTGTTGAATTCTATTCTTTGGAGAGATAAAAATACATTTATAATAAGTATGGCACCCACAACAAAGTTTTCTAGTAACTGGTTCTGAAAATAAAATTTAAAAAAAAAAAAAACACCACCACAATAGAACAAGAAAATGAATTTTCATTTCAAAAGCAGTCTCCATGCAGACTCTGACTATCTTACCACCCAGCTATTCTGCAGGCATTCAGACACTTCACTGTAATGTCTGAAAAATCAATAGCAATTTATTCTCTCTTTGGACCCCAAGCAACAAAAGTAAATAATACTGTCACCTCCAGTCTGCCTTCAGAACATGGTCACAAAACAGTCTTGCTGCTATACTATAACCCTACAGAGCTCTTTATCTACGCTGGCTTTGCGGATTGTATTGGCTTTAGTAAGGGAAAAGCATGCAAGACAGCAACACAAAAGGGTCAAGTTCCTGTACTCCGACCAGCCAGACTGCTGAGTCGGAATTAAGAGAAAGGCTTGGCATCTGTCTGTCTTCAGTTTCACCTATGTTGATTTTATTGAAGCGAGGAGGGGGGTAAGGCAATATTAGAATTTTGTTTTCCCATGCAATAAAAGGGAAATTCAAGAGGAAAAAAGTTGAAAGACAGGTTGGACCTTCAAACCTTTGCAACATTTAAAGGTATTTCTTAAATTCATATGAGGCTTTAAAATTCACATTCCTTACAATGCTACTGAACATATGTCAGAATATTCAAAATAATCCAGAATATTCAGACAGATTTTCTTAAAGTCATCAGAATTTGTAACCAACATTAAGAAATACATTCTTATCTTATTACATGTCAGCCAGTCTCTCTCAACTGCTCACAGCATGAGGCGTATCATCACAGGGACTTTTACAAAGTTTCAAACAGATTCAAATTGTTAGATATGAAGATATGCTAAGTTAACAATTGGTGACCCTGTCTATGTGTGCAAAATGGACACTTCTCTTTTCAGGGAACAGTATTTAAATGTGTTTGTATCTTTGCATATTTAATTGTCTTCACCAGTGGATGCTGTGTAAGCCTGTATAGCAGAGAAATTTTCAGCAGCACCACCACCCCCTCCCCAACACCAATTCTCTTTCTTTGTAGAAATACAGATTTCCGTGGATTCATATGTAACAATCCGGGATGTATCACTAGTTCATACAGGCATCAAGTCCTGATTTAAAGGAGTCCACCATTTCTTCCATGGCAGTTTGTATCAATAAGCACAAAGACGGGGCACAAGCTGAATGCAAAGCAGGGACTGTACAGTTAAGAGAAGAAAACCTACCTTCTGTTCCTCCAGTTTTCAACATGGACAGTAATTTCATGAAGTAATTCCCCCATTCTAAAATGATAAATTGCTGAAACTTAAAAGCACAATAAAAACCTGTAAATTTAATGGATCTCATAAGAATTCTCATTACCAGCCAGGTCAGAATTGTGATTTTTTTCAGTAGGGGTTAACTAGTAAAGAAAATGGGAAATTCTCAGAGATTTTAGGTTAATATCTTAAGAAAAAGAAAAATCTCAATGGGTTTTACATGACTACTTGCGAACAAATGAGGAGATACTAAGACTGTTCACACAAGAGAGAGAGATATATACACACACTTGCCTCAAAGGGCATTCTGAACCAATGTTAGCAAGGAACTCTGGTAAAACATTACAAGATTAATGTATTTATTATTTTAGAATTTGAGCGCAAAATGCAGAAAACCCAATAACCACTGATGTGAAAGAAATGCAACAAAATAATCTGAATTTTATATTGAGTCATAAACTGAATGAGAAGGGAAGAAGGCTACAGAGATTTAATTCTTGTATGATAGTCACATAATCCACAAGGCGCTTTGGATAAGAGACGCCTGGAAAGAAGGTAGAACTGGAGATGGAAGTGAAGCCACAGGGCTTCCTTTTGCTGTGAAACACAGCCACAACAGATGCGAAGTCTCCTATTGTGAGAGCCAACAGTCAGGGTAGAGCAAAGAAACCCTAAAAAAGCAGTTTATTATTCAATCTTTTAATTAAAATCTTTAAAATCTGTACAGCTTTTAGATGAATATTTAATAAGCACATACGCATCTGAAATCAGACTGTTGGCATTTGACTCTTTTGTCAGGACCTACGCTGGATACTCATTCAATCCTATGGCAGGCTCTTACTAGCTCCTTAAAAAAAATCTCACAAGATAAAAAAATTAAAGATTAAAAAAAAAAAGAAGGTAAACAACACATGAATCAATAAAGAAACAGTAAAATTCCGGAATGATTCTTAACCGTTCCACTTGAATCATGTGCTTTTCATTTAAATTTGCTACTTACTTATTTTTACATCTGCTATTCTCTGTAGGTGTCAGTGAATGCAGTGCTAAGTGCATCTAATACTCGGAACTATACAGAAATTCATCTGTGGCTTTGAAGTGTCTCCCAGTAAAGCTCTGACAAGTGAGATAAGCTTTAACACTTTCAAGAATAGTTCTATTGTGCTTAAAGGAATGACTCTATGGAAATGCTCTGGAGCTCTAGGACTCAATAGGTCTTTAGGTAATGGAGGGCACAGAACAGTGAACATTAGATCAATGAGTATTACAGTGTCTGGCTAATACGGTTAGTCTCATAGCAGCAAAACACTAAGAACTTAAGCCAATATCCCATAAAGCATTTATGCACAAAGTCTTTTTCCAGACCAAGTTTACAAAACATCTGGAATCAAAATCTGCTTCTGTAGTAACCACAAGCACATCCAGGAGTGATAACTCCATACCATGATGAAGGGACTCATTCGGATCTTCGGCAGTCAGCTGGAGTTTTGCCATTGCCTTCAATGAGCATCATCGGATCACAAAGCAGACAAGATGGATTAATTCATACACAAACAGGAATACCCTAACATTGCTTAACACAGCTGTGATAGCATATAAGGCTTTTAAAAGTTCCTAAGCAAGCTTCAAAGTACTTAAGCAAGAGAAGGAGATCTGAGTGTCTAAAACAGACCCTCAAAAAGTCAATCCAGCACCTCTGTGGGTGACCAGCTTAGTATTCAACTAAAATTCTTGTACAGATGCCAAGTATCTGTAGAAAGTAAAACTGAACTATAATCCTGAATAACATGTCCTATTCGTAGCCCTTACCAGTACACACAAGCCAGAGCTTCAGAGCTGCTCTCAGAAGTCTCTCTCCTCTGCAGTTGCTTCACTTTGCTTGTACCCACCTCCTGGTACTCACCTGGTTTCACTGGAAGCCAACTCAGGGAGCTAAAGCAGCAAAAACTAGCACAACGGGGAAAACATGAACACTTTCTGTCAGTTTAGCACTCTGAATCAGCTCAACACTGAAGGAAACAAGCAAGAGTATTTGCACATGAAAGGGGCTGGAAGAGATGATTTAGCTTTTTTTGGTTTTGCCTACCCATCTTAAATTAGCTATGACATGAAACTGCAACCTGACTGTATAGAGGGCCAAAACAACTAATATGAATGCTCAGTCATGCTAATGCATCAGCTACTGACACTGCTAAATGAAATTACACGTTTCTTTGCCTTTATTAAGAAAAGGTTAAATTAACATGTGTAAACTAACTTATAATTAAAAAACTGGAAAGCTATTTAAAAGTTTCGCTAACCAATATCATGGTGAAAGCAACACATTAGCCATAGCATCCCGTGCTGTAAACTGTTACCTAATTTCTATTTTTCACACCAAAAATCAGAGTAAATATATTTATGCTTATTTTAAGGGACTTTTGCATTGATAAATACATTTAAAGTACCTGTGTGTAAGTAAGAATTAGGAATAAATATTTTTTTGGTACTTGTATTGCTTTCTATGTTGCAAAATCCAGTACAAGCCCAAATCCAAGTGTTACTCCTTACACTTACAGAAGTACATAAGCACACAAGGTATGAATGTTACTACCTTACCAAAGTTTGTCCTTATAAAAAGTCTTAAATTAAAGTCACTGCTGAGTACATTTCATTTCACCTATCTGTACAGTAAAAGATTTGTTATATTAAATAATTTATTCAGCCATTTCCTGATCTAATCATAAATTTGAAATGTGGGAAGACATTAGCATCTGATGTTTGGAATAAATGTGACTGAGGCAATATTGGTTTAATATTTTGCCATATTTATTTTATCTGCCGGCCATTTCCTCTCCTTGCTGTAGATTCACAGTAAGTGGAAGAATAAGTGAGGAAGAGAGATCAAGCAAAACAAGAGGGAAGCAAGAAAAGGTTGCCTGTATTTTTAGTTGTGGCATGCCAATTCTACTACTTCATAATCGTATCTTTTCTACAGGAAGAAAACAAAAGACTGAGAAATTAAATAATCTGCTCCGCCCCAGCACTGCCATTTTCTAGAGTTTAGACCCTGTTGCTAGAACTTCAAAAATCAAGTCCCCTAATTAGTTAGTTTTCTAAAAATATGACATTGCATTTTTATCTGTCTTCTGATCTTTTATAGATATATGTGCGTATGTATTTCTAATAATTAACTATTACCCACTCTCCAAAATTCTTTGAAAAAGGATAATGTGGGGCCTTTGCTGATGTAAGTGTTCTCATTCCATGTATGTTCAGACAGGAATTTCTGGCATCATAAGGCTGGATGCACCCTAGCCTAGAGCCTACTGTTTATACGGAACTAATGAGAGTTAAGAAGATTTACTAAGTTTGTAATGAATCAAACACTTCCCTTCTAACCAAATCTCCACTAATTGCTTCAACTACTAATAGCTACCCCTAACAAACTAAGAATTAAGAAGGTGATTCATTCTAATCATCACTTTGCCAATACTGCCAATAAGGTTACTGCTAGGATGCTAATGTGTCTATTTTTCTTTAGGCTGTAGATAGAAATTGTTAACTAACTTTACATCTCTTAGATAATTAGGTTTGATTGCTAATCAGTTTAGTCCAGATTAAAAATTGCAATCTAACCTAAAAATTTTTAGAAGACTACTTTGCACTATAATTAAAAGTGAAATTTCGTAGAATTTTTTTTTCCATAGAATGTGTTGGGTTGGAAGGGACCTTTAAAGGTCACCTAGTCCAACCCCCCTGCAGTGAGCAGGGACATCTTTAACTAGATCAGGTTGCTCAGAGCCTCATCAAGCCTGGCCTTCAATGTCTCCAGGGATGGGGCCTCCACCACCTCTCTGGGCAACCTGTTCCAGTGTCTCACCACCCTCATTGTAAAGAACTTCTTCCTAATGCCTAATCTAAACCTACCCTGCTGTAGTTCAAAACCATTGTCCCTCGTCCTATTGCTACGTGCCCTTGCAAACAGCCCCTCCACAGGCCCCCTTCAGGTACTGGAAGGCTGCTATAAGGTCTCCCCGGAGCCTTCTCTTCTCCAGGCTGAACAACCCCACTCTCTCAGCCTGACTCAAATTGACTGCATAAGACAGCATGCTTACTTCATCTTTCCCATCTCTTTTTTGAAATCTTCCTACGTGAACTTAGTTCCAAACAGGATCGTATCAGTGCACAAGTACATGAGAGAATATTACATAATAAGGAAGTCTGAAAATATAGGATAAAATTATGAAGGGAAGACAGCATTTTATCATAAATTTGAGCATGCAGTGAGATTTTTTTTAGTATGCAATACATTTTAAAAGCTCTAAATTTTTATAATCCTGGAGTATGTTAACTAGACTAACTTGTCACAAGGCTGGGAATACATTAGTCTGAAGGCTAATATTCCAAAACTAACAGGCTCAGTTGACCAACTGAGGTCCCCTCAGCTAGCTGCAGATGCATAAAGAGAAACCAAAAGCCTTTACTTGTGCTTTCGACACTGTTTACATCCTTCTGAACAGAAGTTTAGACTTCAGAATACATTCCTAATAGTTTAAAGCTATTTTTCTCCTGAAGTTTGACACAGAACTCCATAAAAGTTCTAGTAACAGAACAAAATAATAGTTCACAGCCACAACCCTTACAGTTAAAAAAAAAATAAATACAGTTTTTCTTTCTTAACTGTTGTAAGTTAAAAAAGAAACTACACTGTAAAACCCAACTGCTTGCGCATCTCTTTGCATAAAGCTAAAAGGATGGTTTCAGGACAGATGCAGTTTCGTGGCTTATGGCTGAGCATAAGCAGAGACTGCATATTATAAGCAAGATGTATAACTCAGTTTATTATTTAGATTGCCTGTTGTTTCCTATTGAAAGACCTTGATTCAGTTCCTTGTTTCTTTACTGAGTTTTAAATATCCAGAAAGAAATTTTCTATTCAAGAAATATTAAAAAAATAAAATCCTGTTTCAAGGACCAATGGAATGCGTTAGGGAGACAATCCAACACCATGATTCTTGTCATCAAAGGCAAGATCATATATCCAGATTTCAAATCAGCTTTCAATAGACACAACAAACGAGGCACATTCCATACTGAGGTATTGAATAAGGAGGAATTACAGTGGCAGAAACACACAGGCATACACTCAACACAGTGCTAGGCCATTCAGACACAGCCATGTCAGCTCCTCCTGAGCTAACATGGTACTCAAAGCAGCATTACTGAATTTACATACTTTACTAGCTCTAGGAACATTTCATGCTTACTAATGAGAGCTATTTATTCTGCATAAAACAACATGCTAGTGCAGCTATCATGCTTTTGGTGCATAAACCATGTTATTATACTTATTATATAGTTACAATACTATATGTAACATCAAAATATACATGGACAGCACATAGAAGACCTTAATTCCAGTGTTTCCTTACTTCTGGAATGCTTGATCATGTTGCTGTAATAATATTCACTCAGTCTACATTCAGGAATGTGTAATGTTAAAAATATCTTTATGCAATATTAGCATAATTAGAAAAACGTGTACTCTAATATCAGGTTATAAAAAAAGGTTTCTGAAAGATCATCGTATTTTCTAAACAGCATAAATGTTGAAGGAATAATTTCATTCACACAAAAGGTTTATAAAAGTTCGCAAAGTAGACTAAAAGTAAATTGAGGGCATAATCTCATGGTTAAGTATTACCGAAGAGTTAATTTACTACATTATATCTAAAAGTCGAAGCAGGAAAATTTATTCAATAATCTTAAAAGACATAAAACAAGACAAAAATTTTAAGATCGATTCTGAAGTCTTAGCGTTACAGTAAACAAATATTAATATGTCCAAAATAAAAAAAAGCTTTTTCTTCATTTACTTTGCTAGCATGATTAAACACCTATGCAAAAGCAGGTAACTGTTTAAGTGATCCAGACCTCAATCAAAAATTAATTTATTATACAACTTAACATAATAAGGAAATATAATTAAAGAGATTTACCTATCTGCACCATGTTATCTTAAGAAACAGTGTCATCTGTTATAACATATATACTCGCTGATATATTTGATGCTGCAGATTCCATTTAATTTTCTTGATTTACCCTCGTTATTATGTGAAGATGCTCCAAGCAATTCTAAATTAATAGATTTTGTTCCAAATGAACAGGCTATATTTTACTGACATATTACAAATTTGTTTGCTGAAGTACACCACACATTTGTTTGCTGATTTCGTTTGCTGAAGTACACCAACTTCTTTGACCTCAGTGTCTTGCTTTATAGTCTCTAGGACCAGACTCTGAGTCTATAACAGGTTTATTTCAGCAAGGAGGTAAAGGTATGACCTAATTCAGTTTCCAGATAGTGAACATGACTGTTAAAAGCATGCAATTCCATTCCTTCCTCACAACAACACAAGATTTATAAACACAAAAACCAAAATTTAAAATTTGCCTTTAAACACTGCTATGTTACAAACTTATTCAGTTAAAACAATATTAACCTAAAATGACAACTAGTTTTAATGTACTATTTGGTTTTGGTATACTTTTATACCAAACGTTATTGCAATTAAATGAAAATTTTTAACATTATTCATCTTTTTTGAAAGACTCTGAAGACTTTGAACCTCTGACAGCTGTTCATATATGAATAGTTCCAGCATTTCCCCCACTGAAATCAGTATGCCTACTGAAGAATAGCAAGCAGGTATGTCAATCTGCTAGCTGGATTTGAAAGGGTACAAGTTTATGATTATAAGTTATTTTTCACCCTGTTGGCAAAAAGAAACATTTAGCAAACACATTGAATTTTAACTTTCTTCTCAAATTTGTTGACTATGAAGCATGTGACACACAAAAAAAGAGTGCCATTCTGTACACATAGGAAACCATATAATGAAAATAAGCATGATCAAATAAAGATCTACTCTTAAACTAAGAGTTACATACAGGAGAAGGAAACAAAATCCACAATCCAATGGATTCTCTAGCTAGATAATTCCCTCACTCCTGCCATCATCTCAAAGAAATACTTTTAAGACCAGTCAGATAACACTTACATGGGAGAGCTGAGATATTACTGCCTGTTTCTGCATCTCACCTTTGGCCAGACGCTACCCGCCTCCTTAGGAGGTCAGCAGAATGCGTGCCACCTCTACAACTATTGTAGTTCAGCCTAATATATTATCTCCAAACCAATTTTCACTATTTTAATTGAAATCTCAGTTTTCAAAGGATCCAATCAGCTGAAGCTTTTGTAACAAAGTTTTCTGCTACAACAGGGAAATAACTCTTACCAGGCATCAGGTTTCTTAAATTCTGTTCTCCTATTATCTGACTAGTACTATTGGTAAAACAAAACTAATGTTGTTTCTAGTTGGCTGCCAGTTGCTGAATAGGATTTATTTATACAAAGACTAAATTATCAAAACTGCCTTTACTAGGATAATATTACCCATCACATAAAAGTGGAATAAAGTTTTACTCTAGGAAATCAGGGCTCTAAGTAATGCCAAGTCAACCTGAAACATCCCTTAATATCAAAACCAGATATATGTAACAACTCTTGGTTAAGTTTAATGATTACAAATGATATCACTGAGTACAATACCTCATCTCCAGAGGTACTTTTCATATGTAAAAGTGTTTTCATAATAGGCCACAGAATATAAAAACACATTCTGCTTAACACTACTCAGGCACTTCAAAATTGTCCTTTCTTCTCTATAACAAATGGCAGAAGACAACAAGCCTGCATGGAAGAAAGATGCAAAATTTTCTAGCCTTAAAGAGGTGGAAATGCATTCCAATATTTTCTTGAGTTCACCATGCTAGGTGATATTTCAGGTTTTCATCACAATTTTTATGGGGACCATTTTTTGAAAAGTTTCCAAATTAACAATTAACAGTGTACCTATAGTGTTCTCAATAAAGGCAATGTGTGGAGGAGAGGCTAGAAGGGGGGAAAAAGGAGAGGAATAAAACAATGAAGTGACCAGTTCTAAGGTACTCCTTTTAGTGCAGAGAAACATAAAATCAGTTACTTGGATAAGATATATGATTTGCATTCATTGAGCACACAGCTACAGCTGAAGACACTACTTTCTTGAAGCTATTTAATTACTCTTGGTGCTGAACAGCAACACTCCACAATGGCTGGCAGAGGGGATGCATTTTTGTGCCCTTCCTTCCCCTAGATTTCCTTCTGCAGTTGATACACCTGCAGTATCCCTTCTTTTTGCCCTTTTTACATCCCTGGCCGTACTCAACTCTAGTCAGGCTTCTGTTTTCCTAACCTCAGCCTTGCACGTTTGGACGGTGTCTCTATTCCTCCTGTCTCACCTGCCCCTGCTTCCAGCTCATGCATGTTTCCTTTTTATGTTAGAGTTTTATCAGGAGTTGCTTGTTAACCCAGTGACACACTTCCTGCACATCGTGATGGACCACTCTTGAACTCAGAGGAAATAATCCTCCAGGTGATGCCCAACCATGGACTGTAGCAGCTGAGGAGAGCATCTCAACACGGTCCTAGTTCTGCTAACTATGCTTGAGGGCAGTAGCCTCTGGCAGACGTACGCTGTTGACTGTTGCATGCAGTAATCTCCAAAGTACCACAGTAAGGTTGGCCAGATCTTATTTGTCAGAGTCTGAAAAGAAGTCTAAAACCCCAGCTGAAGGTAACACCAAATTTATGTTATTTTGCACTGAAATGGACTCGCATTTCATATATTTCACCTATCATAGAATCATTTAGGTTGGAAAAGACCCTTGGGGTCATCGAGGCCAACCATCAACTCCACTCTATGAAGTTCTCCCCTACACCATATCCCTTAACACCACATCTGAATGAGTCTTAAACACATTCAGGGATGGTGACTCCACCACCTCCCTGGGCAGCCTATTCCAGTGTCTGACCACTCTTTCTGTGAAGAATTTTTTCCTCAGGTCCAGCCTAAACCTACCCTGTTGCAGCTTGAAGCCATTCCCTCTTGTTCTATCGCTAATTACCTGTGAGAAGAGACCAGCACCAACCTCTCTACAATGTCCTTTCAAGTAGTTGTAGAGAGCAATGAGGTCTCCCCTCATCCTCCTCTTCCTCAAACTAAACAGTCCCAGCTCCTTCAATCCCTCCTCATAAGATTTATTCTCCAGGCCCTTCACCAGCTTCGTTGCCCTCCTCTGCACTCACTCCAGCACCTCAATATCTCTCTCGTATTGAGGTGCCCAAAACTGGACACAATACTCAAGGTGTGGCCTCACCAGTGCTGAGTACAGGGGGACAATCACCTCCCTACTTCTGCTGGTCACACTATTTCTAATACAAGCTAGGATGCCATTGGCTTTCTTGGCCACCTGGGCACACTGCTGACTCATGTTCAGCCTCTTGTCAATTAGAACCCCCAGGTCCTTTTCTGCCAGGCAGCTCTCCACTATTCTGGAATTCTTAATGCACTTACAGAACAATTTTAGCTTGTCTGATCTGTTAAGACAATGCTGTTTTTTAAAATAATTGGGTTTTTTTTTGTTACCAACAATATTGCTACAGAGAACATTTTTAACTCATAACATTTTACCAGCATAAACAATAGATGCAATATCACAAACTTGCCATTTTCTTTTTCAGTGAAATAGAAATGAAGCCATAAAGGTTAACTTCACAGAAAAGCATTAGCTGACTGCATTAAAGCACAAAGATAGGAGACAGTTATTTATGGAACACTGTTCACCATTATCCTTTTCAAATTCTACAAGGCGGCTAAATATTGATGCATTCCCAAGTCACCTTTTCTCCCCTTTAGTGTTAACAAGTAGGAGTATGTTTTTGATGCTTCCAATTTGTCAAGATCAGGTGAACTGAATGGTTTTAGAGAGTACACTATTCTAACTCCTTTAGGGGCTATAAAACCACATTAAACTCAGTTTGTTATTAATAATTCATGGCAACTTCCTTAGTTCACTACAGGGGCATCACTCTTAGGGCATCATTCTTATTGAAATAACTTAACAGGGAAAGTCAGATAAACAGTGTTACCATCAAAATGAGAAGGAGCCTACCATGAACCCAGGGACACTGAAAGCCCTAAAGAATTTCAATTCTTAAAATTTTCAGGTTAATCCAGCATTCTACATACCTTTCTAAAAGCTGATATTAATTTAACAGATCAGCAAAAACAACAAAATTCCTTCTATCTACTGAAATTTGGCTTATCTGCAGATTTGAAGTGTCAAATTTCCACACATTTAGCTATACTGCAAAGGTATTCATGCTCGCATTACTCTGAAATAAACCCCTTTAACAAGAATATTTTACTTCAATTAAGGACTAAACAAAGTCTATCCCATTAAACATATCTATGATGTAAAAATATTATGATTTGGAACTGGAACAGTTTTTACTATAGTAAAAATGACCTACTACTAAAACAGTTGCAATCAACATCAATTACCGTACATAAATAAAGAACACAAGACATCATTCCTCATGGTCACAGACTAGATGTCTCATACAGAATTATGTCACATATTACTAACGGATTTTACTGCAATGCACACAACACTAACTAGATGGACAGATTCAGAAAAAAAATGGCATTCATTATATGCACATTGAGGTAGGGATTAGACACCCAAAGTACATTTTTGTCATTTAGTCAATGGAGCAAAATTCACTTTGATGCATCAGTAAAACTCCATGGAAAACAAAACAGATTTATACTTAGAGAGTTAGTTAATTCTGGTGTAGAAGGAAAGCAAGTCCACTTCAAAAGCTTAGTCTGTTCTCTGAGTAAAATAATGACCTATGCACTAAAAAATTTTTAAGTCATATGAAAATCAGAAATCTATCTTTGATTCTTTTAAGAGCAAGAGGAAACACTGTTAGTGTTTTAACTGCCTTTCCTGCCCACAAACACATTTTTTTAATTTGCTACTACACTAACACTGGATTTAACTTGTATGAGCAATAAAGTTACTTCATGTGGGCTTTATGCCATCTTTTACACAGGTGTTAAGAAGGAAATGAAGAAAGATGTCCCCAGACTCAGTTGCCTAGGACAAAAACCTAATCGAAAGCATGAAAAAAACTGTCTATATATGCTCAGCTTTACGACAATCCACATCTGTGTGTGCTCATATTTATGGGGGTCAAGGGAGGGACATAGTTTAATACAAATACTTGTCATTGAGATCTGATTTTTGTTGTTGCTGTTCTTTTGGTACAAAGCTTATCACCTGGGCTTTGAAGGCAAACACTTCTAACAGTCAATAGTCTCCTATCTTGCCCACATGAAAAAAAATTAAAGAAACAATTGAGAAGGAGACAAATCAATATCACTTGTCATTTCTCAAAAGTGTTGTACTCGCACACATTTGGACAATTTAATTCTCTAAGGAAGGATAAAAAGCAAGAAAAGCCTTAATTTAAAGAAAAAGGGGAAAGCAGATACTTTTAAACTTCTAACTAGTAACTTAAGATACTGAATTTCAGAAGCACATATTACTGAAACACTTATTGAGAAATTTTTACCTAGGAGAGTTTGAGAAGCAGACAAAAATATGAAGTACTTGTCATCAATACTGTAGGCCCTTCATACAGCAAAGGCTGCACCTTCTTGGTCACCTATTTGAGTTTCAGAAATAATTTTAAAAAATTTAACATGAGACTTTTAGGAAAAAAGCTGGACTTCATGAATAGCAAAATGCAGAACTCCAAATGACATTCGGTTCAAAAGAAAAACTGAGATCTGTCTGCTGTCCATGAATTATAAGTGATTAATATCTCCATACGAGGTTACTCTCATAAGAAGCTATACTCTCTGCTGCCACAAAAGAGCCACTTATATAAAAATCTGGTAGATACACACCTTTGAAAACTCAAGCTTTGAAGCTCAAACTCACCCAGACCAACACCACTTCATTCAAATAAGGGGAAACATTCAAAACAATGGCCACATAGGCTGTGTAGTGGTGCTGAAAATAGAAAAAACTAGGAAGGGGAAAGTTGGGGTTTTTTTCTGAATAATATCACTATAAAAGCAGTATGAATGGTTGCAAGTGAAGGGAAAGCACCAGGAAGGAAAAACAGGTCACCATCTCTAGCCAAGAGGAGGATAAAAGGTAGAACTCTCCTTCCTAAGTTCTTCATACTCCACCACACAGAAGTACAGATTGGGAGAACTCCATGTTTCACGGCAGCACTTAGAGAATAAAAATTAGTCCCTCCTGCAAGTGTTTTGACTGCTTGACACAAAACTGACACAAAAGGAACACCCAAAATAAACAACCACCCACACCCTGCAACAAAGGCTAACACCGAATCAACTACCCTATAATAGAGCAAAGGATTAGATGCAACTGCCAAGCCCCCCAGTATACAACATAACCCTAAAAAAAAAACACAAAATAAGTCATAGCATTTATTTTCCAGGGTCTGAAAAGCCATCATTGCTAAATCGCAACCACAGGAACAAAAGAAGCCCCCAAAATATGAGGGACACCACCACCCCACCCCCCCACCCATGTATGTTAGTACATTAACTTACTTACCCCATAATACATAAAATGCATGTCCTACACCATTAATATATGAGAAGGCCCCATACCCCACCTCACCACACTCCCACCTCCAGAGGGCAATTGTGTCAATGGACGCTGGAATGATACACATTATCCGCACTAAAACCATTATAATGCTGGACTGTATATAATACCCCTAACTTACACGGCAGTGCTTGAACCCATATCCTGAATGGTCTCAGGACAAATCCATACAATATCTCTCACTGTACCTACAGCTGCAGACCAGGTTATCTATTAGTCGTACTTCTCACTTGAAATTAGCAACCCGCCACATGTAAGATCCTACGTTACTAGCTCCAGGATCATTCATTCCCCCTAAACCCCTAGCCCAACTTGCTCTTTTGCACCTCTGGTTCCTATGTCAGGGCCATGACTAGGTTAATCATAGAATCATTTTGGTTGAAAGAGACCATTAAGATCATCAAGTCCAACTGTTAACCTAGCACTGCCAAGTTACCACTAAACCATGTTCCACAGCACTACATGTAAACACCTTTTGAGTACCTCCAGGGATGGTGACTGTGGAATTTGGATAATGAGGTGAAGTCTCTGTGCTCAAAGAGCAATTAGGACTGGCTTTGCTATCTCTTGTGCAACCTAGGGGAGTGAAGGCTTGTCCGGCTATCACAGGATACATAAAATAACTTAGGGAGCCAGGACAGCCCTGCTTTTCATCAGCAGAGACGGTAAAATCAAGATAACAGAGACCTTGTGTAGTTCTTTGTTTCCTTGAGAGGCTACCATGCCCAATAATCGACCTTTGCCTCATTACCTGTGAAAGGCATATTAAAGTTGACACCCCTGTATATGCTAATGAAGATTTTAGAGATCATGCTAAACATGTATGACTATAGCATCGTCTCTCCACCCAAATCAGACTACACGTCACCTAGGGGAAGGAAACCTCATAATTTTGGGGATAAAAGGATGGAGAAAATGACAAATTGGGAGAGAAGAAACTCGATACCTGATGGACCAGTCAACAGGCTGCGTTCTCTTCCTCCACCCCAGGCAAGGGACACCTTTCTGTGTAAGCGCTGCACCTTTCACCCTCTGGTGAATGTTACCCCGGGTTGTTGTACCATCGTTATTTTTGGTAGCAATATTAACTTTAATTACTTAGCACTATTGTAGTTAGTGAATTTATCAACGGAAATCTCGAATCTGCGACTGTTGTTCTCAATAAAATAATTAATTTAGATTATTTGTGAATCTGATTCAGTGGAAGTCCTTTGGTGGAACTCTGATAGTAAATCAGTGAAAGTCCTGGGACTCTGACAGACAAATATTGAGACTACAATCCTTTTAACGCGACAGTGACTCAAACACTTCCCTGAGTAGCCTGTTCCAATGCTTGATAACCCTTTCCTTGAAGAAATTTTTCCTAATATCCTGTCTAAACCTCCCCTGGCACAACTTGAGGCCATTTCCTCTTGTTCTATCACCTGTTACTTAGGAGAAGTGACCGACCCCGGCTCATCTGCACCTCTAGGCTTAAACAGGCTTTGGTCTGGCATTCCTCATCTATCATTGTAATTTTCAAATGCTTGGATCTGACCTTTTGCAGAAATAGTTACAGTATTTGAAAATCTGTTATTAAGAAATAAGGTATTAGTGAGTGGCCTGCTGTAACTTGCAGTCAGTGCCCAGCACAGACAAAGGCTAAAAAGGGCAAAGCCTCAGAGGTATGTGGGACTAAGTGTTTTACTACTACGCTTTTGACGTACAAGAAAGGAGACTGTCTTTACTGCCTGTATCATCATTCCCCACATATATTATCTACATACTTTTAAAGGCAAATTTTAGATGAATGGGTTCTGATTATGTTAGAGAAAACAAGAAGAATCAGACTTTTGGGTACCCATTCTGTATCATCTACACAAAACCTACTCCCTGGTGTTTCTCATTCACTCCCTGTTCTGTAATGTATTAGCCCAGGAAGGCTGTTTTTCCTGACATAAATCCCAAGAACAGAGTTTCATTACTGCCTTATGGCCAAAACAGTTGACAAACCTTCTCAAAAAGTCACTTAGGAGAAATAAGGTAGTTGACGTCTAAATCCAGCTGGGAACCAATAAAAGTGACCCAAATTTTCTTTTTGAAGAATCTGCATTGTCTTATTTGACTATGCCATGACTGTTAACAAAATCTAATTCTCTAGTAATGACATGCAGCAAGTAGATATGCACAACAGTTTCATGTAGATAAAATGAACAAAGAAAACAAACATTTCTTGATTTTGTATCTTACCCCGTTTGCACAAATGGTAAAGTAAATCAAAATTCTCCCTGTGCATACAGTCCTTTGTCCTCAAAGGGCTGCCTAATCATATACATGTCTAGAAATGAAAGTTGATTTCATGTGAATACAGCTTTTGAAATCTCATATCTGATTTTTTTGTGTGTGTGGCAATTGCATCCTAAATTGGTTTACAGCTGTCTGTCTGCTTTCTCTTAGTTCAGGATGGAACTGATTATACAAACAGTTCTAAAATAACACATTTGAAATGAAATGGGAATTGATACTGAATACTCATTCCACATAGTGATACGCAAGGACGTCTTAG
This sequence comes from Chroicocephalus ridibundus, assembly GCF_963924245.1. NCBI lineage: Eukaryota > Metazoa > Chordata > Aves > Charadriiformes > Laridae > Chroicocephalus > Chroicocephalus ridibundus. The sequence continues at coordinate 53,890,422 of NC_086286.1, read as the reverse complement.
CTCCTTACCAGAATTATAGCAATAGTTCCTCTACTACCCATGAAGAGTACTTAATTTTTTCAATTTTACTTACATGAAAGAGAAACGCCAGTTTCTTAATATTGAAAAATCAGGAATGGAAAACATATGTTGGAACCATTGTCACTGTCAGATGAAAGTAAGAAAACGCCAGGCTTTTAGAACTGGAGTGCATCATGAGAAGCATTTTAAGCCCATCACTGCATACAAGTAATATCATAAACAAGAGTTATTTACTAGCATTTGAGTATTACTTGGCATTTTGAATATAAAATCCTACACAAGCGAGAAGAAAAAAAAATAAATCAAGTCCTAAATGTGTTTGTGACATGATTTTACAAACCTAGTGTCACAAACCAGCCCACTCACTTTAATGTAAGTTACGTGCCCTTTGGTCAGAATACTACCTGGCTAAGAACCCAAAATCTCTACAAAAGGGTAAGTATGTGAACATACAGCAGTTGTTCACTATTTGACATAATGTTAGATTAACTGTATGGTGCTAAATACAATTTTAAAGTATCTGATGCTTGCTTTTTAAATGTGCAATTATTTTTATCTTCATATTAATAATGAAAAATAGTAAATTTAATCCATAGATTAATTCAGAGGTGCAGTTTCGTAACACCTAAGCAGAGCTGCATGCACACCACAGTAAAATCAACTTCTGTTAAGTATATATAACTCTCAATAATTCTCAGGTATAAATGGGAGAATAAACTTACGGATTGAAGCAGTTGTCTGAATTCAGACAGTACAGGTAAACTTTCAGAGCAGTGCTGGGATCAGCTGTGTGACTCCAAATGATTTTAGTACAGGTTACTCAAGCCTCGTGTTTATTTGCAGAAGTAAGGCAACAGAAATGGCTCCTGAAGTGCCCCTCCTAAGCTTCAGATGTTTAATGAGACCGATGTGGCCAAGGCATTGCACTATACTTTAAAAATTTGAGTTTTAATGCCATTTCAGAGCAGCACTTGGTACTTCTATAAGGCTGTAATGCATTTTCATTTTACCTGTACTGAAAAAAAAAAAAGAATGGAGAACAGCAGGAAAGCAGCTATTCTAAGAAAGGAAGGCATAAAGCGTAAACATTATACAACAAAGAAGCAAATGAAGAAACTCTTCTTTTCCTTTATTAGAAATATGGGAAACAGATTGTGCTCATCTTGCTTAGGGCCAAGAGCCTCGCTGTGTGGAATTCAGCCAGGCTCCGCCACACAGCTCACTAAGGAGTTTTGCTGTGTTAAAGAGTAAACCAGATGGGATATTTGCTTCCAACAAGATAATTCTAATGGAAATTGTTAAAAGTACTGTAAAAGAAACTTTTCCGCTTCATCTGCTATTTTATTGTGTACAATGAAGGCAAGCAGAATGAAAAGTAGACTATGAAGAAAAATCCAGAAAATTTAAAGATTCAAGACATTAATCATTAACCAATTTTCGAATTGATCTACCTTGGAACTCCATCTGCTTACATAAAGCACACACCAGGCTAAAGCTAGATCTCTTACAGTAGCAGAGTTAGTATCAATAAAATACATAAAAATTATGTAAAGTAAGTCAAAATACTTGACCCGAAGGTCAGCTTGTAGCTTCATGGAGCTTGAAGAAAAAACGTACCATGTCAACAGACTGCTACACCCAGGGCCTGGTAAGACCATAACAGATATAGCCTTTTTCTTCAAGACCATTAAGAAAATGTCTCATGTTCTTAAAAGACCTCATATTTTCCAGATGAGCTACAAATGATAAAGAAAGAAGATTTAAGTATAGTTCCTGTTCTTGACATCTTCTTGTAAATCTGACGAAGAATATTTGAAGTCTTGTGATCTGACTGTGCTAGAGTAAAATGAGTTGGTTTTTTTTATTATTTTTTATTTTTTATTATTTATTTATTATTTATTATTATTTTTTTATTTATTATTATTTATTTATTTATTATTATTTATTATTATATTATTTATTATTTTTTAATCAATATCTTAGACTGTAGACCCTGAAAACTGTTCCCAGCAATAAACAGCTTTTTCAACATAGGCTACAACCACTTGATTACAACAACAAATTTATTCTTACAGGAAGAAAAAAGGTAATAAAGGCAATGTTTTGCAAACAAAGCAGCTTAGATACATATTGAGACTATTACTTCTGAGAAGGAGGGTCAATTATCATACAGAGACAAGCTTGTACTTCAGTTATTCCCATCCAGTTTGCCAAGAGGTACCACAACTAAAAATTTGTTATTAAAATGGGCAATACATATTTTATTTTTTTTCATCTTGCTCTCTCAAACTAAAAACTGCCCTAAGCTCCCTTTGCTTCTTCAGAAACTGGTCTATACCAGACTTAAACATTCTAAAACAGTCTTTGACTTTGTCCTGCCATGTTTCTTCAATCAGTCAGAGAGCAGACTGGAATGAAATTGATATGATTGGATAGAGCAAAATCAAATTTTATTCAACATTTAGTTTCAGTAATCTGATTATGAAGCTTTTAGTAATAGTGTAATTACTTTGAAGTTCTGAACATATGTTTCCACTGAGAGTATTCCACAGAGGACAGTGTATCAAAAAAGGGAAGAAATGCAAACATAAATGTACCAAAAATATTTCAGCTCATCAAAAAAAAGAAAATTGAAAGGAGAACCATATGCCAGAGATGTAATATGATATCAAATATGAACCACTTTCGTTTCCATCATCCACAATCCCTTTATTTAACACCAATGAAGAAAATGGGAAATATTTTCCATGACCTCAAAGCACATTACCAAAAAGTTACAGGATTGGCATATTTAAAGAAGAAAAAAACCACACAGAAACTAAGACAAAAAGAAGATGAACACTGTTCCTTGAATTTTAAAGTGAAAAATTCAATCAGTCCTAATGCTTCCACTGATGGAAAGGGTATCTTAGAGAAACACCTGACACAGTAGTCTTGAAAAGCCCAGATATTTAGTTTCTGGTGATTCTTAGTCTTTTGAAGTTAACTAGATATCCTTAACTCTATGCACTGAAAGTTATTAAATCTGATATATTAGATCTGACACAAAGCAGCTCTATTGTCTACATTTACTAGGAAAAGAAAAAAAAAGAATCAGTGAACTGAGAGAGGAAATTCACCACTGAGCAAAGCATTTAGAAATGCTAAACAAAAGATACAGAAAACAGCAGCACAAACAACAGGAAAATACTGGAAAAAAAAAACAAAGAAAAGGAAGTAGTGGAACTACATCATCATGCAGAAAAGCTTTACACTTTTAATAAAACAATACTTGCATTGGTCATCTCAACAATGATGAACAAAACCAAGCATATCTTGTTTCTGGGAAGACAAGTTTGCCTTTTTTTGTTTGTTTGTGGATTTTATACATCACAAGCAATTTACAAATGTAAATTAATTTACTTCAGTGGTCATCTATGGCATCATAAACAAGCTTAGTATGTAAGCCTACTGTGTAGTACTTGTGTAGTACACCAGAAAAATATCAGACATTGGTAGTCACATGAGTAAGTTTTCATAGATAAACTAAAGCTAACAAGGACATCTGACTTGTGGTAACAAACATGTTGTTCATACCACCTGCACAAATAACACAGCACAACCAACACCCTTTGATAGCAACTGTTCTCTAAAAAGCTGTGCTTTCATTTCCTACACATGAATATATTATAACCGTGCTGTCCTTTAAACTGCCATGGAATGACAAGCCCTTTCCCCAATTAGTATCTTCATTCATCTTTACCAGCTTCTGAGGCTCTTAAACAATAAATCAAATCAACTTCTAAATGCTTTTCTTTCATATACTCACATTAGGTTGTGCACTCTCAGTAGGGGGATTTAGGCTTAGAGCTTGGAGGCAAAGACAAACTGTGACCTCAAATCATAAGAGAATGTCAAAAAAATTTCCAAAAGCATGGACTGGAACAAAGCATGTAAAAATATTTTTGTTGTTTTCTTACTAAAACATCTATGCTATAGGGACAAATAATACATAACAAAACAACTTTTGACACACACAGAAAATAAACACACAATCTCATTGGTTTGATTTCCAAAATCAGGGTTGAAAAGGGAAAACTTTAATGGCAAGGCACTCCTTGAGAATGTTCATTTGATAACAAGCTTCCTTTCATCATTTCAACTTAGCTCAAACCAGCTGAGTATGGAAAGTCATCAGTATTCCTTAACAATTGTAACAAGAATAAAGGTCAGGGTTAAAAACTGTATGCGGGATCCAGATAATTTACTTTGGAAGTGTTTAATGGCCCAACATTCTTTTTAGATGTGTGTGTGTTGTCATCATTGTTTTCCCCCCTCCAAAGATAAATGGAGAAGAAAATAATGGCATACAATATCACAATTTCAGAGGTCATGAGAGGGATGAAAGCTTTAAAATAGTCAGAGTTTAAACACTTTCCTCCATTGAGATGGTTAGTATGAATAGAGGTATTAATTTCTGCAGACAACCTCAAATGGTTCCAAAGTCCAAGAGAGAGCTTTCACAGCAAAAATTTACTCTAATTGCTCAGAGATAACAAAGCAGGAAAACAGTAAATGTGGTTCATTTCTCTGAAGCATATAATTTACAGTGCCGCTTCTCTTGGAAGGCATTGGGATATATTTAGAAGGAATTGATGAAGATTTTGTGGCTTACCCATGACAGGCATGTAGCCACTGTAAAAAGACATCACTGAAATGTCCTACATAAAGCTACCGTGTACTTAATGCATGATAATTGTAACAAATTATTTACCGCAATGTTTTGGCTGAATTCATAAGAATTCATTAATCAGACTGCCTTCTTCATAAAAGATGCATGTTTACCAGCATAAACACCAGCTACCACTGTACAAATTTCTCAAGGGCATGAAAAAAAAGCCAGTCTCGCGATTAATTGTTCATTAATTTCTACCCTTAAGATCGCTGAACCCAAATTTAATATTTGGCTAATGGCTGGAGAACTTAAATGATTCCTCTTGTCTCTTGTCATTGTAACAGAGATTTTGTAATAACGTGGCAAATCTCCCACAGTTATTTTCATATGCCTCAAAGAAACAACTTTTGTGCTACAATTTTTCCTGGGTCAAACTTTAACAATACTAATATAGACGTCAACATGCTTATTGAGAAAAGTGATGCAACATAGGAGTTACTGCTTAAAAGCTGGCTTAGTACAATCAGGCAGGCTTCAGTCTGCCTCAAAAAGTGCACAGCAATGAACTTATTCTTTCTCCACTTTGTCCAGCCTCAGGAATAAAACAGACAAGAGGGTACTGATGGATTTTTCTGTATCCAATAAATGTGATGGATTTTTATCCTTATTTTGTAAGGTCATCCATCTTTCCACTCCTTTTGCATTGACAAAAATATGAAGGGACTGGGAGAAGTCTAAGGCACAACATTTGCAAACAAAAAAATTGTTGAAATATATATTTTAAAAAAAACCACAGTTTACCATACTAAAATTTAGTTACTCAATGTTTATGAAGTAAATCGTCATAAAACACAAACATTTGCAAGATGCCACGCACTATAGTTCAGAAGGAAGAAATAATGTATTGTGAAATAATCGACAATTATATAATTAAAGCTTGCCTACTAATTATCTCCAAACCAGCCTTTGTAGCAGCACTCTGTGAATTCTGGGTATATAGCTGCACATTTCTAACATTTCCATTTTTTCTTCTTTTAATGAAAGACTTCAACTTCTAACACAAAATGTAGCCAGTGATGCATGATTTTCAGTCCAACAATACTTATACACAGTGCATCACAAAAAAGAATCATTAAATAATAAAATTGATTGAAAAGAATGAATTGTATCTCTTTTACATAAACCTGTTTGGCAAAGTAAAAACATTTCCACTAATGGTTTTACTCTACCTTGGACTTCCACTACATACAATAACTTGAAAAACCTGCACCACTCTCAGTATTGCTTGCTTTTGTGGCCAGACCACTTATGCAACTGACAGTTCCATACTACAGTGTATGCTGGTCCAATTAGTTTATTTCAGTAAATGGGGATATATGTGTTTCCAATTAAGAAAGTTACTTCACCTCTTGAGGCAATGTTATCAAAACAGAATCCAATAATATATACATATATATCCACTCATCATTCCTATTACAGATATATCACTAGGTAACCAGATAATACAGGAAAGGATGGAGATTTTGGCAATGGGAAATAATTTGAAGAAACTGGCAGATCTCTATCTGTAGGGCTCTACCTGAAAGCCTCAGAAAACTGCATCAGAAGATCCTTAGCCACTGCTTAATTAGTCTGTAATGTGTCTTGGTATTACAATACTGTTATTTTGTGGACATTTTAAACAAACAAACAACACCCATCCAAACAAAAAAGCCCACCAACACAAACCCTTTCCTCCCTGCTTGCAACTTTTCTTTCGAAAAGAAATCCAAGCAAAAGAAATCCCATCCCTCTTCAAGGAAACAAAGAAATCCAGAATGCTAATATATTTCTAACAGAAACCAGATGTCTTTTCAAGATAACCTATTTCATATGATACTAACTTTCTAAAACCTTGCTGACTGATAAACTCATAGCAAATCATTTTGTAGGAAAATAATCAATAAAATACAAATCCACTAAAACACACAATGTCTCGTAATGCCGTTCTGTACATACAGTATAATACAGTTATGCTAGCAGAAGAAAAAAAGGCTGAAAACAACCCCAGCAAAACAGGTCACGCATATGAAGTGCAAGCAGTCTTTGATACTCTGAGATTTAGGTTTTGTTTAATCAAATTAACCATCAGAAAGATTATTCCACATGTTCATGAAGTAAGTGTAACAGTGATCTACAAAACAAGCTCTTGTTCCAGTGAAAGGTACATATTGTAGTGTAACTATCCACAGCATTACATGAAATGAACACCAAGATGACAACAACAAAAGAAAGAAACCCAGTATCGCAGCATGAGATCATCATAATATGCAAGTAGACAATTCCCGAAATACTTTTCCTTTGGTTGCTAAACTTGCCAGATTATTTTCTAGTCTGAATTCATACAGGGAAATTCTAAAAGAGTTTATTCTCATTTTGCTTCCTCAAGATTATTTTCATAACAATAAGAAACAGAAAAAAATATGCAGAAAGTGAATATTACCAACATACTGAAAAAGAATGCAACACAGAGGAGTGATCGGTCATTCAGATAGCTAAAACTTTCACCCAGGCTCCCATTCTCCCTTAACTTCATTACTGCTGTATGAATCATATTTCACCGTCAAAGCCCTTCGCAACCTGTCTCTACTACCACCTTCATCTCTCATTCACTACAGAAATGCTGACCTACCAGTGTTAACTATCTAGAGCCCATCTTCTACATCTTTAAAACAGTTTGGAGCCTTCTCCCATGTTTTTTGTTCTTTGAGAGATATTTCCTGAAAAATTCCATGAATCTGCCCCAATATCTTCCTTCAAATTCAGTTTTAATATTTTTTTTCCTGTAATATCTATTGAAAACCCAAGAACAGGTTTTCAGGAAGGTAATGTTATTTCCAATGTTGTTGACTAAGAAATAGCTCAGACAGTCAAATTGTGGCTTGTCACTTCCCTTGCACCAACACCGGTTCTCGGTGGTTCAACAGTAAGCAGATGCAGGGTATTAAATGAGGAAAAAAAAAAAGAAAAAACGAAACACACAGAAACAAACAACCCACACCAAAAACACAAAACAAAAGCCTCCCATACCCCTAAGCAAGTGGGGTTTTTGACAACCCACGTCACTTATTAAGCTCACTCTGGAGTCAAATGAATATCAGTGTCAGCTCAAAGAACAAATGGCTGGGTAGTAAGGGGGAATGGCAGGTACCAAAATGTTCTTTAGGTGGCAATCAGCTGCACTACACAACACTGCCGTTTGTATGTGACTCAGCAATTTAAAGGGTCAAGCAATGAAATAGCATTAAGGGATGTCCCTTTAGTTACATCCACATAACTTTCATGTTACCATACTGTGAACCAACTCAGGGAACTGACCCAGATTAAGAAGGAACTATTTCTTCTGGATGCTTTTTTGACTTCACAGTATGCCTGAACAGATGGCTGCTCTGCTGCAACTGAAAGAACAGTTTGCTGGTGTAAGGTCAGGAATGAGTAATGTACAGCAAAAGAAGCAGCAATACCTAAAGACAGCACTGCTGTAACATAATTCTTAATATGAAAAAAGAGCCTCATACTAACCTGTGTTTTGAGGGTACATGTTAACCTTCATCTGTCTCCTGTGTTACACCTACAGTACTTAGCATAAGCACAGTGTTTTTTTGTTGTATATTTATAAAATTCTCAGGTACTGTGGTGCTAGAAATAATATTTTTGAATGCCTGGAACAACTCCTTATGAAACAGATATATTCATACCTTGAATCTGCAACTTGTTGTTTGGGTTCCCCCCCCCCCCCCAACATGTAAAATAGAAGCATCTGAAGGAGCTGTTTATAAATGGTGTACTGTATTATGCAATAGGGATTTTCCCTCATTTGAAATATATTTCCATAGTCTAATTTTAAAATTGTTGGGGGTTCGTGGGGAAAATAAGTTTGGAACCGACTATACACTGAATTTCCACTGGATTTATTTTGCCCTTTTAATTAAACCTTTAAGAAGCCTATTTAATCTAGCCATCTAAAAAAAAAAAAAAAAAAAAAAGGAAAACTATTAAAATAACAGAACTGCTAGCTTCCCATGGTAAGAATAATATAAAATATCAAATAACATTAGACCATATTAACCTTGTCTCTTCTTCGAACTTTTAACACAAGTATTTACTGATTTCACTAGTACTTGCTTTACGTAAACAGTGTAACAGTAGATTTGATTAACTGTTATTTCTTTTTAGAAACATAGGGCAACATTATTGTGACAAGGTACCAACATAAAAGCTATATGCTGCTAAAAAACTGCAAAAAGTGTTCATTGCTGTTTATGACAGTCTCTAACTAGCACTTGAAGACATACTCCCTGTTACAAACTTAAACTACTTTACCACAGAAATTAGCAATGCTGCATCAAATTACAGAGCTGTAAGTTTTTTTGCTACTGAAAAACTTCTCTTATCAAATTAAGTTAGGTACACAAGCCTCCCAGAAGTATTTGTCCAGTTCTTGTCAACGCACAAAGATTATCTTGTATCATCTTCAAAATAACACCAGTGTATTATACTTTCCAACCAACTGTCTTCCTGACTCTGATAGCAATATAGAAGAAGTGCAAACAGGAAGCTGGAAATGCCAGGAGGTCAACTAACGTCTTTCAGTGCCTACTTAAAAATAAGAAGCCCTCAGCTTGATTAGATCCTCATATTTAGGTGGGCACCTTTATTTTATCCTTTAAAGCAAATAAATAATAACTAAAATCCTCAACTATACCAAGCAGACCATAAGCCCCACTGTTACTACCTATATATTTTCATTCCAAAGTAAATTACCTCTAATAATTTTCTGTAATTGCAAATTAAAAAAACCTCACTGAAGATTAATCAATGAATAGCTATTTAAGTCAATCAAAAGGTATTTCATACGTAAAATCTTCATTACAAACTATTTTATGAATTCCATTAGTCCCTGCTTTAAAAGAACAACCATGCTGTGTTTCTAAACACATATTTTGGTATTTCTATACACATAAATTTGTTGATGAGAAGCTCAACATGAGCCAGCAGTGTGCGCTCACACCCCAGAAAGCCAACCGCATCCTGGGCTGCATCAAAAGCAGCGTGGCCAGCAGGTCGAGGGAGGTGATTCTGCCCCTCTCTTGTGAGACCCCACCTGGAGTACTGTGTCCAGCTCTGGAGCCCCAACACAAGAAGGACATGGACCTGTTGGAACAAGTCCAGAGGGGGGCCATAAAGATCATCAGAGGGAGGCCTGGAGCACTTCTGTGAGGACAGGCTGAGAGAGTTGGGGTTGTTCAGCCTGGAGAAGAGGAGGCTCTGCAGAGACCTTATAGCAGCCTTCCAGTACCTAAATGGAGCCTACAGGAGAGATGGGGAGGGACCCTTTATCAGGGAGTGTAATGATAGGATGAGGGGTAACAGTTTTAAACTGGAAGAGGGCAGATTTAGATTAGATATCAGGAAGAAATTCTTTACTGTGAGGGTGGTGAGGCACTGGAACAGGTTGCCCAGAGAAGCTGTGGATGCCCCATCCCTGGAAGTGTTCAAAGCCAGCTTGGATGGAACTTTAAGCAGCCTGGTCTACTGGTAGAAGTTCCTGCCCATGGCAGGGGGGTTGGAACTAGATGATCTTTAAGGTCCCTTCCAACTCTAACCATTTTATGATTCTATAATTTAAGTACAACCCTCTCACCATTTCCTTGTGTCTTTCACTTCATGACTATATCATTAATTAACATTGATTTCTACCTCCCCCTTTAGTGGTAGAAAACAATTGGCCTTAAAGTTATCATCAATAGCCATTCTAAAATACAAGAAGTTGTATGTAAGCTAGCTGCAAACTCATTGTGGAATACATTTCCTAAATACTTCAGGCCCTGTTCTGCATTCTTTATGTGTCTTCATGAAAGGTTTCCAACATTTTGACAACAACTACCAACAGCTCCTTGTGAACTACCAATAACAGACAACCACAGTGCAATGCATCCACAGACGTACTGAGTTTATTTATCAGACCTTACAGAGTTCAGCCAGTTTAAAAAGAAAAAAATCAGACTGAAATTGCATAACATTGTTATACAGATAAGCCTATATTTAAAACAAGAAGTAAAAAATGAATACCTAACATTGAGATCTTCAGTAGAAACAATTTTTCTGCTTTGACCAAGGTAGAAAAATGCAATCTAGTATTTTACCAGTGTCAGCGGTATCAAAAATGCTAAGAAAATGTTGTCTTTCAAGTATTGAAACAGGTAAAATAAGTTTTAAGAATCTGTGAAACGAATTTGTGAAAACTTATGGACAAATGGCTGAGCAAATGATGGTTTTTTTTTCCCCAACAGAACATTATTTCCAACTTTTTGCCAAACCTAAAGCATCATATTAATACAAGTACCGGTCTTAACCTTCAACTCATGATCTAAACATAGGTCTTTCACCCTACTGTAAAGCTAGCGCTGCTTAAAACTCGTGCTCTCTACACACAACTGCAGTGGGCTTCTGCTACTATCTGAAAATCTAAGTATACTCTGCCTGGGGCTGCTTTCTGTATGTGAAGTCAAAAATATGATAAGTTAAGCTATTTGAGAATTTATATGCATGTCAGTAGAGTCCAAAAAGGTATGTGAAAACAACTGAAACATAAGGCAAAAGCATGCAAGTATTCATACCTTACCAATTCTGGCACAGGCACCTTGGAGCCACTATTAGGACAGAATTTACAATAAGTAATCAAGTATTATTTTCTGCCAAAACCTCAGGTTTGGTTAAGAATTTTTCCAAGATTTTTGCTTGGTTCTTGACCACAAGACAGAGTAAGCTCTAGGCAACAGCACAGCTACTGTTGTTTAGGGCACCCAACTGCTGGAGGCTGCAAAACAACCTTAGTATAAGGTTTATCTCAGTCACTGCTTTCTTTGTGTCCAAGTAACAGTGTTGTTGATCAGGAAAAAAGCCACTGCAAGGAGTCACCAACAGACCCTATCCCCATGTCAGCCCCAAACCCTGAAAATGCAGTCTCAAGGCACCCGAGCATCCCAGCATTATAAGACGGAGAGAGCAGCTGGTGGCAACTCCAGCTAGTGCTCATCAGGCCTCTAGGCTGATCCCTTTTTTCTCCATTGGGCACAATTTACTATTAAACTCATGCTTCCTAAATTTCACTACCTACACTGCTGAAAAGCTTTGAACTAGCTGCAACAGACACGCATTTCCATTGTGCTTCTACTGAAGCACAACAAAGCCACTAGGAAAATGTGAATGCAGAAAAAAAGTGGGGATAGGAAGTGACAAAAAAAAAAGACACAAATCTGGACATATGACACGAAGTCTCATAAGCTTAAGGTAAATGGTAGTATAGGAGTTGTCCACAGAAATGCTTTCATCTACTGTAAACTCCTTTGAGGATTGGCTGACAGAAGATAATTAAGTATGGCATAGGTCCTTCAAGCACCTCATTCAACTCATTTAACTCATTCAGCTCATTTAACTTGCATCACTGCTACAAATACAGAAAGCAGCATGAATTTGGCTCTCCAATGGTCAGTAATTTATGCAAGGATTCCAATCTTACATCAGTCAGAATATATACATATAGTATTCTCTAGTCAAAACGAAAAACACGAACTTAAATATTACTTCATTTATATAATTAACTATTTTTCATTATTAAAATAAAATTAAATTTCTATACAGAAGTTTCCTAAAATTCTTACCAAACTGTCCATCAGCAAGTAGTATAAATAAACTATAATTTAAAAAAAAAAATAAAAAAAATCAATGTACACATAAGTGAAAGGATAGCTGAGGAATCATTCTGGAAAAGGCACTTAAAAGTGAAGCACATCACAGAACAATCTTCTAAAAGCATTTATAAAACAAAGAGCTGCCTTTATCATTTTCCTTGATAAATACTTTTAAAGATATATCAAAGAATTAAAATTCCAGAAGCACTCATAAACTCAATGCAATGCCATGCATGTGTCAGCTGCCATGGACTTTCCAGACAAATTTGTCCATGGAATTTCTACACAAATGGACTGTTACGTAATTAACTTGCTCTTATGATACTCTGAATGCAGATGTCACACAGACAAAAATAAATACAGTTACATATTTTGAAGGCCTCTCTGAAGGAATAACCTTTTACTGAAAATAAGCATATATTAATTTTTTTTTTCCAGGTAATATGTTAGCACTCAGAAATTCATTTATAAGCAAACCTTTCTCCACAAATCTCTGCTGAGTCAACAAAAACAAACAAGGCAGGAGAATGTAGTAACAAGCAGGATGGGAAATCATATGAAGAATATTAAAAGCCAGTGATACAAGTCAATTGTCTAACCTCTTCTGGAATGACAGGTGCTATGGAAAAAATGTTCCTCGGCAAAATATCTTAAAAAATTTCATGGGAGGGGAATTCAAAGAAAAACCATGAGTATGGTTAAGCACTTAAGAGGAAGATGGAGTAAAAAGATTCACCTATTCCACTGGAGAAAAAAAAAAAACAACAGAAAGAGAAGAATAAGAAAGCATAAGAAAAAAAATAGTAATACTAACATGTTAATCAGGTTTGTTCTCCCTATTTCACAGGTCAAGAACAAATGGATATAAAAAGAGTAAGATAGGAAATTGAAAATCAATTAAAGGAATTAATTGTCACGTGTTGCACAACTATACTGTAGAATTCCTTGCCACAAGAACTCACGAGAACATAAAGTATTCCCAGAGATTTGAAACTGTAAAACATTTTATTTCATTTTGCTTTTGTAAGCCATGTGCTTCCTAGGGTAGTTCTTTAAACACCCAGGTGAAAAAAACTGGGCACAGACTACACAAATTATTTCACCCATCCCATCCCGCTCCCAATTTTGCCATGGTATTTCTAGCTCATAAGTTAGGAGGAGACTTTTCAGAAAGCAGGAAACCTGACTAGGTCTCTACATCATATACTTTGAAAACAATTCTTGTATTTTTCAGAGTGGGAATGGTTTTTTCGTCTTTTTTTTTTCCCTCCACTAAAATAAAAGGTTGCTGCTTAAATCATTTAAGGTTGCAACTCATCTAAATATGTTTTTATAAGTTTGCAACTAATTGGGATGTAGATTTCATAATCAATATTCACAAATGTTTCCATCTGCCACAGTGAAAATAAAATTATAATTCTTCAGTCATATAAATATTATCTTTATTAGCAATAAGTAAACATTTAGATTTCAGTATGAAGTCTACAGGCATCAACTTTGTAACCACACGGGCAGTCCCTTATGTACACTCAACTTACTTTTCTAAAGCATTAAAAAACAAACACACACTGTAGTTCTGTAAACACATGTATTTTATATACTATAGCAAGACATCAAATCAGCAGAAGAGATAACATTGCAAGATGAAAGATAGCGGATACTTTGTGCTTTCCTTAAGCCACGCTTTCAATTTAAAATATTCTCTGCTACATAAGAAAAAAAAAAAAAAGTCCAAATACCAAGAAAACCCAGTAAGTAATGCTCCATAACTAGGAAGAGACCATTTGCATCAATATTTATACAGACTGAAAATACCACATAAATAACTGCTTTCCACCTTCTATTTAGCTTTTGCAAAGCTGAAAGAAAAACAGCATTACCCAAATACCCACATTCATATACTGCTAAGAAAAAAATATGTCTAGCTGAAAGACCCATAGGATTCTTGTGCATTTTTGAGATGTTTAATTTAAAAACAATAAATATTTTGACAACAAACTGCATGCTTTTTAACTTGATCAGGTCTTATGTAGACAGCAAGTATGATACCTACACTGAAGATGAAACAGCGAGCCTGAGGAAGGCAAGGAATTGTTAAAATACAAGTGCATCTACTATGTTTTATAGCTTCTAATTTAAATAATTCACAAAATTGTGAAAGGGAAAGAAGATGAATGTGCAATGAGAGGCAAGGATTACATAATGGATCCTGCAATTTGTGTGACTCTCCAGGTATGGACTCGTCTTACAAGTAACCGAAGAAAACCCACTGCTGAAACAACCGATTAGTACGTCACACCAGCACGTGTGCTTGGCATGGCAACAGAAGCCAACTCAAGGACCAAATGGCCAAACTCCCAACACGATTTAGGGCTAAGTCGCTTCTTTTTCAGATCACCGCCAGCAAGTACCATGCCAGACCAATACCGTATATACGCTAGGCAAGGCCAAAAATCTTCACAAATCACAGGAACCTTGACCAACAGTATTTACAATCGCTACACTGCGGGGAAATTAAAAAACATTTTAAAATGATCTCAATCACAAGCCCTGAGCATGCCGCCGCTGGGCCACCCCCCGCCGGAGGGCTAAAGAAGAAGAGCAGTGACACACACACACCCGCCCCCCCCCGCACTTTGACCCCTGAGTGCCGCCCGGGGACACGCCGGGGCGGTGACAGCGGGCACCCACCGCCACCCGCAGCGGGTGCCGAGGCGCGGGCGGAGGGGGACCGAGGAGAACTAAGCCGGCCCCCGGGACCGATGCTACCAGTAGCAGAGGGGCGGGCAGGAAAAGGCGGATCTGCATCCGGGTTCCCTCTCTCCCTCCCCGGCGCGCTCACTCACCTATCATGGCGGCGGCGGGGGGGAGGCAGAGGGAGGGAGGCGCGCACGCACCCGCGCCAGCCGCACCCGCCGCTCGAGAGCTCCCCTTTCAGCCCTCAGCGCGCGCGACTGCGGGCCAGCCGGCGCGAGCACGGGATCCAGCCGGCGGCGGCCCGCGCATGCGTTTCGGTGGGGAGGCCGCAGGGTCCTCTGGGTAACGTAGTTCTCGCCTCTTCACACCGCCCAGCTCTCCTCACGTGACCACCTCACCCCTCCCTCCCTCCCCCCCCCCCCCTCCCCCAGCGTTAATTACTTTCTGTTAATTTCTGTTCTGCCCGGGTTTCGGTGTACGGGCCTGTGGGCCGCGCGCGGGGGAGGGGAGGGGAGGGGAGGGGAGGGCGTGCGTGCCGTTGCCGTTGGGGTTTCTTTGGTTCACCTCGTGCTTCCCCCGCCCACGTGACCCCCGCCGGCCAGGCGGCGGGTTGTTGACGCGTCGCCTAGAGACGGGCGCGAGGCCGGGCACGCGTGCGGCCCCGCCCGCAACGGACCGCGCGGCGCGAGCCTGACGGGGGGCTCTGGGGGTGAGGCGAGGCGGCGGCCGGCCTGCGGGGGGCAAAGCGCCCGGGGCGGACAAGAAGAACGGGTGGTGAGGAAGGGCTGGGGTCGGAGGAGCGGGAGCAGTGGGCAGGAGGAGGGGGACGAGCTGGGGGGCAGAAGGGGGCTGGGGGAAGCGAGGGACGAGGGGCTGGAGAGGAGGCCTGTCAGGGGCAGGGAAGGCGCGGGAGAGGTGTGTGAGGGGGTGTCGCTGGTTGGGAAGGGGACAGAGGCAGACCTACTGCGTTTTCTGACTTTCTGGGGGCGGGGCGTTGATGTATGTTTGGTTTTTTCCAGTCTGTATTTTGCTTGTTGTCCATCGTGGACGCTGGTGGGGAGATGGTGGTGGAGAAAGCGGGCTCAAGCCCCTCCAAGACCGTAGGTGACAGGTCCCCTCAGCAGCGGGAGCCACTGGGGCACGTGAAGAAAACCAAGCAGCAGGTCTGCGATGGATTCACTATTAAAGCCATGATGAAAAACACTGTGGTATGTTTGCTGCTAGTATAGAGGTGATGTTAATTTACTCTCATGTGTCCAGGAGGCATAGAGTGACTTAGAGCTGGAGCTAAAGCATGTCAGGAAGGTCTGTGAGTTGCTAAAACTTTATGTGGAGTTTGCTAGTTGCTGAAATCACCTTCAGGCTTTACAGAAGTAGTATTATAAGGTAATATGATATATACCTTATAAACATAAGGTCTGTGCCTATGGAAACTGTGATGCTTCGCCTCCAAGTATATTACTTTGGTGCCACAATTTTTCTGTATTGTTTTGTATTGGCAGTGCACGTTCTGTTAAACTGTCAGCCTGTAGAATTGTGTGAAAGGCTTACTACCTCACATTTAGCAAAATGCTGTCAAATGATACTGTAGTATTATTTGAAAGTGTTTTCATATACTGGCACAGTGTGGTATAAATTTGATATGAATATCACACAGGATAGCAAAGATCTGGAAAATACACTCATTTTGAAAATAAGCTTGAAAAATAATAAAAAGCTTCCACATGTTACAGGAGAATATTAAACTGGAAACAAACATTAGTTCTCCAACTCATGAATTGTATTTTTCTTTATTTGGACAGAGTTCAAGGTGTTAGCAAAGTCTTGTGTTCTCAAGATTTTTTAAATTCTATATATTCTTCTGACAACAGTTATGAAATACATTATTTCCCTTGTTTTGCTGAAACAGTCTTCTTGCAGCAGTCTCTCTGGACTTGTTATCTGTAAGAGCATCTTCTTAAAAACCCAAACAAGTCCATCTTTCAACAGATTTTAAATGGAGTAGAAATTGTGTACATTAAAAATTTATTAGTAAAACTAAAACATGTTTCACCTTAGTGGGAAAAATACAAGGTGAAAACAACCGAAAAAATCCTTTGTTTTAAAGGTTGTTTGGTTTGTTTGTTTTTAATTCTAGAGATATGTGGAATTGACTATAACACTTCAGTGAGTTTAAGGATTAATTTTTAAAAGACATTTCCTCTTCTCTGGACGAAATTCAAATCATGGATATTTGTACATATTTTTTTACACCTTGATATTTAAAAGGTGCTTGGTTTTTTTAGAAGAATCAGCCATTTCAGTGGAGTCTAAGAAATATATATTTCATTTTTAAAAAGGAGCATTGACTTGTGAGCATAATGAGCTATGAGTTTAACCAGAATTTAAGTTTTCTTTTAAATATTTATAGAGTTTTAACTTTTATGGCTGCAATTCTAACTTCCTAAACATTAACGGAATGTTAAATCATGTGGTACTGTCATTAAGCAACAGGAAACAGGTAAATCTGCTGCTTTTGGAGCTACTCATTGAATCACAGAAATGATGGTTTTTTGGCATGAACTTTTGGAGATCATCTAACTCAGCTTCCTATTTGAAGTGGGCCTGTCACTAGCACTAGATCAGGTCAATCATGAGTTTCCCTAGCTAAGCTGTGAAACCCTCCAACATCAGAGATTCCCTGACCTCTCTGGGCAACCTGCTCTGCATGCCTGCCTGGCAGCCTGCCCCCTGGGCACCCTGTCAGAGGTAGGGTTAACAGTTTTCTGACCCTCTTCACAGGTTCTGCTCATAACTGGGTAGGAAGCAGTGAAACCTAGAGGTCCTGGGAGATTCATAGTGCCAAGGTTGTATTTGGCAAAAGCTCTGAGCGAGGATAGGCAGCCACTGGAATAATTTCCCAGGGGTCAGTGTACAAAAATTAGGGTAAAGAATATCTCACTGCTGCTCTGTCTGTGCCGAAGTGGGTGTCCCTTTTCTCTTTTCCAACAACTGGTTAAATGGAGCTTCAGATTTATTAAGTACTCACTTGTCAGAGGTTGACATCATCAATGAAGTTCTCATGGAAGGCTTAGGAGTTGACGGGAGGGTTGAAAGCACAGCAGGCAAATACATTGAAGACATGGTAATTCTTTTTGTTAACAGCATGACAAGGAACACAGTTGTCAGCAATATGTTCAGCATCTCCAGGTCAAACAACTAGGTACAGATTAATAGCCTTTAGTGCAAGCATGCAGTCAGTCTTGAAACTCTTGTCGTAGAGTCTAACAGATTACCATGATGAGTATATGGCTATAAATATTATAGTAAAAGTTCCAGAATTCTTTGATATTGCTTGTGCAAGGAGCGTTTTACTAAACCATTTTTCATGAAAGTTGCTGGATGAAGTTTTCTTCCCAAGTCTGCTTTCATATCCAATAGTAAGTACAGAAATTAAGTACATACAATATTCAAGACTTTGAATATTCACCAAAAAAATTGTTCCTGAACTGAAGAAAGTGTTTTATGTTATTCCAAAACTGTAAATTCATATAGCAGTTTAGATTAAGAGCAAGATCATATAAAGGTCTTCTACACTAACAAGCTAGATACTGTGACATTTACATTTTAATTGTTTTGTCCCCCAAGTGGAATCAAGACTGCCATGTGACATGCTCATACTTCACATGGACTGCATGGGTAGAATTAGGAATATAATTAAAAATTAATATACAGACTAGCAGGTACAAAAGTGTCTGTACATGGATGTGGACAGCAGGAAGATACCTCTGTTCACTTCTGATTCTCTCCAAATGGTTATTTTTCCTGGTTTGTGCAACTGTATATGAGAGAATAAATTGTTGGTGTCCCCTTTTTCTGTAATAAATTAGTGGTAAATGCACTTTTTCATTTTATTACTTAAAGGGAACTGTAGAAGGGGATTCCAGTCTATCTCCCAACTTCTAAAAGATTCTTAACCAACAAGTTACAAGATTACTGAGGGGAAAAAGATCACAGAGGGGAAAATCTCCACATGTCTTTTCAAAATGCTGTTGCTGTGCTGCAAAGAGTTAGGATTCATAGGGCTAGGAAGTGGCAAGGTAGGAAACTCACTAGGCAATATATTTTAGCGCATCCATCATTCATGATGGATTTTTGGAAGCTTTGGTTTTTGGAATTGTATGTGCATCATTACTTGCTAGAATGGATTGATGTTTTTTGGTGTTGAATTGGAACTTAAGACATACCGTCCTGACTGCTGAGGCAAAAAAGCTATGAAGGGATGTTCTTTTTTTTCCTTCTATTTTTCCTGAACATTGAATTCCTTACTACAAAACTGCAGAGCTTCAGCAGGAAAGGAGGAATTTATCTTTCCTCTACAGGTCCCCCTTTAATAACACTATCGCCAGGTAAGTTGACGTATCCTTCTGCAACACGTGAATTTCAACTCCTCTGTCCAGAATACCGAATTCAGATTTTCTCCCTGACTTTCCTGTGTAAACCAGTAGGTTTTATGTAGAAAATATCACCATTACATCCATCTGTGTTCCATGACATCATTCGGAAACTGCTTCTAGTAATGGGCCACATCCAGCCTGCGCGTAAGGGATAAAGTGAGAATGCCTGCTAGATGGTCTTAGAAGGAGAGTGATGCTAAAAATCTAGATTTCAAAAACCAAAGCAGAGCTATTCAACCTGGGAGAGTCTTAGCTATGTACAGAAGCACAGGTCCCAGCTCCTGAAAGAAGTGTAATTGCTTATAAGCAGAAAAAACGTTATTTAGATTGCAGTTCTGGATTTTCATCCCTCTGTTCCTCATTTAGGAGTCTACAGGTCTGTATGTATCACAATGACTTCTCAGTCTTTGTTGTTTAAACTCCTCTTTCAAGCCATTATCAGTAGTGTTTGTTGTGAAGGACTTTCTTACCCTTTACCCTTTGATAATAAGTCATAGCAAGGGTTTCATTTTAACCATTATGTGATTTGTCTACATTCTGAAACTTGTGATTTGATATTCTGTTTATATTCATCCACACTGTGTAACTAAGACTACTTTTTTATTTACCTTGTAGCAGTAACAGTTTCTGATCTGATTTTATGGCTATGGGAAAGTATTTTTTACAAGAAAAATTTTCTGTTTCTGTTGTAATAGCTAATTTATTGGCAAAGGCAGTACGTTTCGGGGCAATTAGATGTCAAGTTAAAGGAATGTTTTGAGAAATGTTTATGGGCCAGTAGTATGTCCATCTTGGAGGAATTGCTCCAGTTTAACAATAGCCATTTTGTACAATCTACGAGTATACTGTAGTGAACACTGTGAGTCAATTTAAACTGTCAGTGCTCTGGAAGGCAGTCCTATCTTCCTGCTTCAGGCTGTTTATTACTAGTGCCCCTTATTGTGCCCACGTTTGTACAATGGTGGCTGATCAGGGAGCTGATCCTGCTGAAAAATACTCCAGCTTGTTTAAGCTAATGGCGTTGAGCTGCAGTCTTTGGGATTGAGGCAAGCAAAGCTCCTGCTCCCACCAGGCTCCTCTGTCCTGCCCTCCTTCCTGTCCTGACTGCATGCTTCCATCTCCCCTTTTGCATTTACATTAGTGTTTCTTGCAACTACAGAGGAGGTTGGGTCAGCTCTAAGAGCTGTTATCATACGCAAGAAGGGGAAACAGGAATATGCTGTCAGCACAAGCTGTGTGGGTGCGAATGTCCCTCTCAACAACATCGCAGTCTTAATTCATTTAAAACCAGTTATGGAACTGAGTTATAGCAGAGTAATTCCACAAGCATTTAAAGCAGCATAAACTTGCACCACAATTGAAAGGAAAAAATCCCAATTTCTTCTTTGCGCAATATAAACTTTTATGTGGCCATGCAGTGAACTAGGCTGGGGTCCTGGCTAAACCTAGATTAAAAGCAGCTCAGCATTTTTTTTACAGCAGTGCGGCCTTGACATACGGTTTGGTAACAGTGTAAGCTAACAAAAATTGAGTCTGCTACAGCTCTGCCTGCTTCTGCTGCATATTTTTACCTTTTTTATGGTCAATGCACATAGTCATGCAACTGAATTGATGAGGGACTTCATTCATTAATTTTTGCAAATGTGGGGAAAGGTTGATATTGTTCATAGTTGCAGTGCTAAGATGATAAGATTTGTTTAATATCCTCAAGCATGAAGAAATCATGCTGTTTCATTTATGAAAATCTGTTACACACTTGAATCTCCAGTAAATCTTTTTCTTTATAATTGTCATATGTCTCAAAATAGGTAATACGTAAATTATCAGTTAGACTCCATTTCATGTTTTTGATTGACATTTCTTGTTTTCTTAAATCACTTCATTTGATTCACGATATTTTGTGTAGAAAGACCCTGGAAGGTTTTAAGTTTCATACCTAGAAGAGGTAAATGTAAATTGATTTTAAAACATTATGACAGTGATGTTTCAAGTCTCCTCTACTAATCAGTTTTTTATGAACTAATGAATAAAATATTCTTAACTGGACACAATTACAGAGGCAGTTGTCAAATTCTGTCAATTCTTGCATTGGAATTAAACTATTTTAAACATTGAAAACTGAAACTAATATAAAAGAGCAAATGTCAGACTAAATTTTTTTAAGTATATGAGAGAAGAAGTCTTACATGTTTTCATACAAAGTTTTCATACAAATTTAAACTCCTGCAGTGGTCTGAGTATGTGGGTATCTTTGTCTGGTGTTTCACTGAATTAAGTGGGCATTTTTAAGTTTTCAGATGTAAGCGTAGGAATTTAGAACAAAGTATTAGAAAATGGTTAATAACAACAGTCTCAGAACAAGATTTTAAGCTGTCGACTTGCTGAATAGGGAATTGTCTAACGTCAGCATTTCCCACATGCAGCTGGGTACACCTCTAAAGCTAGCCAATAGAAAATGTGAAAGAGATTAGTTAGAAAGCATCTGCCATACACCTTTCTCAGCACACAGACTCCAGAACAGTTTCCAAAGAACATATGGGCATATTCCTTCTTTCAACTTGATAGCATTCATTCCAGCTAAGAAAAATCCTGGCTTCTATGTAGGCTTCAGCTTTATCTTAGTCTTCTCCTTATTAGTTGACTGGTGATGCTATAGGGTTCCTGGAGTGAGTTCAGTAAAGAGGCATCAAGACAGGGTTCTGGAGCACATGTTCCATGAGGAGAGGCTGAGGGAAGTGTATTTATTTCAGTTTGGACAAGAGAAAGCTACCAGGGTACTTAATGATATTAGGTCCTAACAGACCTAATGGTCCAATAGCTATGAGGAGGCTATCAGGAAGATAGAGCCAGTCTGTTCACTCTAGTGAATGATGGGAGGACAGATGATGTGAGTTGAAAGGAGGTGCTGAGGATGGTGAAAGGCTTTTTCACCATGAGGATAGCCAGGCAGTGCATCGTGTTTCCCAGAGTTGTGCAGTCTCCTTGGAGGTTTTCAAGACCAAATGGAAAAAGCCCTGAGCAACCTGGTCTGGTCTCCAGAGATAATCCTGCTTGGAGAAAGAGGTTGGACTGGAGTCTTCCTGAGGTCCTTTCCAACCTGAGTATTCCCATGATTCTACCTCTTCATATAATCACAGAGTCATAGAATGGCTAGAGTTGGAAGGAACCTTAAAGATCATCTAGCTCCAACTCCCCTTCCACATGAGGCGGGGTTGTGGCCACTCCATGGCTCTGCTATTACTAAGGTCAGATGAATCAGTGATGATTAAGTGACATTAGAACTGGGGAAAGACAAAATGAAAAGGCATTTGAAAGTGTTTCCTTTAATAGCTTTGCTGCTTTTCTGAAGAGGTGATGTGAAGGGGGTAATATATACTACAACTCAGAAGATACTTTATTTTTCTGGTAAGTCAGTCTCCCTTCTGACTAATAAAAACTACGTAACACCATATTGTTCTGGTTGTAATAGTGAATTACATCATAAATGTAAGGTTGACTTTATAAATACAATTTGAGTAAGCCTGCATCAGTGCTTGGGTAGCAGTAACACGTGCTCATCAGATGAGATCCCTGCTGCAGCTAATTCTTATATGGTCTGCTCCAACAAGGTGGCAGCAAGTACTGCTGCCAGGAATTGAAGCAGCAGGCCATGTCTGTGGCTGTCAACCTCTGGATGCTGTCCCTGGTCTTACAATCTCCTCTTTTCACTGCTATAACTTAAATGACATTGGCAGCTTTAAGTGGGTGAAGGAGACAGGAGAGGTAGTATAGTGGCATTTGCACTAGAGAAAATCATGGGTGAACACTGGGGAAACAGGAGAGGAACTAAATGTCACTCTCCAAAGTGGGGACCTGGGTGATCACTTATCCAATATGATTTTTGCTATGTCTGTGCTCCCAAAACTTATGCACTGATGTGCCGAAGCCCGTTGTTGCCTTGTTGCAGACAGACAGGGCTGGAGTCTATACCAGGAAAATGGAAATTGTCTTTCTTTTCCTCTCTGATACTTCCAATTAATATATACGCTTGGTCTATTGTTAACTGAAATGATCTGGTAAGGCTTTGAAGGTGTCAGGGAGGTTTTGGTTTTTTCATGAAGTTTTCTTAACCATTTTGAAATTACAATTACTGCAAAGAAACAGTAGCAAACACTACTGTTGGTATATTGATAAAATTTCTAGACAAATGCAATGATAGAAAAAAATACTGTGAAAGACTGAGGGGTTCCTCCCAGCAACAGTTGATTCCTTGATATTCTTGACATTCCTGTAAGCTGTTTGGCATCACTTTTCATTTTGATAGCCTAGTTACATATTTTCTGCTGGAAAATTTACTGTTCTCTGATAACTTTCTTTCTTATATAAAACATGTGTCAGGTCATCAGGATGAAGTTATAAAGGTCCAATATGCGGTTGCAATGTGCTGAAGGCTGCATTATGGAAGTCTCATGTTTAACAGTTATACTCTGACTCTGTGGATAAATTACAAATATTATGCTTATTATAGTTGCAAATTTTGGTCTCTAATGAGTGTAAATAGAAGGGATGTGTGTAAGTAAAGGGATTGCTCCTATGTAATTCTAGAGTGAGATAGACCTTCTATAGAACTTCAGTCAGGCATCTTACTTGACAAAACAGGATTCTGATGCGATAATAAAACCTGCCTGAATTATAATAAGATAGTAAACACATAATTTAGCTTTTCATACATTTGTGATTTTTTTTTAATGTATATTTAACAGTTTGCATACTTGTGTTTGAAAGAAAGATGTTTCTTCAAAAAAAAAAGAAGTTACTCTTCATCTATGTTTCTGTAAAGGGTGATGTCAAGATCTTGATAGCAAGAATGAATACATATTTGTTCTCAGTTTGATAATAGAAATATGTGGATAGCGTGCTGTGCCTTAATTGAAAGCTACTGTCATTAGCCTGTTTAGGATCCAGATTAGTTTTGTTTGGACTGGGTGGTTTTGTTTGTTTGTTTGTTTGTGATGGAAGTCTTTTTATCACTTGTCTAGAATAAACAATCATATACTGCAGTAAGTATAAAAGTTCTGCACAATGTGTGATAAAGATAAAACATATTATAAAATACACTGTAGAAATGAGTGTGCAATAAAAACTCTTGAATACCTTGAAGCAAGCATGGTATACTGTTAAGTTCCTATGTAACAACCATTTGGAGGAAGAATAGATTTTTAAACTTATGTTTTGATGCCTGTTTCATTAGTCATAAGCATATTACTGATATTTTTTTGTGTGATTGGTAGGCAATGCATAGTGTTCTGCACAAAAAGCTATGTAAATCCAAATCAAAGGGTACAGTATTTTCTTACCTGTCTTGTGTGCTTGAGACATCCATTAGTTTTGCCCTTATCACATGAACATTTTTGTTATAATTTTTGTCTCACTGTGCATTTCATTGTAATGTGAAAGAAAGAACTACTTCTGCATAAGTGGCTTGGACTTACCCATGCATTCTTGACAATATCTGTAGGTGTTAAGTCTTCTAAAGTTTAGCAGATCTTCCATTCTTTCAATAGTTGTTCAGATAGGATTTCTTTTCTGCTATTTCCATGTAAGATTTGTCTTAATGACAGCTGTGTTATTAAGATCATGTTTTATGGAAGGAAATATTATTTCCTACATGTTTTTTTTACATTTAAGGGAGCGAGTGAGCAAGGCCCCATGCAATGAGCATTCCTGTAATGGACTGAGTGTGCAAGGGCTTGTGCAAGGAGCATCCCCTGCCCTTGCTAACTCAACTCCCTTGAGTTAGCATGCAAGGACCTGTGCAAGGTTGTGAGCTTGCAAGGGCTCGTGCGAGGCCACACTTGCAAGGCTGGTGCACATCTCCATGCACACTACCACTTCTCTGTGCCCTCCCGAATGTGGCCATTGCAGCCCCCTTTTCATAATAATATTTTAGAGGTGTGCTAAAAAAATCCAAAAGCTTTGAATTTGTTTCCTGTCATTGTAGGTCTCATTGCATAATAGTAGGAGATAATCTTTATGATACAAGTTTTCTGTTTCAAGACTACTCATTGTATAATTACTTAGAAAAGACTGGTGGTCTATATTAAAATCTTTAGAAAAAATAAATTATGCCCTGCTTTTCGTACTGTCCTATTGGTAATGATTTAATGTGACATTAGTGTTTTGTATTGGATATCTTCTCAGCTAAAACTATTTAGGCAAAGGTGCATGCATACTTTACTGACATTGGCAGCCAGAATTTGATAAACTTTCTTCTTTTTTTTTTAACAGAAGTTGATAACATATATTCTTACTTCCCAGAGCAGGTCTATTGATCTCTCTCTTTCTGCAGTCTTATCTACTGCACCATGCTCACTTTTTCTCTGAGTTTCTTTACTTATTCTCCAGATGCGTCGTTTTTTCATATCAGTGGATTTCTCTTGCAATGTAGTTCAACAAGTGGGGTTTTTTGAGGGAGGGCAGTTCCACATGGCTAGAAACCTTTTAGAGAAAGTACTTGTAAGGCTTCTGCCCAGACATTAGTAGAATACCCTAGATAATAATTTTTACTGTAAAAAAACCTCAAAGGAATGAACTCATACTTCTAAATTGCAGTTTTGTAAGGTATGACTGGAAAAATATTTTTCACAGGAAGTGTACGCGTATTGGCTGTAGTTTTTACATCTTTTATACAGTGTTTTACTAACTCATCTCATGCTCTTCTAATTTCTGTGCCCTTCAATTTTTTTGTCAGTTTTTAGATTAATAGTTTAAGGTCAGAAGAACAATTAATGAAACTTGATTCGATCTGCGTAATATAGTCTGTCAAACTCAGAAAGTGTTTTCTGCATGAAATGTGTAACTTCTATTTGAGCTAGAAGATATGTTTTTTAGAAAGTAATACAACCCAAAGAAAGAAAGTAATACAACCATTAGAAATTTGCAGTCCAGAGCTATATATAATTACCACAAAATAGTCAAATTTCACTGTGTAGAGTTAGACAACCAGTTACAGAGAGATGCTATCTTTAAAAATCTACAAAAGTAAAGTTTTAGCATGCTTCAGACTTCTATTTACAACCTGTTTAAGTCATGATTATTTTATTAGCTTCTAGTATGCCTTTGGATATATTTAACATGTGTTTTAATATTATTATTCAGGACAACAATTAAGTTTTAATATTTTATTTGATAGCGTCTGAAGGTTTTTCATCATCTGATTATTCATCCAATATGAATAATTCAGACAGTGCAGTAAAATTGTATAACATTCAGCACTTTAATTTAAAAAAGCAAAATAAGTTCAGTTGTGTCAGTGGAAATCAGTGAGTTACACATTTAAGCTTGCATGAGATTTCACAAACTCTTCTGTCTACTGTTATCTGATAAAGGACTTTTATCTGACAAAGGAATCTTTATAACAGAAATGTTAACTGTGTGTCAACCATTGACAGTGCTGTGCCTGCCAATAGTATACAACATTCAGATCTTTGGATATAACTTTTGTTGAGGAAATTGCTGGGTTTTAACAGGGTTGTTCCTGTTTGGTTTGTCATTTTTCCTTTTCCCTATCACCAGGTGGTATTGAAATTGTTTTCAGCTTAAATGGGAAAATGAATGGCACGTTAGTAGCAATAGAACAATTCTTCCTCTATTGTAGAATGTTCCATTAGACAATAATAACAACTTGTGGGTTTGGGGGATATATTAAAATACATTTGCAGAGGTAATCACTAAATTGACGCTAATAAATCATTTAACTCTAGATTTTTCTCCTGTTTGGTATTCCTTAAGTTGTTCTTTGTTAGGTCATCCTTAAGTAGGATTTAGGTGATTATTCCCCATATTTTATCTTATTTGTTCTTTTGCTTCTGGCAAGTGGAAGCTCTTGTTCTTTTATAATATTATATATTCTTCATTTTTACTAGTTTTAAGTTAATCCTCTTTTAACATCGATAACAAAAAGCTTGCCTGATGGCATGTTTAGCACCAATATTTAGCCAAATCTAAGCACTAAGCACTTCTCAACTTGTAAAATACAAGCAAAATGTTTGTTCTGCTTGCTAAAACAGTTGCTCTGAAAGCAGCTCTAGTGGACAAGTGTGCATGAGCTTTTCTGCTTGAAGTCACAGGTTAGAGCTCATACTTTAGAGAGGCTAAATGCACACCAGCTGACTCCTAACTGAATGTTCTACCCAGACTGGAGGTAGACCCCCTTGTGTTAAAAGTTTTTCTAAAGCCTTAACTCTTCTGTTCTTAACTCTTGTGCGGCCTACTGAGCAAAGATAGTTTTGAAGTTGGATTATCAGGATATGGTACTAGGAAGTGAAAGTTGTAGTCTTGAAATTTTGTCAAATGGAAGGAGAAATGAACAAAGTCACCACCTCCTGAGCTTGTATTCTAACTCCTAAATAAATATGCAAAAGTTGGAAATATTATTTAAGAGGACCTTCCTGAAAGCAGGTTTTAGTCTTCAGAAAAGAATTTCATAGTCTGCATTTTAAGTAGGCAGATATATCACTTTTATAGTCTTGATTCAAGTGACTGAACTCCAAAGAGGAATGGAAATTCACATGCATCCCTGTATTCAGCATCCTGTAGGTATTCAGTATCTCTCCCAGCACTTCATCTTTTTGAAATGCTGAAATGTCTCCTTCTCTTCACCAACAGCTGAAGGAGCCTGGGTTCAGAGCCTAATTTAGGCTGTTTGAATTGCCATGGTGTTAGGGGCTGGTGTTCAACTATTGTACTATATTTTTCACTTTGGGTTGTATCATGTGTAGCTCAATGGGACGACAGTCTTTGACGAGGTATCTAGAAAATATTATAATGTAACTATTGGTTATTAACTAGTGGGAGATTAAAAATGTTCCAAGTAGTGTAATATGTTCATTATATGGGCAGATTCTGGCGTCCTCTGTAGTATCTACTACTGCCTCCTTTAGCCTGTATTTTCTGTATTCTTTGCTTCTCCAGTCTGTTTCATGATTTTCTTCATCTCTGTCTAATTGACTGCTTTAGATGTATGCTGACTTTGGTTCAGGGTCCCATAGAGCCATTTTCAGAGACAGAGTAGTTCACAGGGTATCTATTGAAGGAGCTATTATGGCATCTTCTTTTCTTGCAAGTTACAAACTGTCTGATTAAAATGATCGTTTTGGATCATGTTTTTCCAAAGAAAGGAAATAAAATGTGTTTTTAAGGGAGACCTTCATAAATATTGTCATGGTTCTTATGTTTTTAAAAGGTCTCTCTAAAGCTGTGTAACATTTGCAGCCTAACCACTGGAAGATTATGCTACTACATGAAAGAAACACAAAGTGAAAGAAAACCATTGCACCAGATACTTCAGTAAGCATCCAAACTAACAAAGTCTGATATCCTACAGTTTTTTTGCTTTCTGGTTGATTAATATCAAAATTAAGCTTTTCCTGCTGATATTTAATAAAGTATTTGGTATCTAAAAACATGAGAGACAAGCTTCTTGATTGGAGCACTCTTCTTTGTTCTCCGGTATTTCCATAAAACATGAAGGCAACTGTTTATGCCTGAAATCTGCGTTTTTCTCAAATTCAGCTGAAAATGACCAATGGATACATATTCTTTATGAGTGAAGGCAGGCCAGTGTACACACAGCGTGGATGTATAAGCCTTCTTTCTTTATGAAGAAAGGGTACCCCTATGGATCCGTTCCATTTGCCAGAAAAAAATAACTAAATAAAATTGAACTATTGCAATATCACAAGTGAATCATACAAGTAAGAAAAAGATTGAGTTCCTTTAAATCGTAAGTCATTGCTTGAAAATGAACAAAAATGTCTCAACCCTTAATAACTGAATTACATAATTTTATTGAGAAAATAAACTCTATCTCTCAGGTCGTAGACTTCAGTGTTGGAACTACAAGAACATTAGTGACTTCCCTGGTTTTCCAGTTAAGTGACTGGTAGTATCACCAAAGTTGACAGCAGGGTGTGTCAGCAACACAATACAGTACTGCTTGTAGAATCAGAATAGCTGAAGCAGATCCTGTTTGTCACTTCATTAGAATGTAGAAGTACTTTTCCTATAGTGACAGCGGAGAAGCCTCTGACTACCTTTCTGGCTTCCAGGTTTAGCCTGTAGATGTTATTCGACATGACTAAAGGTAATTTACCTTTAGGACCATTTACTAAGTTTTGTAACTAACCAGTAAGTGTATAGTTGTTTATTGGCTCCTATTGTTTGACCTCTTGATTTTAATGTACTAGAAACATTAATTTAATGAAAAGGTATGACTTATTTAAGAAACATTTCTTAAACTTTACTAAATGTCTTCTGATAACATACATCTGTAAAGACAGGAAGCTAGTAATCATGGTAGCACTTTTGGTTTGCAAAGACACAGTCAAGGACTGCAACTGCAAAGCTACCAGTAAGACTAAACATTGTAAATTATATTGAAGAGTTTATTATAGAAAGCATTTGTGTAGTATTACTGAAAACCAGCCTTGCAACATTAAATTCTTATAAATAAAATAGGATGACGTGGTAGATAAAAATAAATGGAGGAAACAATTGCTTTGTGTATAAACCAAATATCTGTGCTCACATGTGACTGAGAATAAGACAAAAAGAGTTTTATCAATGGTCATTAAGATAAAATATGGTTTTGTAGTTTATGTAATTTATATGAGTAAACCTGTGAGATTAAAGTGTTTTTGCTACTTAAGTAAGTGAAGGACAATTTATAACATGAAAGTACCACTTAATCTCTCAGCTCTTATGTGCAATACTGTATCTTGGGAAGAGTAATAAAAGGGATTTTTCCAAGAATAGGTGTTTTATGGAAAATTACCATTAGAAAACTTCCTTTGTTTTAGAGATAAAATGGTATGAATGATCGAGGTAAGATAGTATCATGGGATAATAAATACTTACCACATTGATAAAAATCCATTTTGCATTTTTTTAAAAAAAGCATTTATTCAGTGACCTGTGAGTTCAATTAATAGACTTATGGAATGTAAATATTTAGTGATAACTTTAATTTATCATAAGGTACTAGATGAAATGTCTTGGTGAAAGCTGTGGTAATTTTTATCGTTTTCAAGAAGCCGGAATTTTACTCCTAGCATAGGAATTTGTATTGGATACTTAATTTAATTTTCTCAGTATATCATTATTTTTATTTAGTGTTCTAAATAGATTCACTCCTACATTAAAACATTACTTTTTAATGACTAGACATGCTTTCTGTGGGCTAGAAAAAATTGAACAAGTATCAATAAGCTTTTTTTTTTTTTTTTGCGGCTATGAGCCTTGTATTTATGCTGTTTATTTTCTCAAGACGGTATGATTTACTGTCTCTGTGCTGCAACCAAAATTAATCTATAAAAATACAACTCCTTAACCTGAAAAAAATCATGCTTTTACTAAAGATTTGAGTAGGAGAAGTTTTGGTATTTTCAAAGTTTGTATACAAAAACCTTAATGGAATGTAAAAAAGACAAAATCTTCCCATTTTTACTTAAGTGAGTTTTTATTAAGATTTAAATGAACTTGCTAAGCAGAACTCTAGGTGCTTAGTATGGAAGGCCTTGTATTTTGTTTGTCTAAAACTAAAATATACATACTTACCCTTTAAACTCCTAATTTTTTGAAGTATGTTTTAAAGAGCTAGAGAATGATAGACAAAACTGAATTTTTTGAGTCATTCATGTCATCCTGAGCTACAGTCTTTTCAATATTCCATATTGAAAGTGAACATGTAGATAATAATATAAATGCACAACTGGAAAATAGGAAAGCAAAGATGGTGAGGGTGTGTACATATGTATGGCTGGTGGCACTGTTTGTGGATTGATGCTCAGTGAAGAATCAGGAGGGCCTAAGTAACTTAGTTTTGTCCGGCTCTTTGGTCTTGCTTATGGCATTGGGAGCATACTAGTGTTCCTGATAAACCATCTCCTTTCCAGCACAGCCACAAGGAAGATATACATGTACCTCATCAAAACTCTCAGCAGTGTTTGGCCATGAGTATCTTCTAATTGTCTTTTTTTTTTTCCCAGTGCTGCACCTACCTTTCTCTCATTACAGACATTTTTTAACAATACATCCAGGTTTTTCACAAGGGCCTTAGGTCTGCAGTCCATCTATGTTTGCAGGAGTTAAATAAAATAAGGAATCTGCTAGTTTGTGTTACCACTGAAGAAGTGTGTTGTCTCATGATCTCTCATAAAGTTTTGTACCAAACAAAACAAGAGGTAGAACCAATCCTCGTAGCATCACACAAATAAAGGCTTTCAGGGCTGTAAAGAAACCACCCATCAGAATTGTCTTGAAGCTGACTGATAGGAATTGACCTATCCAGTTCAGGGTGACTGATTCATTTCTACCAGTCTCCCAGGCAAGTCAGCAGCACATGCTGATCTTCAGTGTCAAACGCTGCTGATTGATAGATTTAATGAATTAGCATGGGTATCTTCCTCTTAGCTGTGCCAGAGAGGAGATAGTTCACAAGCAAGACTAATGCACTCTGAAAGCTGTTACCAAGTCTGAAAGCTCGACTGCCCAGGTTTAGGTCATTGGCAGAGAATTCAAATTCTGTAGAAGAGTATGTTGGTTTGGTTTTTTTAATTATTTTTAATACCATTTTCCACAAGACTAAAAAGCTCTATTATGTAGTAGCTGGACAGAACATTTGTACTAAAAGGAGTTTTTCAGCGTTGGCATTAACACTTCATTTTTCATGTTGGTTTAAAAAATGTGGTTTAGATTCAGATTATGTTCAGATTGCATTAGACTGCTCAGGCCTTTGTCCAGCTGGGTTTTGATTGTCTTCAAGGATGGAGAGTCTACATCATCTTTGGATAACCTGTTCCAATGATTGCCTTCTTTGTGAGAACAGATTTTCTACTATCTAGTCAGAATTTCCTTTCTTGCAGTTTTTGCCCATTGCCTCTTCTCTTTTTGTTGTGCATCTACTGAGAAGAGCCTGACTCATCTCTACTGTGCTCTCATGCTGGGTAACTGAAGACAGCAATGAGGTTCCCATTAAGCTTCCTCTTCATAAGGTTGAACAAACTGTTTCTCTCAGTCTCTGTTGCATGTTTCATGTACTCCAGCCTTCTCTTTATATTGGTGGCCTTCCACCAGCCTTGATCCAGTATATCAATGTCTTTCTTGTACTGGGAAGTCTGAAATGAGACCTTGTGTTTGAATTGCCATCTCACAAATGTCAAGTGAAAGGGGGATGCTGAATTCCCTCAACACTCTTGATGTAGCCCGGAGTGCAGTTGCCACATCTCTGACACAAGGGTACACAATTTTTCAACTTGTTCACAGGGATCCCCTATATCTTTCCTGCTAAACTGCCTTCTAGACAGTCAGTGCCTGGCCTGAAGTGTTCCAGTGCAGAACTTTGCATCTACTATGGCTGAACTCGTTGAAATTCCTGTCAAACCATTTTTCCAACCTGTCAAGATATTTCTGAATGTCCCCCTGCAAATTTGACGTCATTCACAAAGTCTCTGGGTACATTCTGTGCCATAGTCCGGCTTCTTAATGAGATGTTAAATAGCTCAATATTGATCCCTGAAGAATGTTTCACGTAACCTCTTACCAGTTGGTCAACTAACCACTATCCTTTGGGTCCAACAGCCCACCACTTTCCACCCTCCTTGTGGTCAGTTCCTCATGAAACTCACTTGAAGCGAATGGGATGTAGACTGCCAAATGGCATTGGATTCTACACTACACATTTATGAATGTCTCCATCTCATTAAGATCATAAGTCCATGCATGAATTCATTTCTACATCAACTCCCTGCTCCTTGAGAATAAGAATCAACTGACATATAATTTTAAAATCTCATTCTCCACCATTTCTTGAAGAGATGAATTGTATATCTTATCCCAGTGTGAGGAATATAAAGACTATAAATCTATTATTATATTACTATATCTATTATTCCCTCTGAAAGTGTGCAGGCATTTATATATTTACTATATAAAATTTCAATTGAAAAAAATATATAATTACATTTCCATGATGCAAGAAGGAGCAGCAATTTAATTAGAGTTAACAGAGACCCACGAATTTTACTATACATTTCTAGATTATGTAGATTTCTGGTTATGTAATACAAGTAAAGTTTCAGCGTAGTAACAGCGCTAATAAAGATTACAATGTAGTGTTTGAAATGCTTTCTGAGTTTCGTACCATTTGAATACTAGCTGGTTTTGACTTAGAACTCCAGGATCTAAGTTGGAAGAAGTTTCTTGATGGCTGGGTTTTCTGTGTGAAGAAAGAGAGGTGGCTAGCTGCTAGTTAGCTGTATTATTATAATTATATTTGATAGTGATTAGAATAAATGTGGTCTGAATATACTGTTTTATTGGTAGGTTAGAACAAAGCTAGCTGACTTAATTAACCCACATCATTGGAAGATTCCAGATTGCATTTCTAGACATCAGGTAAACCAGACCTACTTTACTAAACTCCATGGAAGGAAGATAGCTCTCTACGTAAATAGAGAAATAGAGAACACATGTTGAAAATGTTGGTAACCAAGTATTTATTCTGTAACTAGCCTAAGTAAAGCCTATTTATTCTTTCTTTACTTTTTTTCTGTCATTACAGTCTGACTTTTTGCTATAGTCTTGCTGTGATAGTCTGACTTGATGAGGTCTAAAGGGTAACAGTCATCTTCTGTATAGTATTTTGGCACTGTATAATCATATTAGCCATCTTTCATTACTGTTTCAGCAGTTATAGTAAGATGGTGGCAGTGTATAGGTGTCAAAACTAACTTTATCTTCTGTAGCTTAGTTTGCAGACAGCCTGCAATGTCAGTAGACGTTTGGCTTAATTTTGACCAAAAGGACCGCAGTTACAAGTGAGCAGAGGTATAATTGAGCAACAAATTACAGTGAATATGAATTAAACAAAGCATCCCTAGAGCTACATGGCAGAAGTCAAGTGTTACTAATTCTCTGAGTTATTACCTCATAATAACTAGCATCCTGAAGATGTTCTTCTGTTATTAAATTCTTGCAGAGTGAGTGTGTTCTATGAAATACTGAATAACATTTTTCACAGTGTGTGATTCACACTGAGTACTTTATCTCTGGTAATCAGATCACATTGCATGAAGGAAATGTGTATGAGGTTGAACTAGGCAGAATTTAGAGGAAAATCATGTTTTAATTTCATTTGAAATAGTATTTAGAAGAAAAATGGAATCATCAAGCAACTTTTCTGCATGTGTTTAATGGATCACATCTTACGGACTTCTGGAGTTGCATGGTTGTCAGAAAGCTATTCAGTAAAGGGAATGGGCAATGATGAATCATTTTCAGGTTTACCGTCTCTCCAAAACACTCTATTTTTCATTAAAAAATGTATTGTTATGCTCAAATATCTAATGCAATTTGAAACTTATCTCCAAATCAGTAAAATAATAATTATTAAAAACTATAGTTTGTAGTTTCTATTATAAAATATCATTGCATTTAAACAGATGTATAGCTAGTGATTCATTGCACTGTATTATGGGTTAATTTATAAGAATTAACTCTAAAAACTTGAAAATATTTAAGGGAAATCTAAAGTTTTCAAGCGCTGTAAATTGACTGAACTTAAATATTTTACTTTTCCTCAAAATTCATTGTACTGTACTAACATATTTATCCAAGCAAATGAAAAGAATCCCATTTGGAGTAAAAATGGAAATTAATTTTCCTACCTAGTTCAATTTTTAGCTTGTCTGTTAATAGTAATTCCATACTGTCAATTGTAATGACGTCTTGTTTGGTAACTCAGAACTAGAGCCACCAAGCTAACACAGCAAAGAGTAATCATAAATACACAACTTTCTCTCACTGTTGTGAGTAAGGTAAAATGTATCTAAGGGTGAAAAAGCTTAATATTCTATTACAAAATGTTAGGATGTCAGAGCTTCTGTCTATATTTTCTTCAAAAGTTGCCAAGGAATGAGCTCTTTTCTGTAAATCATAAAAAATGTTATTACGTTTTGAGATTGTTTATGAGAAATTAACAAGTTAAATAAAATTGTAGCCTCTTCATCAGAATGTACATTTTAATTATAATCAATGTAGCCTATGAATAAATAATATATTTACTGTAATGCTTTTATAGTAACATTTGCTTGATCACTTACTATTCTTTTACAGGATTTAAGTTGCGGGTATGGAGTTCCATCAAATTTTGCATTTTTAAGGCTTTTGCACAAGTATTTTATGAAAAAGGAAAATAAGGTACATCGAACCTGATATGTTCCTGTGCTTTATTAATCTTTTATCTTTTTTTTTTCCCCACATGAATCTAGGTAAAGAAAACCACATTACCTCAATTACACAGTTATGCTTTTGTGCCTGCACAAAGCTATCTATTTCTCTCAGAATGCTTTTATACGTTAGTATCTAAGATCAGTTTTTTATCGATATATGTAGGCTCCTGAGCCCGTGCACATTTTCATTTTCCTTGTAGAAGTCAGATGAGCTATATACAAGTATAGGTGTCCATTTGAACCCAGATCATCAAAGATCTTGGTATAAATTAAAAATTGTTTGGGATATTTAGGATTTGTCTGTAATCTGGGCATATGTCTGATTTTAGCATGAGCAGGAACATAAAACTTTATAGCGCTGTGGCACGCAGTTCAGTACAGGGAAGCTACTGCAGTTAGTACTGGGGAATCTGGATGAACACTTTTGTGCCAGAAACTGCAGACTTAATGACAGTTCCACTGTCTGTGTCAGCTCAGATAAAGCTGGTACGGAGTGTGCTTATATGTGCTCTGATAATCCTTCTGCTCACAGTGGAGCACCTTCACAACACAGCTCATTCAGATTTTTAACATGTGTTTAGTTATGTTTAATATGATGTATATTGATATATAAAATATGTTACTGAATTGTAAATACATGTGATACATCTGTAAATACACAGATACTTGATACAGATACCTGTACAAATATAAGTAACCTTGTGTTCTTGTATTTGCAGAGATAGCTATATTCACAGTTAGTTACTTTGTTACATTTCTGAAATTCTTTTTTCATACTATTCAGATACCTGATAATTTAAAAGCCAAAATAAGACATTTTCAGATACACGGATGACAAAACATGCATGCAATCTTAAAGCCAATTTATCATTATTTGTTACCATGCTCACATAACTAATTAGGTTATATTATGGACATGCAGAGATCATTATTAAGTATATTTTAAAAGCTTAACCTTTTAGCATAGAATTAGTATGAGAAAACTTAGCCCAAAGACTGGTTTTCCTAGTTACAAATTTTTGAAAGTATGGCAGTATTTCTTGTGCTCTCTCCTGTTACAGCCTTCATAGCATAGCTTGGTAGCTAATGGGGGCATTCCTAGCAATCCTAATACTTAGATGGCATAACCCCCTTTTCCATTTTAATAGATTCTTACATTCTTTTCTTTGAGAAACTCTCACATTTACAGTGCTTGCAGCAGATCTTTAATTTGGTGTAAATAAACCCTTAAGGCTATGGTGTGATTTTTGTAACATGAAATTCTCTTCAGCTTTTGCTGATATATAAACTTCACTGTTGAGATTTCCTTTCTTACTTGAAGAACTTTGGCCAACTACCAGAATAATACTGTATCAAAATTTGGAGTCAGACAGGTCTCTCTCCCAAAGTGAATGCTTGAGAGCTCTCTGAGCTGCTGTATATTGGGAGGGGGAGGCGGGCACAGGAGCCGAAACAAGCCAAGTTGTCCCGTCTTCAGAACTTGGCTTTATCCTACCCTTGACAAAACTGTCTGCAGAAGAAATAAAGCTCGGTTCTGACTCTCAGTAAATGTTTCCCCATGTCCAGGGCATTTTGTTCCTGCATATAGTTTCCCTTCTTTTTTCCTCCTTCTCTGCCTCTGACACAAGTGCCATATGGTCATGAAGGGATCTTAATTATCCAACAAAAACAATGAGAGGTGGAGAAAGAGAGAGTGGAGCAAGTTGTTTGCCAAAGGTGGAACTGTTTGTTGTTTACTTTTTCCTTTAAAAAAGCACATAGGAGGGATTACATAGGAACAAATATTATATTAGTTGTAAAGCACACCAAAATTAGGAAATGCCAGATTCCACATTGCCCATGAGACATTAATTGCTGCTTCTTTGTGCACTTATAGCATGCTATAACTTTTTATAATGTTATAGTATACTAATTTTTATTGCTCAGTCCTCAGGATAAACTCAGAAGGGTCAGAAATGAGATTGGATGTACAGTATTAAATCTGCTCAGTTTAGATTACTATTTTATTTTGCAAAATTGAAATCTTTTGTCCAATCACTCGATGTAGACAAACGTGACAAAATCTAATAAACAAGTATCTGTGGAAATCGATATTTTAGAAATGTGTGTGTCACATGCATTTTATTTCAATTATTTGGGGAAATTATTATTCAGGAATGCTAAAAATTAGATGATCATAAAATGCGGATGATAATCAATAATGATTAATAAAGTATATATCTAACTATATTTAGACACATTATTGTGCCAATGCTGCAATGAAGACAAGAATTTCTAGTTATAAAATTCTAAGCTGCTAAGCGTTATACACAAAAGAAATTTTAGAAAACATGGTAGAGTTCCATTTATCTAAAAATTATGTAACTCAAACACATTATGATGATGACTGCCCTATATTTGCATCCTTTACTCTATGCAGATTAGAGTTATATTTATCAGATTAGAATAGTTATGAATTTTGCACATTCATTCCGTTGAAGCTTGCAGACTTCTTCATAGCATAAATATTTTTTCATTTTGTCTGATTGTCTTTGTGATTCGTGCTATTTACACTGTAAGTTCTCTTGGTTAATGCTGTTTACAGATCTTGTTCCATTTTTGTTCAGTAGTTCTAAAGAGGCAAATTGAGAAGCAAGAGAAAATCTTCCGTGAGTTATCTGTCCTTTCTTATGACGCAATCCCTTCTGACAGTTTTTAATATTGTAGCATTTCCCTTCTGCCCATTCAACTTGCTGGATTTTCAGCTTCCATCTTACTCTTTGTTTGTCTGCAGAAGGGGCTACTTGCAGCACATACTTAAAGAACATGACACTCTCCCTTGCGTATACTCTTTAAAATATGCTTCCCAATGATTTTTTTGTTGATCCACCCTTCTTTCCACATAAATGTTTTCTGTGTTTTGAAATGTAGTTTCCAAAAGGGGAGAGAGAAAGAGTTACTGTGAGCAAAGCAAGGTCATAAAACATCCTGAAGGACCTGGGGTTATTATGGTGTTGGGTACTATGGAGGAGAGTACAAAACAATAGGGAACTCCAGTTTGGAAGTCTCCCTATTAGAAAAATTTGGTTTTCTATTTTGCTGCTGTAGGAGTGTTTAAACTTGCCCTTAAAGGACTATTTAACATACCAAAGGTCTAACTAAACAGGAAAACTAGGGTACCGATGCTTCTTCTGTAGCCCTGGGGTTAAAATACAGAGTTGTATGATTTCTCACTAAGTTTGTTAAGACCAAAGTACATTTAATTGTTTTAAAATACTTTGTTTTTTAAAGATAGACACATAATTCACACAGGATGCTCTGTGGATATTTACTTCTTTTCTAGCTATCAAGAGGCAATAAGTAATTATTGTTCCAATCAGTTCCAAAATTGTTCTTTCTTCTGTTGCTTCTGTGTAAATGGAAAACTATTTGATGTATGTTTATATTACAGCTTCAGTAAAAAAAAGCAGTTGTTGAAATCTTCACTTAGAAAATTAAAGTAGATGTTTTTTGTAAATGTTGATTTTTTAAAACCTGATATACAGTTTATATGCTAAGAATATATTACTCTCTAAAATATATTTTGTGGGGTCTTAAAAATTCTTACATAAATTCTTACATAAATTTTTGGTTGACTGAATTGCTAACTAAATGATTATATAAACGTTCTCTAAAAATGTTAATTCTAAATAGAGGCAACTGACATGGAGCATAAGCAATAACATTTCTTCTTGGAAAACATCTTGCTTTTTGAAAAACTTGACTAATCTTTCCATTAGTTATATCTTTATCCTCCAAATGTAAATTATTTCAATGTTGGATCAAATTACTTTGAAAATTCTAACTTCCACTTTTATTTTTCCCCTTATTAGGCACATTGGAATGTTTTTTTATAAAAAAAAAAGAAGTTGTTGATGTCTTCATCTAGCATTGTAAGATTAATTTATATCTCCGAATATTTCAGCTTATACATTTATATATATATGTACATGTGGGTTTAGGGATGATTATTCACATGTTAATAAGGAAAATCTCACAAGAACCCCAATGTTAGATTGATTTCCACTGTTTAGAATTAATCAGAATTGGAAGGTTTCAAAACCAGCTGTCATGTGAAAAAAGCAATGACTTCTTTCATATGTACCTTTAAATAAGGTGGGGGTTTTTATCAGAACAATGTCCTTTCAATTCCTGCCCTTGTTTCTTAATTCTATACTATATTTCTGCACCTATACCTATTTTTTGTGAGTAGTTTCTTTAAATTAAGATATTACCACATATATTGCTGTCATAAAGGAATATAACTCAGCTGAATATATATATATATTTCTGTACTTCTCAAGTTCTAGTTGATGATTCTATAACAACACTACCAATGGCGGAGTTACTGAATGCCTTCTTTGCTTCGGTCTTTACTGCTCAGCCCAACCCTCAGGAGTCCCAGGCATTGGGGCAAGTAATGGGGAAAGAAGAATACTTCCCTTGGGTTAAAGAGGATCGAGTGAGAAATCAATTAGATCAATTAGATATTCACAAGTCCATGGGCCCCAATGGGATGCACCCGAGAGTGCTGAGGGAGCTGGCGGAAGTCATTGCTGGGCCGCTCTCCATCATCTTTGAAAGGTCCTGGAGAACAGGCGAGGTGCCTGAGGACTGGAGGAAAGCCAACGTCACTCCAGTCTTCAAAAAAGGCAAGAAGGAGGATCTGGGGAACTACAGGCTGGTCAGCCTCACCTCCATCCCTGGAAAGATGATGGAACAGCTTGTTCTGGGCGTCATCTCAAGGCATGTGGAGGAAAAGAAAGCTATCAGAAGTACTCAGCGTGGCTTCACCAAGGGGAAATCATGTCTGACTAATCTGATAGCCTTCTATGATGGCATGACTGGATGGATAGATGAGGGGAGGGCGGTAGATGTCGTCTTCCTTGACTTAAGCAAGGCGTTTGACACGGTCTCCCACAGCATCCTCATAGGGAAGCTTAGGAAGGGTGGGCTTGATGAATGGACAGTAAGGTGGATAGGTAACTGGTTGAAAGACAGAGCTCAGAGGGTAGTGATTAGGGGCACAGAGTCTAGTTGGAGATCAGTGATGAGTGGTGTTCCCCAGGGGTCAGTACTGGGTCCAGTCCTCTTCAATATATTCATCAATGACCTGGACGAGGGGATAGAGCACACCCTCAGCAAGTTCGCCGATGACACAAAGCTGGGGGTGGTGGCTGACACACTGGAAAGCTGTGCCACCATAAAGAGAGACCTGGACAGGCTGGAGAGTTGGGCAAAGAGGAACCTTATGAAATTCAACAAGGGCAAGTGTAGGGTGCTGCACCTGGGGAGGAATAGCCCCAAGTACCAGTACAGGTTGGGCGGCTGAGCTGCTGGAGAGCAGCTCTGTGGAAAAAGACCTGGGAGTCCTGGTGGACAACAGGATGACCATGAGCCAGCAATGAGCCCTTGTGGCCAGAAAGGCCAATGGCATCCTGGGGTGCATTAAGAAGAGTGTGGCCAGCAGGTCGAGGGAGGTTATCCTT
Source organism: Chroicocephalus ridibundus (assembly GCF_963924245.1). Lineage (NCBI taxonomy): Eukaryota > Metazoa > Chordata > Aves > Charadriiformes > Laridae > Chroicocephalus > Chroicocephalus ridibundus. The sequence goes on along the minus strand of NC_086286.1, from coordinate 53,849,106 downwards.
ATCCTCCCCCTCTACTCTGCCTTGGTGAGGCTGCACCTGGAGTACTGTGTCCAGTTCTGGGCTCCCTGGTTCAAGAAGGACAGGGAACTGCTGGAGAGGGTGCAGCAGAGAGCTACCAAGATGATTAGGGGACTGGAACACCTCTCTTATGAAGAAAGGCTGAGGCATTTGGGTCTCTTCAGTCTGGAAAAAAGACGTCTGAGGGGGGACCTTATCAACACTTATAAATACTTAAAGGGTGGGTGTCAGGAGGATGGGGCCAGGCTCTTTTCAGTGGTGCCCGGGGACAGGACAAGAGGAAATGGGCACAAACTAACTTGAGCATAGGAAGTTCCACCTAAACATGATGAGGAACTTCTTTACTTTGAGGGTGGCAGAGCACTGGAACAGGCTGCCCAGAGAGGTGGTGGAGTCTCCAACTCTGGAGACATTCCAAACCCGCCTGGATGCGTTCCTGTGCAGCCTGCTCTAGGTGACCCTGCTCTGGCAGGGGGCTTGGACTAGATGATCTCCAGAGGTCTCTTCAAACCCTATGATTCTATGATCCATACCTGATTTTCCCAGGAGAAGGAAAGCATGCACAGCTCTTTCTTTGAACACATGTTATTGGCTTAATTTATAAAGGTTACAAAAGTTAACAACATACACAATAACAACTGTACATACTCAAGGATGGAGACATATGACTGGCTCTGATTTTGAATCACTAGCTTGTTTATACTACTGCTTTGTTAATTAAGAATAATAATTATTAACAGAAACTGAAATGTTTTTCTGCCAGTACACTGTCTCTAAACCTTTCAGAATAAATCTGCTTGCAAATGTCATTAAACAAATATTTTTCACATTTATGAACACTTAGTGTTTTGAGGATGCTAAACAGTTGACTGTCCAAAAAGCTTTTTTTTTTTTTGCCATTTTTAGGTGGTCAGTCAGAAAAAAAAGGATTATTCCATTCATTGTGAATTCTGATACTTCTAGTATCTTGATGTAGTGATCTTTAATAAGCTATTCACTTAGCTGTCTATGAGAAAGAATGAACTTTAGTTACTCTGTAGTTCTAATTTCAACTTGCTGTTTTATAGCATTTCTTCAAATAGTAGTCATTCAGAGAAATCTATTCTTGAAAGCTACTTGAAGGCTAATTGCGTATCCTATACTGAGATGCATGTTACGTTGATGAAACAATCGTAAATCATGACATAATTATGAATTTTAGTAGAGCTAGAAAAGCAAGAAAAGGAAAATAGAGAAGGATTTCTTTCCTACCACAGTTATCATTCTACTTAAAGTTCTATGATTAGCATAACTGGAGTAATCCTGGTAGAGATTTATGCAAACCTATAAAAGATTAATGCTGATTCCTATAGATTTTTGTATTTGGGAAGCTGCCATAAAATACACAGTTCATTCAAACATTTCCCATTAATTTAGTGTGTCATAACATGACTTAAATATGAAATGTCATTGTAATCATATGTTACTGGGATTTATTTTTCCTCATCCAGTCACAAGAGAAATATAACTGATTGTCACTTTGCCAACAATAAAGTCCTTATCTTGAGTCTAGTTTACCCTGTGATGATGATTTTATAACATTTATCTTTTAAAAACCTTGTGGTTTCACATTGCCTCTTGAATCAAGTACCAGCTGTTACATTAGGCATTATAATTATCAAAAGGCTTTGCAAATCCCAATAATGGGTGTAGAATGCAATTCTAAATTTTAGTCTCTTGATCCCCAAGGAGGAATATGGAATCTGCAGCTTAGTCACTAAGCTCCCTATATAGCATCTTGAGGATAAGTGCCATAAAAAGATAGTCCACGAAACTTCTGTTCCAAAGAGGTGCCTCTTGTGTCTATTCAATAGGAAATGTGAAACATACAGTGTTGTACGGTATCACGTCAACTTAGATTCATCATGTTTGGCTTAGAGGTGCAGGGAGGTGCCCTCATTCACTTGAAGTCAAAAGATTGAAGAGTTTTTCAGAGAATAAACAGCTACCGGTATTCTTTGAACAAATGAAATCAGGACTTGCTCTTGTGCCACTGCTATGGTTGCTATTCTCTATATAATAAACCAGTGTTTAGAGATTTTGGCTAACGAGTGGAAAATCTAGATTAGATTCTCAGGCTGAAGCGATTCAGGTCCACTTCTCACAAGAGCATCCATAAATATATATATCTCCTTAACCTTTCCTGTTGCTTTCCGATAGTCATGTCAAACAGGAAAGTGGCCAGAATGAAAAGATTTCAGCTTTTACATTTCGCAGGAGCTGTTTTAGCATGCTAAAATGACAGAAAAGTAACCCCTCTTTTCCCTAAAAATGGATATACTTTTCTGGTTACATAGTGCGTGGAGACAGCTTAGCATAGTGAGATCTAACGCAAGAGACGAAAAGGAAATATTGCACCAAGGATGGAAACATTGCACCAAGGACAGAAACAGTGCACTTAGACTAGGCACAAGGAAGACTTTTTTACAATGAGGGAGGTGAAACACTGAACAGGTTGCCTAGAGAGGTGGTAGATGCTCCGTCACTGGAAACATTCAGGGCCGGGTTGAATGGGGCTCTGAGCAACTTGATGTAGTTGAAGATGTCACTGCTTATTGCAGGGGAGGTTGGACTACATGACCTTTAAAGGTCCCTTCCAGTCCAAACCATTCTTTAAGGCTGTTGAGGCACTGCAGCTTTGACCATACTAAAAGACTTTTTAGTTAGAAGAGTAGATATATTTACCTCTGTCTTTACACTATTCCCTATCCTTTTATAACAGCGTTGGAATCTAAATTTTCAGAAATAACTGACATCTTTTCAAAGGTTAAGTAAAATATCATTATAAAGTACTGTGATTTCACTTTAAGAAAAGCAGATGAAAATACTGGACATAATTAAAGAATGATTCTAGAAACGTTAATATCTTAAAAACAGTAATATAAAAAGTGACTGGAGAAGTAAATTGCTGCAGTATAAATGTTTGATTCCCAGTGTCTACACACCTTTTTAATTTTAGAGACATCTAAAATGGAGTGGATGCTAGCAAATCTACTTAGTATGTTACTTGAGCTAATTTCAAAGTAAGTTTCTTTTATCTCATTGCAAAGCAGTGTTAGCATTCATGTACCATTCAGTGAAATGCAGACTTATAACAGCTGGTTGAACAAGAAGGCCAAATTGATGTAACAGGTTTACTATGGTATTTTCAGCACCAAAGAACAATATTTTTTCATGCTCACTTTGTTAGATACTTAACAGTGCAAGACAAAATGTCAAAATGTAATTTAAGTACAGTATCCATTTTTCTTGTCCTGGTTTCACCTGGGATAGAGTTAATTTTTTTTCTAGTGGTTGCTGTGTTTCAGATTTAGTATGAAAGGAATGTCAGTAATGCATATTGTTTTAGTTGTTGCTAGGTGATGTTTATACTGTTCAAGGACTTTTTTCAGCTTCCCATGGAAGCTGAGAAGGAGCATAGGCAGAACAATGGAATGGCCAATGGAATGTTCCATACCATAGACATCATGCTTGGTATATATCGGGGTCAGTTGGGAGGCAGGAATCTGCAATCACTGCTTGGGATGGGCTGGGCAACCAGTTCACCAGGTGGTGAGAATGTCTTGTGTTGTATTACTTTATCTTTTATGTTCCTTTACCATAATTATTATTATTATTTTTATTTTCCTTTTTTCTGTTATTGTTCTGTTAAATTGTCTTTATCTCAACCCACAAGTATTTTTGCTTCTCCTTTCCGTTCCTTTTCTCCTTCTTCTCCTTGCCATTCTGGAGGGGAAAAGGGGAAGAACTGCATGAGCGGCTGCATGGTCCTAGCTGCCAGCTGGGGTTAAACCACGACACTTGTTTTTGGTCAGGTTCCTGTGTTCTAAATTTTGAATTCTAGTATATTTAAGTTTCATTCCTATAAATACAAATTTGGTAAATATAGCACTACAAAATAGTTATACAGTCATAACTAAGAGTTTGTTTCCAATCTACGCATTAGAATTAGTGAGAGAAATCTTTAGATTTTAGATATGTTCTTCTTAGAAATTTACAAAGCTTTCATGTAAAATTTCCATAACAACCCAGAATAATATACTCCCTATAAGGTAGATCGTAAATATGACCACAGCTATATAAGTCAAACAAGGAAGTCTGAAAAACAGAATAGAAACAGATTCCGTAATAGTTAGCTCTTAATTTTCTGAGGTTTTTTTTTTTCTTTCATCCATTTTGTATTATAGAGCAGTGCTGATACCAGTAGTCTTCAAGGATATGATCAGTCATATTATATTTAATAATATCTACAAAACAGTCTTTCTACAGTGTGAGTAGATTTAAAAAACATTATCATTTTGTTTAAAAACCATTATGATTAGGCTTGGAGTAGTAAGTGTAGCAAATAAATTAATGAATATGTATGATGAGGTACTGTGGCAGATCAGCACTTGTTGAACAAAGATGGGAGTTCAGGGTGTTCCAGTACTTTGCTGCAACTGAAGTTGCCATTAACCATTTATCTTCTAAGCTTCGATTTTAATTATTTTATTGAAAATTCATATCCAATACAAAAGGAAAATCTTAAGCTTATTGTTTCTGCTAAAATGCTGTCTTAATCCACTCGTTTAAAAATGGGTGAAATCAAAGATGTCATTCACTAAAAGCAAGTGTGGTTTAATTTTTTGTGTTGCAGTTACCAGTAACACTGAGAGATAACCCATTTCTCCTGAATTTTGATGTTTGCCCTAGAGGCAGTAGAAAAATCAAATGTATTTTAATTCACATTATCTACCCAAATCTTAAATGCCCTTGATTAATAAAAATATATGTGACAGCAAAGGATAGCTCTGCTTTTAATCTGTTAGAAAGATCGTAAAAGCAGTGAATGTTATGACTCTAAGATGTTTCCTGAGGGATCAGGAAGTCTGCACTTTTCTTAAGATTGACCTATCACCTTGAAAAGCAGTCATGAAGGAGAGCTGCAAATGCAAGACCACTGTCAGGTCAACCTGTCGTGGTGCTGACAGGTCTCTGATATAAAACCCAATTTACTGTTTAAGAAGCACATCCATTATCCTTCTGATTTTAAAATAGAACATACATCAGCAAAATGATAAAAGAAAGTGCTTAAGAATTATGAAAGTCAAGGACTATTTCATATCAGAAAGTCACAACCCTTTTTGCATATTACTGATTAAAATTACAGTGAATGTTAATATTCATCTATGTCTTCCAGGAAGTTAAGAGTTTGCATCAGTTGAACTTTAATCATTGTAATTCTATTTGCATTATATTGTTATTTAGTCAGACATTATATTACTTTAGGCTTTATAGGCGTAGAAGAGATTTTTGGAAGTGTGGGTAATTTTAGGCAAACTGATGTGTCAGTTTTGGGGAAGAAGATCTGTTTTTTGATCCTAATGAAAAAAACCCAACAACAACAAACCATGTTTTTCTGAATCATTAGGTTTAAGCTTTATCTCCACTTGTAGTTTGTAATAGGTAAAATTCTGAAGTTTCCTGTGTAAAGAGGATCTGTAAACTCTTCTACATAATACAATTTTAGTTCTTGAAAATGGAAAGTTTAAGGCATTGCTGAATGGGTAATAAAAAGGAAAAACATATTAAATATTTTTAATGTATTAATGGCCTTAATGGATTTAAATGTTAAGTTCGATATCCTAAAATAGTAGGAACAAAACACTGATTATATTAGTGAAATGTCTACCAAGGGTGATGGAGAGATAAGATTATGGATTTCTAGTATCAAAGCAGCTTTCACACTTTAGAACAGTTTCCAGTGTCATCTTACTTATTTTAACTTGTGCCTGTATTTGATCATACCTTTTTTACTGTCTTTTTTTAGCTTTTATTGATAGTTAAAGAGCCAGGGTCTTACTACATCACTCTTAATTCTGCAGAATTACTGGGCATAAGGTTGCCTAAGTATAATTTTTAAGCTTAAAAATTCCTCGTGAATAAATATACTATCGGTTTCATATTTTTCATGTGCTTTTGATTTTTTCAAGAGTTTGTCCAGTCTGCTTGTAAAGGATTTGCATTTCTTTGAACTAGTAGGCCTGTAAATTCCATAAGGGCTCTAAAATCTTGTCTGCATTTTGGTCTAGTTTAATTTCTACTGGTAAACATTTTAAAATCATTAATCTGTGCTCTGATCAGTGTAGCTATGTTGCTTTTGTCTTGAGACTCCAGATAAGATAAGTGGCAGCAATCAAGTTTTCAAAGTTGAAATACATTTAATTAATATTTCTAAAGTCTCAGGAGATCTTCATATGGAGTAGCTTATAAAGGCACAAAATAATTGCAATTTCAGCCAACTGGCTCAAAATCTGTTTTGTTCACTTGGTATGTGTTTGCTGTTATAGTCTCTAGTACACTTAGCATTTCCTTGTTTCTTGATATTATCTGATTTATTTTATTTTATGTATCATAAAGGAACTAAGAAAAACACTTTTAGCCATGTAGTCTATACACTATTTGGCAAGGTTGTTCTTTAATTTATAACGTACATAACTGCGTCAGTCTTCATAAGGGCATTGCACGCAGTTGTCATATGGGCTTATTTACAATATGCATATCTTCAGGTTCATTGTTTTCATTGAAAGACAACTGCTTTCTTGGATCGTAAGTAAAGCTGCTCTAAAAAGTGAAAAGAGCCTTGTATCTGCATCTGAATCTAAATTCACAGGAAGCAGACCTATGTAATTAGCCATTTTTTGAAGTAATGACTCTGATGATGAAAGAAGGTCATCTACGACAGATAACCTTTAACTGAAGTTTTGCTAAGAGGTACCAGACAGCCATTCTTCTTAAGAAGGTGTTTCTTCGTTGTTTTTTTGTTGATTGGGTTTTGGTTTTTGGGGGACGTTTGTGGAGGTTCCATGTAGTATAGCTTTTTTGGAATTAATGTAAAAAAATTTCAACTCTAGTTATAACATTTGAATTTCATGTGTTTTTAATTTCATGGAAAGTTTGAGTTATTCTTCTAATGATTGTTTGAGGGAAAAAATCTTAGAATGAATGCTATGGTTCCTAAATATTCTGATTTCAAAAGAATTTAAATAATAAAAAATAACATTTACTTTGAAATTTCCAAAACTTACCTCTGTTACTGTAAAGCAAATTTTGTCATTTTTGGCAAGATATATTCTACTCCCTGTTGATTAAGTTGCTTAGTTGCTTGATTACCTGAGTCTTCCCTACATGGCTTGTGTGAGCTATTATGAGTGTTCCAACAAAATGTACAAAGTGTATTTTTATACAGTTCAGTATAAGGTTATACAATTTGCAAGCAGGAAACACAGACCAAATGTACAGAGTAGTATCTAGATGCTGAAAATGAGACTATATGAAAATTATTTGGCTCTTACATATAGAATCAGCAGTTAAGGATAGGTTGTGAAGATAATTTCTTGCATTACATGTAACTCCATTATACTGCAAGACATATGTGAAGGGAATATTTACCCCCTTTTTTTTGTGTATTTTTGATTTTTCCGAAGTATAATTATCCTAGAATAATTATCTCTGTGTGCATACTCTCCTCCTAGGTGTGTTTCCATAGAGTTGAAGAGAAAGATCTTACAAGAAGCAATTGTTCTAGACTAATTAGTGCATATTAAATATTTTGGAAAATTTCCAGCTATAGATGAGTGTTAGTGATGTACTCTGCAGACTTGGTCCAGAGCCCATTGGATTTAATTCCCCTTGCTTCAATGAAATTTCTTTCAGAACTACTGAGCCAGCTTTTAATATTTACTAGAGTAGATAGAGTTAAGGCAATTTGCAATTTTGAATAGGATTTAATGGGGCATTCAGATGATATATCGAACTCTTCAAAGTGTTACATTGATTGAATTTCTTTGTAATTGTCTTGCTCCAGAGTGAAGGGAGACATCCCTCTACTCATTAACACATGTGTGTGTTGTAGCAGCCATTTCCACCAACTTCCTCCAAAAGCAGCAGTAAATTCTCCTTTCTGCAGGTATGGTTCCATGAGCAGGTGAGGTGTTATAACACTTTGCTGCTGCCTAGAAGAAGTCTTGACTGTTTGTCAGTTTTTTTCTCCCCTGCTTCTTATTGTGCAGTCTGTCTTCTTCTGCCATCTTTCCTGTTCATCTGACACTAGCATAAGCTGGTTTGGCTTGCTAACCCAGCAAAAAAGTATCACCTTCTATCTCCTTGGTTAGTTTTTTACCAAATTATTGAGATGAGTCAACTTGGAGAACTGTCACAAGCACATCAGCCAGTAAAAGTCAGATTTTGCGAGTGTGCATCTATTAGCAGGGAGTGGAGAAAAAGGAAGCTCCACCTTTAAGCAGTGGTGAGATGTTAGATCAGCTTGTCTCATTGTGTAGGAATATTGTGATAGCAAAGCCAGTATTGAAGTTTGCACTTGACAGGAGTCCCTCAAAGAAACACTGGCAGACATGATTTCCTACTTCAAGCAATGGAGTTGAGACACAGTCTAAGCTTTCCTATAATCACATCTAAAAATTAAAAAAAAAAAAAAGTCTATTAGGATTATTTCTTTATTAAACCCATTACCCATGATATTTATTATGAATTGTTCCTTTGCCCTTTAAAGGATTATTGATTCTTTTTCCTTCTTTGTAATACGTTCAGTTTTTACTGGGTATTCTATTCAGGTGTATTGGACAAAGAAGTTCAAGCTGCACGTGCATGCACTCTCTCACCTTCTCTCTCTTTCTCACATATGCATGCACACACACACAAATTTCTACATTCATCGTGTTTCTTTGGTGATAAAATTGTTTTAGCTTTTTTTATTAGCAAATCATCTCTTTCTCAATAGGTTAACATTCTCCGTGTTTTCTCCAATATTGGTATCATTTTAGTTAAGGCTCTTATCTTTTCTCTAAAAATACTTTTATCAGAAGAATTTTAATCTTTTTAGTCTGTAAATTTTTACTTTTATCTCCCAGTCCTGATTGGATTTTTGGTAATAACCCCAGGTTAGCTGTTCTTCCTTTCTAGCATAATGGTATTGTTATCTTTTACCTGAGCTGTTTTTGAAAAATCATCCTGAACATTTCTAGTTCTTGTATTTTTCCAGTAAACTGTAATTTATTATTAATTAATTATGATATCTTTAAGCTGTTTTTATAATTTTCCAGGTTTATATTGCAATTCTATTGCAATATTCTGTGCTTCCTTCCTCCCTCTTTGAGTACAGAAATCCCCATGAAACTAATGAATCAAGGAAGACGTAGGAGGAGAAGACAAGGCACAAACCAATCATCCTACAGTTCTTCAACCTTGGGTGTGTATTGGAACACCTAATTTCAGGCAGCTTCATTCATATGCTGTCCCGTTGGTTGCAACAGTCAGTAATAATTACTGCAACACTGCTGATTCAGAAACAATCATAGCTTTTTCAATGGCAGGGGAAGATTTTCTTCAAATTAGTTGCAACTTTCTACTGCATTTGTACTGGGGCAAAGATTTGTGGTCAGGTATTTAATTTTCACAATTGTTCCTTTCTTGGCATCAAATACTCTTTATTGTTATGTTCCTGAGTTTATTCCTAAGGTGTTATACAGCATGCAACTTTACTAATATTTTCCTTCTAGGTCAATTTCTTCCTATAAGTAAAAACAAAACAAGCCAGAGAAAGGATGACTTCTTTGTTTTCTGAGATTGCCTTGTCTATATAGCTTAAAATCTTTGATATATATCCATTACTGTACTATTCTTAATAGTGTTAGTGCAAGTTCATATCACATTATCACTAGAAGCCACAGTAAAAGAACAGAATCTGCTGATGGCACTGTACAACACAATTCAAACTGAGAAGCTCAAGGTTATTGTTTGTATCTGTTCCTTTAAAAAATCTTAAATGTGTCATGCATGTGATAGAAATATTAGAAGGTAATTATTTCACTGAAACAGAAGACTACAGAGCATGGAGCAATATTCTGGAAGCATATTCTCAGAAAACTACAGAAAAGCTATGGAAATATATGTATCACAATGATAATTGGTAACAGATTATATTCCATTTTGATGGAATGTTATAAATTTTTGAGAAAAGATAATGAATGAGAAAGGATAAAATAAGAAATGTGAAGCAGTACTTCAAATACGTCTGAAAACTAGAGTCTGTATTATCAGCCAAAAGAAGATCATGCATGGAAAGTTTATCTGGTTCATCAGCTAGTGTGATGAGATTCATGCATACAGGTAAATGTAAATGACATCAGTGAAAATGGCATTTAGTCTTTGTCCTTGTGCAAGATTATGTTACTCTCATTCCATTTGTCTGCAGTTTTACTATGTCTAATCCAGTTTATAGATTGACATGCTGGATAATAACCTTTGTCTTCCAGGGTTTAAAGAGGAGACAAGTGGAGAAAAACATGAAAATATATTATTAAAGTTATCGAGGAATAGATTCTTTGTACATCACTTTTAAGCACGCTGAATCTTTATTTGACCAAAACTTAAGCTATTTTTTCACTGAGCTGTAGTTATAGTTAAGATTTTAAGTGTCAGCTGTTTCAGTAGTTTTGAAAATAAGTTGTACGTGTCATCTAACTCTGTCATTGGTCTAATTTTGGATTTTCAGAATTCACTATGCAGTTACTCAGTATGGTTTTGATCCCCACAGAACCAAAGCTTTATGAGCGCATTCTCATCTTTTTCCTCTTACCTCTTACCTTACCTCTGCTGAAACTGGCAAAATCACAAAAAACTGTGCATGGAACCATGTTCTTTGGCGTTGGCTTTTACAATCCTATTGAATAACTGTACCTCCTGTGGGGGGTTTTATTTCTAAAAATATACATGGACTTCTTTGGAAATTTATTCCAGATTCTTTAGGTAGTAGATTCTTTTTGTTGGTGATCTAAAGAAAAATGATGATTGAATGTTTTTTTTTTATGTAGGCACTCTTGATTTTGATAATCCAGCTGTTTACTAATGATGGGTATGAGAATTGTTCTGCAACCCCTGGGTGGGGTGGGGAGAGGGTGTATGGTTCTTTCTGGATCTTGGTAAGAAAGCCTGGCAACAAAGGACATAATAAAATAGCTATTTTAATAAAAGATGAATATAGATAGCAAGTAAATCTTGTGTTCTTTCAGATATTGGGAACTCTCCTTTTGTGCAGCACTTGACTGACCCCCAGATGAATTTTCCTATGGCATGCTGTCTTCCCATGGCATGTTATGGCTTCGGAGAGTTTTCTCTTTCCTCCCATACCATGGTGCCTTTTATTTTGTGAAGTAAACAGAATCATATATCTTCTGAAAAGTTGGAATGTTTTATCTGTCATAACATTCACTAGTACGCAGCACAGACAGGCATGGGCCACTCTAGCAGATTCCCATACAGTGGCATAATTATACTAACATACGGGCTTCTCAAGGCCCAGTAGAGGAGACGTGGCTTGCTCAGGATCAATAACTCCTCAGATACAATGTCTTCCACAAGGCTCTCAGTACATGCATCAGGCTAAATGTAGATGCATACCAAAGAATGAGGTAAGAAAAAAAAAAGAGGTATCCATAGAACTTACAATACATATTGTGTTAGAAAAATTCTTAGCTCTGCCTGCCTATAGTGTGATTCAGCTAATGCTAGGGCAGACATAAATTTTTAGCAATAACTGTGCAACCAAATTTTAGCAATATTTTATGAGGTAACTGTTTAATATATGTGAATCAGTATGATTTGGTGCCACAGATTATCCTATGTGTACTGTCTAACTCTACTCTGAATCTAGGGAATTTACCAGGAATCAGTTCTACATATTTGAAGTATATCATCTTACTTAATTTGCTATTCTATCTACATTTTGAAAAATATTAAAATACTGTATTATTTGTATTGCCTTTAAGAGGAATTAACTTGAGAATGTTATATTTGAGAAGACTCATTTTATCTTAATAGTTCAAGTTTAGCAAGGCATGAAAGCTAGCTTGCTTTGTTTCATTTCTTTCTCTTTCTTTCTTTCTTTCTTTCTTTCTTTCTTTCTTTCTTTCTTTCTTTCTTTCTTTCTTTCTCTTTCTTTCTTTCTTTCTTTCTTTCTTTCTTTCTTTCTTTCTTTCTTTCTCTCTCACTCTCTCTCTCACTCTCTCTTTCTTTCTTTCTTAAAAAGCTTAAAAGCTTATCGTCTTACTTCATGTTCAGTTCCTGCGCTATTTTCTCACCCATGTTACACAAAAGATCTTTTCAAAGTTTAATCTTCAAAAAGCAATGGGGAATTTGCTGTAGTGTATATAACCTGCTAAAAAAAGTTTCCTATTTTGAATGATATTCCTGTTCCTATGGCAGTATTGAAAATTAATTTCTCTATGTGAAAGATGAACACAAATATTTGGAGACATTCAGTATGTATGTTCAAATATTGCACAAAGGAGCAATTATTGAAATTGCTAGGCTTTCAAAACACTGGTCTTTATGATTAATATACATTTTTCTGTTTATTTTTTGAGATATTAGGACTTGATATTTCTAAAGAAGGCACAACTAAAGGTTATACAGTATGGCCTCTGATATCTGATTTGTGCCAATATCAGTTGTGATTAGTCTGATAATCTCTTATATCCTCCTTAATCCTCTCTAAGTCCCTTTATTATTGCAAACTCCAGTCTCTGACATCAGGGTTTTTATTATGCGTGTTACAATCTGGATTAATTTAGGAAATTAGTTTTTCTAACTGATTGCATGGTCTGCATGTGCATCTTTGCAGATTCTTTTTGCGGCAACGCTGTATAATCCTCTGAGGCGTCTTTTGCATCCTCTGAGATTTTTAAAAGTTGTGGTCTCACCAGTAACCATATGATTAGTTTCTTCCTTGTGTTATTACTGTATTTTTGATTGATAAATATAAAGCAAAAGGTGACTGATTACATAAACTTGAGATTTTAGAGCCTCATTTTTTTCATGAATAAAGGAAGTAATTCATAGCAAGAAATTTGCTCAATGAGTTTAAATGAGTTTGCCTTCTACTGTTACAGAAGTTTTTATGAGAATATCTGAATTCCCTCAATCTTATTTATTGTACTGCTTTGTTGTGTAAATATTTTCAGGAACCTGGCAATGAAATTTTAATGTGAATATTTGGTTTTATACTAAAGCACAGTTTCAATTAGGTGAGCCTTCTAAATAGTTTCTTCAATCCCTCTTAGTCAACACAGTAACTACCTAGCGGAAGACCATAATTTCTTTTGAAAAGGAAAATACAATGCAGAGTAGAAACACTGTACTCAAGACTTCAAAGAGGAACTTAAGACTAAGACTATTTCATACTGGACAATAAAATGTGAGATCAGATGTACTTTGGCATATAAAATGCAAAATGTAATAATTGATCAGCTGAATATTTTCATTGTTTTCAATAACCACATAAATTCACCAAGAGATCTGTTGTTAGTCAGTTCTGTAGCAAATATTTTTTCATTGTACTAGAGTGTCCTGGAAACGTAAATATTGTCCCTACACCTTCTTACTAGAAACCATTTCCAAATAAGTTTCTAGAGAATTTGTTACCAAAATAAGGATAGAATATTTGAGCTAAATGTTTGTAATCAGTAAAATTAAAAATCAGCAACCGGTAAATGTATTCTTCACAGTAAGAACAACATTAAAATTCTTATTAAAATACTTTATTGTACTGAATAAATCAGGAAATTTCAAAATTCCCATCAATGTTTTCATTCCTTCTGCATCTGTCTACATCTGAGAAAACGTACATCTTTTTTTCCTTCTGAAAAAAATGCCTCAGCTATTGGGAAAAACTTACTTTTAGTGGCACCCATTGTAGTTGGTCCTGAGTTAATATAATTTTTATAAAAAGCAAAAGTGCTATTTACTTTTGAAATATGTTTCAGCTATACTGAAATTATAAATACAGACATATATTTTCTCACGGCAAGTGCAGGTCAGACACGGAATCAGGGCCAGACAGCATGGGTTTAGGAAAGGGAGGTCCTGCTTAATCAACCTGATCTCTTTCTATGACCATGTGACCCACCTTCTGGATGCAGGGAAGGCTGTGGACGTTGTCCGTCTGGGCTTTGGTAAGGCCTTTCACACTGTCCCCCGCAGCATTCTCCTGGAGAAGCTGGCGAATCATGGCATAGACAAGTGTACTCTTTGCTGGGTTAAAAACTGGCTGGATGGCTGTGCCCAGAGAGTTGTGATTAATGGGGTGAAATCCTCTTGGTGTCTGGTCAACAGTGGTGTCCCTCAGGGCTCAGTTTTGGGGCCAGTTTTGTTTAATATCTTTGTCAATGATCTGGATGAGGGGATTGAGTGCACCCTCAGTAAGTTTGCAGATGACACCAAAGTAGGTGGGAGTGTTGATCTGCTTGAGGGTAGGAAGGCTCTACAGAGGGACCTGGACAGGCTGGATCGATGGGCCAAGGCCAACTGTATGAGATTTAATAAGGCCAAGTGCCGGGTCCTGCATTTCGTCATGACAACGCCAAGCAACGCTACAGGGTTGGGGCGGAGTGGCTGGAAAGCTGCCCAGCAGAAAAGGACCTGGGGGTGCTGGTGGATGGCCAGCTTAACATGAGCCAGCAGTGTGCCCAGGTGGCCAAGAAGGCCAACAGCATTCTGGCTTGTATCAGGATTAGCGTGGCCAGAAGGAGCAGGGAAGTGATGGTGCCTCTGTACTCGGCACTGGTGAGGCCTCACCTCGAGTACTGTGTTCAGTTCTGGGCCCCTCTGTACAAGAGGGACATTGAAGTGCTGGAGCGTGTCCAGAGGAGAGCTACCAGGCTGGTGAGGGGTCTGGAGACCAGGTCATATGAGGAGAGGCTGAGGGAGCTGGGCATGTTTAGCTTGGAGAAGAGGAGGCTGAGGGGAGACCTCATTGCCCTCTACAGCTACCTGAAAGGAGGTTGTAGAGAGGGGAGTGTTGGCCTCTTCTCCCAGGTGAACAATGACAGGACCAGAGGAAATGGTCTGAAGTTCCGGCAGGGGAGGTTTAGGTTAGATATTAGGAAGAATTACTTGACTGAGAGAGTGGTCAGGCACTGGAACAGCCTGCCCAGGGAGGTGGTTGAATCACCATCCCTAGAGGTATTTAAGAAATGTCTAGATTTGGCACTTCAGGGCATGCCCTGATGAGCAGAGATTGTAGGTTGTTGGGGTTGGTTTTTTTGTTTGTTTGTTTGGGGTTTTTTTTGTGTGTGTATGGTTGGACTTGATGATCTCAAAGGTCCTTCCCAACCATGACGATTCTATGATTCTATGATTTTTACCATAAAAATGCTGTATATTCTGAAGAAAAATAAATGTGTGATCAGTCCTTAGCTTTTGCCTGATAACAGAAGAATTGATTGATTCTAGATTAGTCATTTATGTGTAGCTTATCTGGGTTTTTCTTCTGATCTTGTCAGTCTTAAAAGAACTACGAATTTTAATGAGGCTGGTGATGCACTTGTAGCTTTATTACCGTTTGAGACACTACAAAATATTGAAGCTCCTTAATAACAAACAAATCATTTCCTTGTGTCAGCAAATTTTCTAGATTGATTCATTCTGTTTGATTGCTACTATCCTACTGCACGGTTTATATGGTTCTAAGGCACTAATTTTTGCAAGACCTTGGAATAATCTAGTAAATACATTATAAATGCACTATAAATACATCCTTTTTCTTTTTTAGTTTAGTTGTATGACTGAACTTCTGTGCTATGATTAACTGGAGTACTTACTTTATTCTGACTTCCATCAGTGTTATTATTAGTTATTCTCATTGACAGCTGAACTGTCAAATACTGTATTACTGAAAACTAATTCCTTCTTAAAATGTTAGTCGGTCTGATACCTAAATAATAGTTACTGCTCACTTGTCTGCCACATCTTTACTTCACAAATACACAACTATCTTTTCTTTCTAAGATGATGCAACTAACATATATCAAACTAAATTGTCAGCAATTGTTCTCAATTTCTGTTTAACTTTGAAATTGCAGTTTTTGTAACAGACCTAGAGGAGACCTTCTGTTCTGATTTTGCCAGTTATACCAATTCATTTAATAAAAGACATTGAGCCTATCTGCAAACCTTGTTGCTAGATTCTGTGTAAACTTCAAGTCTTTACATGCGTTGCTTTTATGTGTCAAGGAAAACAGAGCTGATAAAAAATTAAATAATTGTAATAGGTTAGAAACAAAATTATTTACTACAAATCTAGGTATCTTTACAACCATTATTTAGTGCATAATATTCCATTTCTTCAGTTTGATTTTTTGAAATCTGCATCATAACGAGTCATTAGATTTTGAAAATGATGAGGAATGAAGGGATGGGAAGGTTTTATATGGATGAGTCATTCATCTTTGGCAACAATCATTTTATTTTTTTTTGTTAATCCTCAGTTAAGCAAAGAATTCATACTTGTGTTTACCTTAAGCTGAGTGAGTTCAAGAAGAAAATATGGATGAAGCCTCACATTTTACTACTAGTTTGCAGCTGTCACTCTGCTGTGGTTTCAGCTGTACTTTTTACTCTTCACTGAGTTTATACCTCTTATTTAGGACTAAGGCAAACTAGATTAGATAAAGTCTTTTTCTGAGATTAGAGAGGCTGCAGCAGCAAGATGGTGTAACTGCTTGTTTCTCTCAATGACACCAAGCTGCTGGATGTGAAGCTGGGCCAGCTGCCCCTGTGGCTGGCAGCAAGGGACTTCACCCTCTGTTTTCATGGGGCCCTGCATAGGTGTTATGATAGGTACTATACAATAGTTACATCACTATGAGAATGAGGACCATGATGATATCACTGTGGAATTTGCTGGCAAATTTTTCATCAGCTTCTGTCTGGAGCTATGATCACTTGAATCATGACCAAGACAACGTGAACTTCAGAAAGTAAAAAGTGCTATTTCTGTAAAGTATCTATTCTGAAAAGTATCTATTTCTGGATTTTGGCACTTAAAAAAATTAACTCCTTTTCCCTTAATGCCATTTACTACTAGATTATGTTAACTGTGTTTCTTCTATCTTTTCATTCTTACCTGAAGAGTCTGCCAGGTCCCAGCAGAATTATGCTTTTTGATGCTGAAAATTGAAACTTTTAATGGAATTTTGTTTTCCTTAAGTATTGGTTGATTTATTTAAAAATATTGTGATTTATGATAAAAACAATTGAAATGGTATTACTTTGATTGGCATGGTCTTCAAAGTATGTTCTCTCTGTCTTGAAGTTCAAACAGGTATTTTGAAAATTAATTCTCTTCGCTAAGATATGCTGGTCTGAGAGGCTGCAAGGACATACAAAATTATAGCAGACATAAGTACCTGGGTTAGGAAATGAAGCCCCAGACAAATAATTGAAGCAATTGGCAGTTGAGATGTGTTTCAGGAAATAAGAGTCTGAATTTTCTGGCAAAAAGTGAAGTTGAATAACAAAACACTTAAACCTCTTAAAAAAGCTTAATAAACAAGGATTGTCTCTAGTGCGTGGTAAATACATGCTGTTGCATCTGAATTACACCCTGTGCAATTTCTGTAGGCTACAGAAACATACTGTCTGTGTGAAACCAAAAATTTATGATTGATCTAATTAAAGGCCAATAAAAAAATAAATTATTGTCGGTCTAGGTAAGAAGATACTTACACTTGTAGTCAAATTATCCAATTATTACTGCTTATGCCTAATAATGAAATTATTAAAAATGATACAAACAAGTTTTCTGGTACCTATGCCTTACGCTGTTGCTGTGCTGTGCTTACCCTTCTAATGCATGTCTGGGTCCTGGAGTCAATGGTGCTATTCCCCCTCAAAAGAGAGGGTTATGGAAAGTGATCAGCATCCCAGGTTTTTGACAGGTGGAATGTGATGTTTATTTTGATGATTTCTTCCCCGCACAAGGGGCTTTCCCTTGGGTCTATTTGGCGTCACATTTATACATGCACTAACACAGTTGGCTGTTCTTTCATTGGTCTGCATTTCCACATTATATCCAAATTTACTATAAATGATATGTTTTGCATATGTTATATACTTATTCGTCTCTGGTTGGAGGTGTGGGGGCGGTTATAATACTGTTTTCATTCAGCAGCCTTTAAGCTGTGGCTTTCTGATAATCTAAATGATGTTTTACTAGCATAACCTCATGGAGCATACATGCATGTTCTGAGTTAATAGTTAAATTTATTATTTAATTATATAATTATATAGATAAAGATTATAATTTTATTATACATAAAATATATAATTTTATATTATTTATATTTAATATTTAATATTAATATTATATACTATTAAACCAATTAATAGTTAAACAGTGCCCTTAGAAGGCATTATATACAAACACAGAATCAGATACCTAGTAACAACTTGTCACCAGTATCTACTAGTAATCTCAATATCACTGATAAGTTTTCACAGTTATTTCACAACACAGTGCTTGTCATAAACTGTAATCTATACTGATTGTCCCTGGTCAAGAATAAAGACAACAAAGGTGGTTTAACAACTCTGCAATATTGTTAAGCCATTTGGGAAATTACCTACCAAAAAAACTCCCATGCCCCCTCAAACTGGGAGATTCTTTTCTAAAAGTGACTTTCTGATGAGAACTAAAACATTAATACAGATGCATCCAATGAGTTAAAAAGTTGTAAAGTGTCTGAATTGCTAAAACACAAGTTCTGTATTTCATTTCCTGTTGTTATCCATGAAGAATGTTAAGTGATGAGATTACCTGTACAACACCCTCCTGATACACCCACATAAATGTTTCCTTTGGGGTCTCCAACAATCCACTGTCATGTTTAAAAGGTTCCAGTGCACTGAAATAATCCAGAGAATTTTCACTCTTCTCTTAATATATTTAAAGAAGTTCATATTTAAAGTTATGTACATGATTGGCTTTGTTACTGTGCTAACTAACTGCCTCTTCAGACAGCAAACTTCATAAGACCCTGTCACCTGGAGTCACCACTGCAGCTTCACCAGAACTTAAGTCGCTCTGATGTCATTGTCTCTATCTCTGAGATTTGCAGAGTTTTACCCCGAACTTTTATTCATATTTTAACAAGCATTGCCAAAGCCTCTAAGTATGAATTTGGATTTGAAAGAATTGCCCTCATCTCTATACACAACGAGGAATTCTAGAATCCTCCTTCAACTAAATATTGGCATTTATATTCATGGTACCAGGATATTTGCATTATTGGTCACCACTGATTTACACTTTCATGTCCTCTTCAATATGCTTGTGCTGCATATTCTTGATACCTTGGGTAACTCTTAAGATGGGTTGATAAAAATAAGTACATTCATCATGTCCATTTTGTTATTAAAAAGGCAAAAGTAAGCAAGGCGTTGTAAAGAAGTAAATTATTTCATAGGTGAAGAAAGTAACAAAGGCTTGTTTCCCAATAGTGTCTGTTTCTCATACCCTTTTCCCTGGGTAAGAATTCTACCTGTTTTCTCTCTTCCCCCTTTCCCAAACCCTCCTATGACTGCTACCTGTTGTCTGGGAGAGAAATACATGCCGCTGCTGCTGTTTCTGAGCCACACGTGCTAATTGGACAGATGATAGTACAGGCAGGCAGAATAGCTTGCAACAGGTCAAACAGAACATTTAACTGATATATTCATGTCACCACCCCTTCCTCAGTGGAATATTAATTGAGGTCTGCCTTCTTTAACTGGCTGCAGGTTTTCACAAATCTTTTAGGACTCCAGTTGTATCCCTCTAAAACAATTTAAATTTTTTTTGCAATAGACCAATGTACTCAAAAGTTATGGAAGGCAAAGTACACAGCCTTATAGAAGCCTGATTATTTTCTTTCCTTAGAATACCAGGCTAAAAATAAGCTAAACATCAATTTAATACCTTTTTTGTTCTTTATTGTCCTTATGAATTGGTGATAATGATTCTTTAATTAGAGTGGAAACAATCTTCCAATCATATGTAGAGAAAGAGTGCAATTCCTTGAGACCGTGTCTGCTTTCCAAGAAGTTTTGTGAAACTCAAAAGAGGAGTTTTTGTATTACCTTATTAAAAAAAATATTTTCAAGGGTTCTAGAACCAATGTGCTACAGTGAATGTTGAAACTGTTGAATTTCACAGGAACTACTTGTATACAAAATACACAAGAAAGAAGATAAAAATAATTAGATTAGGGCACTCCCTGTTGAAACTAGATACCTTCATTCCAGTCCCTGCTTCGATTAGTCTATGTAGCATATAAAACTGGTACAGCTACATCAGAAGATGCTATGAAAAAAACATCCCGATACCATGTAGTCCAATGCCTAGAGCGTTCTCCCTTTTCTGACGGAACCAGCCCTTTTGTTGTATAAGGAGTCTATACACAGTAAATTGGAGATGTTAGTTTAAACTGAGCATGATTGTGGATGTTACAACACAAAAAAAACGTTGGATGAATGAGACATAATTTGACGGAAAAAGAGCATAACATCTAAAAGAATCATATTTACTCTGGAAGGGGTATGCACATCGTGCATTCCTTTGTGCGTGCAATTGTGCATACCTTTCAGTTTCTCCCAAGTAAAAAAGTCCTTGTTCATTTCTGAGAATCTTCAAATCACCAAGAAAAGAAAATTATTGTTAAGTTTTGTGCATTCACTGTGTAGGTAGTTATGGCTAGTTTGCTAATAAAATATAGTGAAGATACTCAATTTCTGACCTTTGACTTTCACCTGTGCGTATCTTCATGCTTCCTGTTAAACTCAAAACTGGGGGAGATTAAGATTCTGCTCCCATCAGCACCCTAGCAGATCATCTCCTAGATGATGAGGACTATAGGAAGAGGAAATAATCATGATGAGGAAAAGAAAATACAGAGTTGGTCATATTTGCTGTAAGATAAAGAAAAAAACTCTACATCTCTCGTGGGGATTCTTGGAATGCAAAGAATGAAATGAGCTCCAAAAATTGCAAAAACTGTGTTTTGACTAGCTAGATAGAAGATGTTTTCCTATACAAAAAAATATATCCAAGAAGATTCCTGTGAACTATAGAAAAACTTAGGTCAATCTCCTGTGTTATTTCAAGTCTAGATGGAATAAAAGATGTATGTAATAATGAAAAAAGGATATCTAGCTGAATCTATAATCACATAAATTTATAAGACAGGAAGGCTAGCAAGCTGCTGAAGTGACATTTTAAGGTGTAATTATCTTACGCAGAAAGAAACAGAGGAAATTACAACTAAGGAGTTGGACAGCATATGTCAGTAAATGATGATGACGCTGAAAAGAATCTGAGTCTCAGATGTCTTTTCAAAATGGCAAAAAAAGCCCCCAAATCCTGTCACTACTCTCCAGTCTAAAACTAATCAACTTATTGAAAAATGAGAGGTTTGTAATATTTCAAGACTTTTTTTTATAACATGACAGAAATAATGGATCACAAAAACAATACTACGATTCAAATTTAAAAAAGGGCTTTGACATTCAGTGAAAAAAGCTAATCTAGCTCTACTTCACCACATACCTGAGGCATCATGATGTCCGGTTAATATCAACTCCTGCCCAAATGGTCTTTTAAAAAATGATGGTAGAACTCACAGTTCATTAACTTTAGATACTTCTGAAGAAAATTCAGCAATTTCAGCAAAAGAAGAGGAGGCTTCAGAAAAGGTTTCAAGGCAAAGAGTTATTAAATCAATTTAAAGCCATTTCTTAAGTCACAGCACACATAAATGAAGGAATTGTTGAAGAAAAGCATGGGACTTGATATGGGAAAGGTTTTACACTTGTCACTGAATATTAACGAAAATCAACATGAGATTGCTAAACTAACAACTATGAAGATGATAACTTCATTTTAAGAAATACTTTTAAAGTTAGCAAAAGGGTCCCCCATATCTTCCAGACCTCAAAGAGACCACAAAATTCCCCTGCCCTGAATGTGGGACATATTGATTTAGCTCATAGTAACAATGCTGTATGGATTAAAGATGCTACATAAGAGCTTCAGTATCAGAAATAGCTATATTCAATAAATAGAAATGGTAATAGAAACCCACAGAGTATAAAGTTCAAAGCTTTTTGTTTAAATATTTCGTATGTTCTGGTCAAGATTAATATATTTCCACTCAGACTTAGTAGACATCAGTAACAGACAGTATGTCTTCCAGCTGTGCTGAAATTATTAACATCAACATAATCAAATTTTATCACCACCTTTTTAGACATGAAAAATTATTTTTCAATGAAAAAGGGTACAAATAAACAATAAGTCTAGGTGGTTATGGAGGTTGAAAAAAAGAAGGATAATATAAGTTACTACAAAAAGTTGTTTTATTGATCCTGCATTTGCAAATATGAAAAGCATTTGAATGACAAACTCTATGAAAGTAATAGCATCATGACCTATGAAAATCATGTCTATCCCTCCATAATCACAACCTAGCCAGTGTCAGTATCTGTGAAGACGTATTCTTTGAGAGTTTCTTTTCACTTGCATCCTACTATTTTGAATTCTTATATGAGACAAAATTGACTTTTGCATCACGGAAAATTTTACCTCTCCTGGGGGATTTTTTTACCTATATGTAAAGCAGACAAATGGAGATTGCTAAAACCTTTTCAGCTGCATACAATTTGAATTAAACAACTATTCTTTTCCTACTAGGGTTCCTCTTGTGAGGGAATGATTTGAATTTAACATCAAAAAAAGCCCTTGATCTGTTGTCCTTGCAAAAAGGACAGATAACTTAGCAGGTTAATACATACCTTCATCAGCAACATTAACACTGAGAAAAAGGAAAAAACTGCCATACAATAGAATAGATATTGCATCATGTCCTAAATTCTACTCTCAATACCAATAAACTTTTTTGCTACTGTTTTGTCCCAATAATATCTTACATGATCATTTGTAATAGATTTTAATCTGAAAAAACTAAGGCAATTGAAAGTAGAAAAAATATTCACATAGATGAAACGTTATACTCCAAACCAGATCTTGACAAGCTGCATGTGTATGTCTAGAAGAAAGGAACAGAAGTGAAGGGTTCATGCGTGTAGGGTTTCTATGTTTGTTTCTAATGATAACAAAGAAATAAATTGAAGTGCTAGACTGGCTTTCAATTAACTAGATAAAGAAAGAAGCATGAAGATAACTCAAGTCTTATACAGAGATAAATTTTGACAGATAGAGGCAGAGATGTAGAGAACATATCTGTAGCTTCAAAAATGGTGATTCTCCTAAGATTTTAAGATTCTCCTAAAAGCCTTAGCACAGCCCACTAGGTCAACTGAGAACCCCACTCAGGTATACAAAAAGGCTTTTCACATACACTTTCTGATACACCATTTTATGAAAGCTGGTTAAACTGAAGGTAAATGTAGTGACACATCAGCTACGCTAATTCTATTCCCTATGTTGTCACTGGCGCTTTAGTATTTGTATAAGGCATACTTTGCAAAAGGCAGAGATGACAAAGTGGCAAACAGCTGACTGAGTGCTTGTTGAAAGGCTCTTTGACAGTGGCTTCAGTTCATGTGACAGTGATTTCTACTGTTATTGATAATAATGTTCATAATGGTATAAGAGGCTACCTACATTCATATAAAAATCACAAAAATAACATAACATTAATTTTACTGTGAATTGTGGCTATAAGGATATATCGATTTCAGTGGCAATCAGCAGGTGCTTATAGTCAGGCATGTTCTTTCGAATTATGTTAAAACAGAAGTGTTTTCTTTCCAACATACTATATCATTTACAAAGTAATTTGAGAAAAGAAAAATATGTAACATATGTAAAGTTTGGTTTTGGAGGAATCCTGTTATTGATAAATACTGTTTTTTTTCCAAGGTTATTTCAAAAATGCAAGTTTTCACCATTTATTGCTGCAGTCGGAGCAAACATGCATATAATTTACTCTCTCATGAATTAAAGGCCTTCACTTCTGTAGCTTAGGAGCTCAAAAAGTAAAGTGTGAAACTGTCTTCTGAGTTTTGCTCACCAAGAAAGGTTGGCAATTCCCTTAATAAATGCAACCTACTAACACCTGCATGGAGAGTAAGACGAGACCAACAATCCACTTAATGGTCAAAGTTATAACAAAAGTATAGTGGCTTGAACTTGAACCTTAAAAAATCAGAAAAGGAAATAAAATCCTTTGGGGCAGTTGGATTTATTCATATTCTTATATTGGTTGAAATAAAATCTTTTATTTTTCCTTTAAAAATCAACAGATTTCATAAAAGGTTTCCTATTCCTGTGAATAGTGTTTGAAATACCATTATAACTGAATTTTGTGGTTATAGCACACCAGGAATTATTTCCTACAAGTGAGATTTGCTCTCTGTTTAAGACAAACAAAAATTCCTAAAGAAGCAACTACTAAATGCTTTATAAATATTTCAGCAGTAATTCTTAAACTGAACAACAGTGTGTAAAATTACTTTATCAAGTGATGCAAAAGAAGTTGACAATTAAAAATAGTTAATTTCCGTTATGTTTAGAAAGAGGTGAAGTTGAGGGGGCGTAATTTTACATCTAGCTGTTAGCATCATCTCCCTTTCAGATCCATCATTCTTCTATTTTTTTGTTGTTTTTTGGAAACAAATCACACATGAAGTTGGAAAGAAAGTGGAACTACTTTGGCTGTTTAGATAAAAAGTTTTTGTTCTTTTTAAGCTCAGGTTACCTGTGTTGTGTTTTATAAGTAAGTACTTAATGAAGTGAATAAAACCTGTAGTAGCTTTAAAAGCAGTTCCTTAATCTATTTCAGGGGCTTCCTATTTCACAGCTTTTTTTAATAGATAATGGCTTTTCCCATTGGAGTGGCTCAGTAGTCAGTTCTACCATTTGTTTCTTCAGACTTAAAATGTAGTAGGTGGGCAAACATATACAGGACTGTAGGACATCTGGGGTCTGGACATAGAATTGTACTGTTTATACAAGATGGGGCAAATGAGGATAGGTAATGGGGGTAACGAGGAATCCAGCATTTCTCTCCTTTCCTCTTTAGCTGTTGTTTTTAGTGTTCCTATTCTATCTCTTCATATGCAGTCAAGCAATTTTGCTGTTGAAGATAACCATAGAATGGGATTTTGTGCATTTGTTAATTTAGGGAGCATGATGAGGGTCCTGTAGTAACTGCTCTGCTAGCTGAAGTCTCTAGCCACAGGAAGTTTCCAGGTGCATTCTGTGGAGAGCTGAAGCATGACTTTATGAAAGGTGATAGTTAAATCATCACAACTCCATTTGACTTTCTGTTTTTTTTATAAATTGGGTAAGTACTTCTAATCCAGTTCTAGAATGGAGAATTAGTGCCAAAATGTTTCACCAAAACCACAGATGGAGTCTGTCACAATCAGAATTAGAATACATTGATTTTATCTTCTTGGTCCAGTGTCTAAGCCTTTAAACAACGTTCTGTTGTGACCCAAGCAAGTTTCTTGCTAGCTCACAGGTCAATCCAGCCTTGCAGAATCAATGTCTTCAGATAAGTGATTCACCTGGATTGTTTTAGGGCTAATAAACCAGTGATTCAAAAGCTGAGTGACCCAAAGGGGTCCCGTTCTCTTTTGTAAAAAACCTAGATATTTTTAGACACTTTCTGTATTTTTAATTTTTCCATGATATGGAGATAAGTTTATTTGTACAGTTTTAATAGGAGTTAGAGTAGTGTTATTTCAGTATATTCTGAAAGTTGTCATAGGCTCCGTATTGTCATTTCACCTGTTATTCTCCCTATCTAATACTTATTTTTCACAAAAAGAATATTAATGTTTAAATCATTTGAAAGGTTTTTTTATTATGCTTTTGGAATTAAGCTTTCCAATGGAGTACATTAGACCTACACAAGATGTCAGCATTAGAAAACATGCTTACCAAAACACTTAATGAGGCTTATTTATCACCTCCTCAGTGTGGAATAAGTGCCATGGAAAAAAAAAAATAACCTCCTGTCAGATTTGGTTCTATGGCAGCTTAAGTTAATTTAATTCTAGCTACCATGTCCATGATATTCCCTCTCCTTCACTTTCAGCAACTGTAGTGGCATTCCAACTCTGTTGAATCATTTCAGTACGTTCTCCAGGAAAAAACTATTTTAAGAAAATAATGTGAATAGTTTCCTGGCAGATTGGAGCATTGAAATGGTTTGGTGCATGATCAGGCAAACACCAAAATTAGTGTAAGAGGAGTTAGTGTAGATCTAACCGGAAGGGAAGGCAGGACTTTGGCAATTTAGAATAACAAGAAGCAGGATTGCTATATTATGGCCTTGCTTTTATTCTCTTCCCTAGATATCCTCTGTCAGGGTAACAATAATAAGTTAGGATGTTAAGTGTATTCCAGCATGGACCTTCATACACGTGCGTGTGATGGAAGTAAAAAATAGGCTGAGAATAGCTCTCCTAATATTTTACAGTTTTACCAAC
This sequence comes from Chroicocephalus ridibundus, assembly GCF_963924245.1. Classification (NCBI taxonomy): domain Eukaryota; kingdom Metazoa; phylum Chordata; class Aves; order Charadriiformes; family Laridae; genus Chroicocephalus; species Chroicocephalus ridibundus. The sequence goes on along the minus strand of NC_086286.1, from coordinate 53,822,718 downwards.
TGTTCTTTACTTTGAAATACACACAGATATGCCATGATAATATATAGGAGCGTTATAAAGAACTAAAGATTGCAGAAATCAGAAAAATTGTAATTGAATTATATATATATTTTTTAAAAAAATAAAAGCCACATGTTTCATTTTGTTTCCTAGCCAACAACGTTCTTATAGCTTGCAGTATGCAGAGTGCAACGTATTGATTTGGCATCCAAAAATACCTATGCAGCCCTAAAGATTGTTAGTGATTACTTCTTCATCAGGGAGCAGAGGGTCACCAAAGGAAAAAGACCTGAGGATATGATGTTTTACACATTTCAGGGATTTTCTTCATTCAGACTGACCGTCTCCTGAAGGGACTCCATTTACTTAGAAACTGCTTCATGATGTGAACCATAATTGGCTGCGACTTAAGAAGCACACTTGTGATCCCAGATGAAACATGAATGCAAATGTACTCACAGTAAATTTTTATTTTTCTAAACATTAGACTACAGATGGAAGAGTTTCCACAATCATGAAAAAATTGGGAAGCTCCCAGATTTAGTGGAATTGATGCACCAGAAAGCCTTATGAAACAAATAAAGCAAGAAGAAAAGGACTATATTCATCTGCATACTGGAAGAAGGAGAGAAATATATTAGCAGTTGTCACTCTTTCCCCATTGCATCAGAGGAAATTGCTTGGCAAGCATCAAGAGAGAAATCTAAATGATATGAAGTAGCTACATTATACTCCAGCAGAGAGTAAGAGATGTAGGACCTTCGCAGAACAAAGTGCTGTAGAACAGTTTGTAACATAGGCACATCTGGTTTATCGAAACAACTTTTCTTTTCCCTAATCAAAAATAACATTTCTGAGGTGATGAAGTAGAGTGATTCTGTATGCAGCTTAGGACTTACTTTCAGTGGTGTCTCAAGGCAATCATGAGATACAATATCTTTGTACAAAATCACATGTCTGATTTTTCTTTCAAGTTCTGGTGCTTTAGAAGCATTTGTAATGTTTGCTGACCTTCTATCAGTAGTTTCATTTTGGGGTCTTAAAATTGATTTCTCTCATTTTGACTTTTGAAGCTATAAGATGGGCTTTGATCTGTTGTCCAGATTTGTGCAGTAGCCCCAGAAGCAGCTTTTAAGTATTAGTTGTGTCAGCATTTAAAGCATATCAAGAGTGCCACATGTGAAGAAAGATCTCCCTGTTTCTCTTTGGATATAAAAAGCTTTTGTCTGATACATGTTGATGGATCGTGTTCTTTTGATATTGAATGCTTGTGATATTGATATTAAATAAAAGGAATTAATGTGGAACTCAAGAGTACCTATTGGGACATCTTACTGTGCGTCTCCTGTCATTTGAAGTTTCTCATTCAATTTTCAGTATGCCTGCATAGCAAAATCAAAACATGATTGTAGAATGTATTAACCACCTATGTTAGTTTAATCAAATTAGGATCAGTAAATGAAGACAGAACAGTACAGGCTTTGTTGCTTCTTGTCAGTCAGAGTAGACACTCTTGGGGATGCCCAGTGCAGATTCTGGTTGCTAGCACTTGCTAAGATTTGTGTTTCCAGTCTTTACTACTACTATTACTTATGTGTATTAGAAAAAATGTGGATTTGTCACCAAATACTATTATCATGCTATTGTTTTGTTGTGTTGGTAGGTAACTGCCAAAATCTTGATCCTTTCTCATACATGATTGCTGGGCTTGTCTTGATGATGGGCTTGTCTGTCTTACAAGTATAGAAACACGTAAGGTACCTATGTGCATAGTAACTCCAGAACCACAAACTTGGGATCATGGCTTTTACACCTCGCTTGCTCTTTGGGCATGAGTTGTAACTAGGCAGTGTTGTGCCGACGCCTGGTCAGCCAAGTTAAAAGCTCTGTCACACTATATGGATGAGTACCTAGTGATTAATGGTTCTAGTAAAGCTTCGTATGTCAACATAGCACTGTGTAGTGCTAGGTATATTATTTGACCTTTATTCCTGCTAGCTTGAGTGTTTCTTCATTGTGTGGTGTAATTTATTTGACTTATTTAATATATCTTGCATTTTACTTGAGTTTTATATTAAGATTTGGCAGGAGCTTCTGGCTCCAGTACACAAAGAAGTGAATGGTGATCTTTCCTGTGGGGAAATATGTGGGTTGCCAGTTGGACTATGCTGCAATAGCCAAGTCGAGTGTTAGTTTAACACCAGTAGAAGTGGAGAATGAGACAAAGACCCTGTCGGTAGTTACACCAACAATTCCTTGATGCCATCATATTTATATCTGCCCAGAGGCAGCAGCATGCATTAGTAGACTCCATTCTGTGGATACAGTGCAATTTTATACAAATACATTTTTCCATTTGAATACAAAGAAATAGGATTTATTATCTTCAAGATAATAATGTGGTACTATATGTTCAAGGAAGACTGCATTTTTTAGGTAAAACAGTTAAGTGGTCATATAACTTTTGATCCCTATAGCTTCAAAATAAATGTAATTAAATACTTTTGTGAGGAAAAAAAAAAAAAAACCCCACAAAAAGATCTGGTTAAATTCCAGTCTTCCTGTAAGGAATTTGGCAAACAAAAAACTGGAAGTTTACTCATTCTTCCCGATTGTCACCTAAATGCATTAACCTGGGTTAATCAAATATAGACATGTTTTTAACCATTAAATTTGATTACAATATCACTGGTTTGATTTGTTGGTTTTTTTTAAATATATGAATCATTATATAACAACAGTAGAATCTCCGTCCATTCTACTTTTAGAAACTAAAAACATTCATCTTTTAAGGTCTTGATTCTCTACAACTTAATATGTGATCACATCTTTTATTTTCCACACAACAAATGAGCAATTATTGACTTCTGATTTGAATAAAACAACCTATGGTTGCATAGGCAGATGAGAAACTGTATGTTCAATTAATTCTTGATGTTCAATATAAATTTAGCACTTGTCCTTGAATAATGTCACCTGTTTCTTCCTGTCCCACTCCATGCTGCTGTCTCCTTTGTGCCAGCTTAAATGTTTACTCATCTTTGCAGTAAACACCTTAAGGATCTAATACTTCACAAATCAGCATAACGAAAAAAAGAACAACCAACAGTGCCAAAACCAAACCAAAACCATCCCCTTTGTCGTGATCCGTCCTCTGAATACCTACATGAAAGCTTTTGTCATTAATGAAGGGCAGTGTATTGTGGTAGCATCCAGGCATCCAAGAGGTCTGAGAGACCACTTATTTCCATGTCACTGTCAATATTTGGCTTAAACTGCTCATGAAAATAGTGTTAGTTTTCACAAAAATCACCAATTGTCCTATGAGGCACGTGTTTAGGTCCCTGAGTATGCATACAGTTCGACACTCACTTAGGAAATTTGGAAAATTCAGTCTTCAAATAATTAATCGCTGTTTAAATCTGACTTCAAATAATTTTTCTTAGTCATTTTCCTAATGTGCCATCACTGAAAAGTCTAAGAATGCAATCTGATACAATGGTTTTAAATGCCCATGAGTCAATGAAAGAAATATGGTCTTTCTCCTTTTTTTTGGCTTAATGGGTTGTATCTTTTATCTTGTCACATAGTTCAATGGCATAGAATTACAATAGATTAGTTTTGCAATTATCAAACTCTTCAACTTCTCTTTGGCATTTAACGAACCTCAGAAGCTGTTTATTGCTTCATATACTTTGCCATCATGAATATTAGCCTTTAATTAACTGGAACTCTAATCTTAATCTTTCTGGCTATGTTGCAATGAAATAACTTTGTTAGGTTGAATAAGATAGTATTTGTTACAGTTTTTCCAATAAATGGAATACTTTCAGAATACTACCTTTTTAGTCAGTAATTGTAAGAATATAAAATGTAAGACAAAACCTTTTTTTGGTATATTTTACTTAGCAACATAAAGTCACGGAGAAGACTCAGCTGAGAGGGACCTCTAGAGATCATCTGGTCCAGCATTCTGTTGAAAGCTGGGTCTTAGATTTGTTTTTTCAGGTCCTTGGCAAGCCAAATCTTGAATATTTTCAGGGAGATTCCACCACTTCTCTGGGCAACCTGTTCCAGTGTTTACTTTTTCTGATGGTGAAGAATTCTTTTCTTGTATCCAGACACAATGTCCCTTGAAGAAGTTTGCACCTAATGCCTCTTGTCCTGTCCATCCTTCTGAAGAGAATACCTCCATCTTCCCTATCTGTTAGGGACTGTAAAACTGTGATTAGATCCTCCCCTGAGCCTTCTCTTATCTGGGCTGAACACATCCAGTTTCTTGAACTTTCTGTCAGAATCAACTCTAATGGTCTTCGTGGTCCTTTGCTAGACTCTGTTCATTTTTTTCAGCTTTTGTCATGAACTGGGAGGACCAGAATTGGACACAATATTCCAGGTGTGTCCTAACAAATGTCAAGTAGGGTGGAACTCCTTGATCTGCTGACTATTCCCTTACCAATGGAACCCAGGGTTCATCCTGCCCTCATTGCTACAAAGGCACTGCTTGCTCAAGTTTAGTGCTGTCCGTGAGAATCCTCAGGTCCTTTTCAGCAAAGCTACACCTCAACTAGTCAGATCCCACACAGCTTGTACTGCTGCTTGGGATTATTCTACCTCATGTGCAAGACATCACATTTATGCAGTCCTTTTTGGCCCTGTTTTCTGGTTTGTGAAGGCCTATCTGCATGGTGGCTATTCCTTCTGGTGTATAGTACCTCTCTTCCCAGTTTGGTATGATCCATAAACTTGGTAAGCAAGCATTCAGTTCTCTCATCCACATCCTTTATAAAGATGTTGAACTGCAGCAAACAGAATACCAACCTCTTGGAACTCCCTTTGTGACCAGCTGTCCATGAGCCGGTAGAAGCATCTTAGTCTTACCCTAAAGGTTCAAGCCATAACATTTCTGTAAGATTTTGAAAAGCATAGTTTATGTAAGCAGCTTTGTAAGTCATTATTTCAGCTGTCACCAGGATCAGTAGGTATTATCCCTCTGATTTCTACATTTTTTCCCTGAATTTATGGTCCAAATGTGTCTTCAGAAACTGTCACATTGCAGCTAGGAAGGTCCTAATGAGTTGTACATGGAAAAATGCTAGATCTGCATGAGCAAAAGAGCTATTAAGAAAGTTCATTCAGCTGTTAGGAAAGACCGTTCAACGGTTTTATATTGTGAGAAACCTATCTTCTGTATGAAAAGCAAAGTAGAGCTAAAGTTGACCTTGTTTCCTGGAGAACTTGACTGGCCTAAAGATTTTGAGGCAGCTTCTCACTGTGAATACTCTGTTCTAATTGTTGCTTTTTTATTACGTTTTTATAGCAATTAATCTGAATCTGTGACTGGCATTCCTGCATTGTGATAGTCTGCACGTAGAAAACAAAAAGAATTCTAGTCTCCAGAAGTGCTACTTAAATCTAAGTATAGGAAAGTAAATATATAAAACAAAATAGATCAGGAATTATAAGAAGTGAAAAAGTAAATTGTACCTGTATATTTTTCCTCAGGTGGACTGTTGAAGATGCATGGCTAGAATGACTCAAAGAGAGGTCTGCATAAGAGAACAGTATTCAGAATACCAAATATGATAGTGATGGTCCCCCTGGTAATAAAGATAGGAAGGAAAGGAAACTATTTGCAAAAGGTAAACAACATTAGCTCAATGCAGCCACTCTAGCAAACGCCTTGTAATCTACCTTTATCAGCTGCAAACAAAAGTAACAAGTTGCCTCCATGTAATAAACTTAAAGCAGAGCAACAGTACTCTTCAATCTTTCATGGTGCCATTTCTTCAATGCAGGGACAGTTCCACTCTCTTCCTGATTGGCGATATTCCTTTGTTCTAGGCAGATCTTAGGCACATTCCTGTCTAGATCGTTTCATTGCTTTGGAGCCAGTTGCTGTTCCTGGAATTTAAAAGGTCTCTATGCTTATTACATACTAAACTGACAAGAAAAACATCTTAAAGACAAAGGGAAAAACAACAGTTCTCTCTATAAACTATTTTCAAGTTAATTCTCTAACTATACACACTACTTTGCTAGTTATACAATATGAGAATTATGAGATGCATAAGATGGGTAAGAAACTTCATATTGAAATGGAGACAATAATGATGTGATGTTGAAATGAGAGAGATAATAATAGATGAAAGTTATTAATGGAAGTTCTCAATAAGTGGTTTTAGGGCTAACCTTATTTCATATTTTCATTAGTGACCTTGACAAAAAAAAAATTAGGATTGTATAATGAAATTTATAGTTGACATAATGTTTGGAGTTGTTATTAAAACTGATGAAGATCATGGTGTCACACAGATAGAAGTGGAACCCCTTGAGAACTGGTGTAATAGAAATGGAATTAAATATAATAGTACAAAGTACAAGATAATGCACTTAAAACTAATGGCAGGAAATTCTGTTATTAACATAGAGTTCATCAACTGGAAAAGATAGTTGCCGTGGCAGTTAATCAAAGGATAACTGTGAGACGCCAGCGTGCTGTGGCCAAGAGAGACTAAATGTAATGCTAGGAGATCTACCAGACAGACAATTTTGTGTGAAAAAGTATAATACTCATTGTATTTCTGATGACTGATAATGTGGATTTAGTAAACCTGAATGGATTTCTCTTTCATCAACTTTTCCAGTCACAGCTTGAAGGTACAGAAACTTTTAGGATGCCGAACACTTTTGGCAAGGAGTTCTATAAATCTGCTACTTGCTGCATGAATACATAACTACTTCTGTGTGTTCCAAACTTGTCAGTTACTCAATTTTTTTGATGCCCTGTTCTTTTACTGAAGGAGACAGTGGAAAATCTGTCCTTATTCATCCTCTCCATGAAGTCATGATTTTATAGATCTTTATTTTATTCCTCCTTTTTTATAATTTTCGATTTTATTATTTTCTTCTGAAAGCCATTCCATAACCTCAGTTGTTATCCTCCTCTGAACCTTTTCTAATTCTACCATAGTTTTTTCTGAAGTGGCAGATCAGAGTAGGCATACTATTTAAGACGTGTTTTCTAACCACTGAAGTAAGGATAATTACAAAAGTCTTTCAAGAGGCAAGGCACAAATAAACAGATTTGTAATCAATTTTTGAAAGACCTTGTATATATAATAGAGGAATATTAGAGGAATAATAGAGGAATGGATTTGATAACCAAGATTCTTTTAGTCCTTCTAGTTTCTTTAATCCTGATTAAAGAATAGGAAGAAGTCAAATTAACACAAATATATTTTCTAGAAAATTTGTGAAAGTGCAGAAAAAGCTTCATAGGGAATTTACTAACATGGGTTGGGAAAAAGAAAATGTTTGGTTTCATGTAAGATGCAGTTTGGGATTGCACGATGGTAGTCTGAAAGAAATAATTAAGATTGTATCTCATGTACTCAAGATAATATATTCTTTATCAGTAATTTAAGCTAAAATTTAATAGAACAGTGACCCCTAATATTTTACAGAAAATAATGTTTTAAAGGATATGTGAAGGTCCTGTGTGTGAAAAATACACAAAAGAACATAGATGCTTTTCTAATGGCCTCAAATGAGCAGTGACTCATAGACTTGCCTGAAATGCAAAAAAAAAATTAAAGACAAATGAAAGTACTTATACTAGTGGCACAGAACAAATTGTTCCTCTGCAGAACAATAAGTGTAGATTTATTTATATTGGTTAGAAATGCTTTTCTTGGAGTATTACTCTCAACTGTTGCAAATATGTTTACTAAGCAAAGTTACAGCTATGCATATCAAATCTATTTTCACAGACATGGTCTATCTGTGACAGCAATATGCAACAATAGGTCAGAGTTTAGTAACCCTAGTTTAAGCAATTTGTAGTAAAGTACAGTGTAGGCATATGACTAGTGCACCCCTCTACCTCAGACAGTGGAAAATGATGTCAAAATACTTTGGAGGAAAAAAGTGCCAAGTCAGGTTTAGATCTGTTGTTAGCACTAATGAAGCACAGGATGTTACATGTTCGCATTCTGTTCACTGTAAAGCTGAATGTACTACTAGAAACTAACATAAGGGTCACTGGAGACATAGAGACAAATAGAACAATACAAAATACTGGGTATGATTTATGATCGCTGAAGCTCTCACCTTTTTTTGGAAAAAACACTTTCCATGTTATAAAAGGTAGCAAGTAATAAAGGGACTTTTGAAAGAAGAAATATGCAGAGAATTGTAGGAAGTTCTTATCCCATATGTATGGCTATAAAACCAAAGAAAACGGCAAGAGTTTCTCAAGGAAGAATCAGTTGTCAAGGACATTTGAGAATAGTTTAGCTCTCTTAGTCTCTTCTAGCATTTGAGATTAGCTTTGTTAATTATCTTAAACAATAGATTTCTTATAAGTACTTGAACTTCTATTATCTTAGTGCCAATTGTTAGTTGCTGTTACTCCTGTTTGGCTGAGAAAAAAGTTCCAGCGTGAACTTTTTGGAATTGGACTGTCATTCAGGCACTCAGGCTACACAATCTGCTGACCAGCAATAACTCAGATAAGAAACTTAGTAGAGCTGAATCAAATTTCTTCCTCTAAGGCAACGCAGGCAGAGGGGAGAGGTCTGAGAGAAGACTTTCATTTCTTCCAGGGCTTCAGCCATCAATACTGAAAGGCCGGAAGTCATATGAAAACCCTATCCATAGCATTTGAGGAAGGGATATGGTGAAGAAGGTTAGGTAATGGCCAGAGAAGGACAATGAAAAGTGAGGACAGTTATATTCAATGGAAACCAAGTCAAATGACTTCTATAAAGAAACAAACAGAAAAATATTTCTCAAGGAGAAATGCTTAATTTTCCAAGAACTTCTACTTCATAGCATGAATACATTCTTGTTGTTTTATTCTTGCTTAAAAATGCTGTGATAATGGAGACAGCTGCAGTTTTTATGGGACAATCTGAAAGTAGTAACACAAAAAAGCAGTTAACAAAACCTGTAGATCATTGCCAAAATATGCTTTCAAAGAAGTGAAGTTTAGCATGTAAAGAAAAAAACATATAAATTAGGCTTTTTCTAAAAGTATATTACTACTGACAAAAGTTTTTTTTGTCTTCTTTGGTTTTTGGTTTATTTCTTTTTTTTTTTAAAGGTAAGAGGGCCTCCACTTGCAGGAGCATTTAAAGAAAGACCGACAAAGCCCACAGCATTTCGCAAGTTTTATGAGCGAGGAGACTTCCCAATTGCCCTTGAGCATGATACCAAAGGAAACAAAATCAACTGGAAGGTAAGTGATGACACAGCTATAACAGCCTGCTGAGCTTATTGAAGTGACATCTCTTTGTCAAACAAAGTTGGCTGATAAGTAAATAAACTGAAATAATTTCTTAGCAAATAGAAGATGGTGGGGAAGCCATTAGAGAAAGGCCCCTGAGTCAGCTGTCTACCTTGGCTAACAATTAAATTTTATGCTGTAAAAAGGAAAATGACAGAGTTGCTTTGCCTTAGAGAATTGTTTCCTGCCCAATTCGTCTCTATTTTTATGAGGACCTGGCAATGCAGCCTGTTTCAAGCAGTCCATCAAATGATGGAAGTGGCTGGATACAGTGAGCAGCAGCCATTTATCTCCCCCAAATTTCACCTTCCTGCAGGACGCTTCCAAATAGAAGCTTTAATTACCTAAATGGATAGGTCAAGATTGCCTGCTCCCTGAAAATGCAGAGCAGAATACAAAGGAAGGCAGATTCTCATTCCACAGCTGTACTCTCAGTCTACAGCATATGTCAGACAGCGTAATCGCTGTCAGACGTGCCCCTGTTAGAGGCTGACCTCCACTGCTGAAACCATTACAGCTCCGACATTTCTCTGACAAAAGGTTAATTGGCTTCAAAATAAATGTATTGCCTAATGACTCCATTCTAATGCGGCTGTGTTTCTCTCTAAAAGGCTCGGTGATGTTATTTGTAAAACTTGCCAATCTTCTAAGTAACTACCACAGACTTTTAAATTTAATTTGAAAAATGAATGCTGATCTTCAACCTGCTCCTGCCATTTAATTATTTCAGTTATCATGAATTACTTCATTGTTTTCTGTTATTTATTGGACTAGAATAAGATTTTGCTGGAATCAGTGATAGTTACAGGAAATGAACATGATATGCATGAGCAAAATATGTCAGATTTGTGGAGTGTTTTAAATTGTTCATATCAAGAACATGATACCAATTTTGAATATATAGCTATGTTAATTCAACACAAAAAAGAGGGATTTTGCAGTCTTATAACTGAATCTATTTGTAATGAAGCCAACAGTATTAGGCCTATAACATGGTAAGTGGTACTATGTAATTTGTTAGTAACTAGAATTTAAGGTAGTTTTTTTGCTTATTGAAGTATAGAAGAGAGATCTGTGCTATTTTGTTGCCCATAGCAGTGCTGAATCAGGACAAAGAACAATTAATAGTTCTTGCAGCAAAGGAAATCTCTATCCAGCAAGAATACTGCAAAAAATCTGCAGAATTTAGTTTTTATTTTGAGGCACTATCAATCACTCCTAATTTCTTAAAACCAGACTGAGAGATACAAACAATTTACCTCATTTTAATTGCTATTTGACACATACACCTCCATCATAAGGGCTAGCACTCCACTAGATGATGCTAGTGGCTGCTTAGGTGACTAAGGACATGAGGAAATGGAATGAAGCTGTGTCAAGGAAAGTTCACATGGGACATTAGGAAAAGGTTCTTCACTGAGAGGGTGGTCAGTCACTGGAACAGGCTCCCCAGCGAAGCGTCAAACCTGTCAGAGTTCAAGGAGCATCTGGATGACACTCTTAGTCATATGATTTAGTTTTAGATAGTACTGTGAGAAGTAGAGAGCTGGACTTGCTGATCCTTATGGGTCCCTTCCAACTTGAGATATTTTATTATTCTATGACATCTTGCTAACTTGCTATCTACAAACCTTCCAAGTACAGCTGAATGTCTAAAATATTTGCTCCCTGTAGCTGACAGTTTGAATTGTTGAAAGCATACTACCTTAAGACAGTCACAATAGCAGAGTCTCTAGTCAAAGATCCAGCATGTATTTTTTCTTAACACAATTTGCAATTCTACAGACCTAATGTCTCCCTAGTGTCCAGTGTCCACATACCAGAGTAAAACGCTGGCATGCAGCTAGTGCAATGTAGAACTGAGACGTCATGCAACAGTTGCTTTTGCTATTGCTGTTAATCCTTTCATTCAAAACAAATTATCACTACTTCAGCATGCATCCCAGAAGGCAGCATAGTAACGGACTGTTCCATTCTTACATTAGCACATGGTAGGGTCCAACCTTATTTCCCTTATTTCCATGCCACTTGATTTAGTCACAAATCAATCCAGACTGGTTCTGTGGCAGACACTCAAGAAAACAGTACTGAGGTAGTAGAAGTACTTGAAGCTGTTGCTTAATTTGGCATGCAACCATCATTGATTATTGTGCAGTTTAAGTAGGTGAAGAGGCAAATAGGAGTTTTCTAGTTCAAACGTTACATTAGATAGCTTCTAAAGCCTTAGAGGCTGCCCACTGCTGCAAAAGGGTGAGAATGTTGTTCATCATTAGCTAATATTTAGAAGTGCAGATGATAAAGTAAGGTCTGTATTTATCACTTGTTTTAAGGAGATGCAAACAGTCAAAATACCCAACATACATCTAATGGCTAATTTTCATCAGTTCATCATATTTATTTGTAAATCTCTTTAAATAAGCAGTTTTTTAAGAAATATTTTTTACTCAATACTGCTTAAATTCATGAAAATTAAAAATATATTTAAATAATGAAATGTGTCTAGGCAAAATGTTCTATAAAATCTTGGCTGAACTATATTTATTTGCATGAATCATAATTCTAGTAGAAGGATAAAAAGAAGAAATAAATGGTAACAGTGATATTTTAATCCTACTACAATTGCACAGTATCCATATTTTATTGCAAAAGGAGAGGTTTTTTTGCTTTGTTTAGATGTCACGTATATCATGGTTTGTTTCACTCTTGTTAGTTTGTCTACCAAGTGGTTCATGAGAGAAAATGCAAGAGGGTCTCAGAAACATGATTTGTTCTGACAAAGGAAAATACTACAGGATTTCATTCTTTCCTGCAAAATACACAGTTGTTTTTTGTTTTTTTTTTTTGTTAGCTTTTTATATTTACTGAAACAAATCCAAAATAACCATAATTGTCAGACATCAATTTTTTTTTTAAACACTTCTTCACTCTATAGTAATTCTATGGATGGAATACAGTAATTTTCAGCTAGAACAGAAGAATCTGAAATGTTTTAATATCCATGAATTGAGTTAATATGTGCCAAAAAAATCTGCACAAATGACCCCTGATTATGTCTATGAAAAGAAACCCACAATCTTTGTGACTGACTACACAAATTTCTGGTTTGATTACAATTAAAGTGAAAGAATCCATATAAAATGAATTCAAGACTTTTCATCCCCTTTCAGACGATTTACTAGCAGTAAATGAACTCTTTGTGATATGGCATACGCTCAATGTAATATTCAGTGGTCATTAAATAGAACTGTATAGATATTAATGCCTTTAAAGTGCTGCAAATTTATAATACTCATTTTTTTTTGATAAAGCAATAGCTTTTGAGATCTAGAAATAAACAACTTCTTTGGTTGAATTATTCAACAAATGTCCAAGGGTCTTTCCAAATTTGAAGGATTTGTTTCTGTCCACTAACAGAGAATGAATAATAATGGTGTGGTTTGAAAATGGGTTTCTGATGTGTATCAAATGTAAAACTTTGGAACACAAGTTGTTATTAATTTAGAGTTAGATAATAGTAGAAAGTTATCTTTTTAGAAAAAGAATGTGTTAAAATATTTATAAGCCCTTTGACTACTTATGTGGGATCCTGCAGTTCTCTTTTCGCCCATGTATATCACAATTTTATTTCAAAATGAAGTAATATATTCTTTTGCACAATCTCATACCAAACTACGAATAATAAAAGCTCATAGTCCAGGTCAGAAAAGGACTTCCATTTTTAAATATACATTACTGAATTAATAAAGGTCAGAATGCAATTAAACCTTTGACTAAGGAAGTTAATAAAACTGAGAAAGTATTTCTGAATTATTAAGATATGTTTGAAATGCAGTCTTTCTGTATCATACAGAAAGTCATCATAATGTTTGAAAAATTATTTTTTTAGGGATCGGGGTTAATTATGAAAGTTATTATGCAGGGGGAAAAAAAGCTTCTATTCTTCAAAAGAATTTTAGCAATTTCAAAACCAAATTCAAAACCACAAACTTCTCAAGCAAAATGTCAAAATGAACATGGTTTCCATCTTTTAGGGTTCATGTTCTTTTCCAGGATAGCTGTGTTCACTAGGGATGTGACTTTTATCATTTTAATTCCTCTTCATCCCCTCTTTCCTACATAGCTTCTTTTTTTCAGGGGCTAGTATAAGCTATGGTAGCAAAATTACTTCTTGGTGATAGAAACCAGATGCAGTGGTAAAAGAAAGTGTTCTGCCCTAAACATCATGAATTTGAATTCTGCATACACTTTTTCCTTGTGCAGGCACAAGGAAAGAAGGTTCCTTTCGGTAATAGGGATTACAAATAATTTGAACATGACACAGAACTGCAATTTGTATTAGCATCTCTCATTCTTCATTTGGTTTTATCAGCATGTTGCATATTAGTTTATATAAAATTCTGAGCTGCTGTGATTAAGCTGGTACCTATACCCAGCACCAAGAAAAATCTTTGGGGTTTGGTTTGGTTTTGGTATTGGTCTTTGTTTTGGGGTTTTCTCCATAAAATAGCTGTGTTTTAAAGTTTGTTTTATTTTCCTGGAAGTGCAATCTTTTGTGTTAGTTTGTGGGATAAATTTTAAGAAAAAGAAAATATATTTTTTTATATGAACTGATATAGCTGGGAGACAAGTATTTAATTGCAGAGCTCTCAAGTAATATCTCTCAGGTTTTTTCCATTTTTTTGGCATTGTCATGACATTAAACCACATGGATAAATACTGTATATTGTTCCCTATGTAGTATTAAGTAAACTTAGGTAACGCTTTCCAAACTTCAAATCCCAAAACAATTTAAAAATAGTTGGAGGGAGCTCATTTACCCTACAGAATAACTCCATTATTATACTAATGTCTTGCAATTTATAGAGGTGAGATGTAATTGTAGAAGTTGAGGGGTTTTCATAGCTTATTGCCATCAGACGGGGAAGCTCCAACTTTCGTTCACCTCTTCTACTATTTCTAAGGAATACATGGCACTGGCACTAATACTTATCAGAGCTCTCTGTGAGTGAATTTGTATCACTAACTCAGGGAAAAAAAGGTGGATGTGTTTTTTCTCAATTAGCAACGTGTTCACAGGTTTGTGAACTTTGATTACAAAAGGGCCATGAGTGCTAAAGCATGGTGAAGGGGAGAGAAATGGTAGTGAAGTACAGTGGAGACATGGGAGAGAGTTGAATGTTCTCAAAACTTTTTTTATTTCAACAGCAATGAACAGATTAGTTTAGCTGCTCATGGAATTGCAGCCTCAGTTACCTGAAAGCAAAGAGGACAAACTGCCTATGAAAAATAATACTTTTGGATTTATTTTCATATATAGGGATATTATTTTTTTCTGCTTCCACTCTTTGTTAAACTATGCTTAATATCTTCTTAATAAAAGATGTTGAGAGGACACTGTCATCTTAAAGAAAACTTGTAAATCCCCCACAAGTGTCATGCAGAATGAAAACTTTTTGCAAGATTATATACAAAGAGGAGTGGCCATGTATCATGCTTAGGCACAGTGGGTACAGCACAGAGTGGTGTTAGTTTCTATTTTATTTAATGTCTTCATTAATGTTTTAAGAAATAGTTCAGAGTTTTCTTCTGAAACAGAATTCTGTTTATCTTGCCCAGAGGGCTCCTTTTTGAAATTATTTCAGTGATACTTTTTAAGCCTGTCTCCAATTGTATTGGTATAACAGAAAATCTCAGTGTGGGTTCAAGAGAAGGCAGCCGAAAGCAAGAATTTCTTAAACCAGAAATTATAAATAATAATTTAGAGAGACTAGAAATATGAGTGGAGGTAAAGAAATAAAGTCTTGGAGAAACAAATTGTAAATGCTGCCTCTGAGAAAAACAAACAAACAATTATTTTACCAGGTTAAGTGTAAAGGAATAGTTTGGAAAATAATTTTATTTTTTAAAGGACAGTAAAAAACTCAGTTTTCTGTGGAGACAGTAATACAGCAAACTTGAGAAGTGGCATGGTAGCAAGAAAGAATTATTCAGTTTTAAACTAAAAATGTACCAATCATCTTAAATCAGAAATTATTAGTAATCTGTATACTAAGGCTTACTGAAGCAAGCACAAGCAAATACTGTTCATAAACAGTTGTGTATAGACAAATTCATTATTCATTTATTCATTATTCTTTGTGACTGTGATACTAGTCCCCAACTAATGACTATCAAAGTGCTGTCTTTGCTGATGTGCATGTGACTTTTTCTTAGATTGTTAAAAATTGCAATCACAATTCAGTTCTAGTTTTCTTTTTTAAATGTGTAATACTAAAAAATAGCAACATCTTAATGACTATGACCTGATTTTCATTTAAATGAAAACTCCTTTAAATCTTTTAAGCAATATTGTGTGTGTACTACCCTCTCTATGAAAACATACAAAAGAGCTACACAATAAATGCAATATCTTTTCTAGCAAATAAAACAAAATTGCTATTGACTGCATTAGAATGGAATCCTTATTACCATAGATAAATATTATCCATTATCTTGTCCCTTTTTCTCTCTGTGATATTATAAATTTTGTTACTGATCTATTAGGTTTTTAGTCCTTGATAATGCTCATGGGCATCCATTTCTGATCAGTTATAAATTACAATGTCCTGAGTTATCAAAATTATAGAAGTTATGATCATCCTTTTGATAACAGCAGACTTAAATCTCTCTCACATCTAAGAAGTGTTAGTTTGTACCTAATTCCATTTATATTTAATAATGTGTTAATTTTATATTTATATTCAATAGGTACATGGTTGGGTTTTTTCTTCAAAAGTCCCTGTTTATATTGACTCTAGCATTTTATGTGAGAGAGCTAAGATTAACCCTCTTTTGTTTACAGACAAAAATAGGGTACTAAGTTACTGTCCTTCAATTAAGGCAACATTTTCAAAGTTGTTGAGTAACTCTGGGTGCTTTCAGTTTCCATTCCATGTTATATACAGTCACAGAAATTGTTGGAATTGTAGGTTTCTCATTTGAAATTTCTACATTGATTTGATCCCATCACTAAGTAACATTAATTCCAAATAAATTTAGTCTGTTCAAATCTTGCTTTTCAAAAGCACAATACTACAATTAATTTTCATTTGAAAAACACTTCTTAATAATAATGCATCAATTAACTGCATGCTTAAAATAGTCATTAAACATTTAGATAGCCAACGGCTCTGTGATATGCATTTTTCTGTTGGCTCATGACTTCCTAATACTAATCTACAAATCAGTCATTACTTTACTCTTTTCTGTCAAGATGTTTTTCACATCTGAAAAGGAGATGCCTTTGCAGGTCTTAGAAGGAATTTGTGATGTTAGGGATTAAAAAAGAATCTTATCAAAATGCTATTTCAAAACACTGTAGCAAAACATTGTTTTTATGAAATCCCATAACGTTCAAAGTAATTATTTCAATACTTACCAACATTCTCATCAGTTGTTTTTAGTTTGTACATTTAAACTAATATTTCTGGTGAAACACTGAATTATGTCACATTATGCATTAGAGGTTACTCGATGCAATCTTTTCTTTCTTACCACTTGTGGCTCACAAAAATTTAATTTTTCCCAGAGTTAGTTTTTTGCAGTCCTCTGGTCTTTTCCATTTCTTTCATATTTATAATTTAAGAATCTAATGAAATGTCTCTTTTCCCCATGCTCAGATGAAATACCATATTTATTGAAAATATGACATGTACGTTTGCTTAACAGCTGAATAATATGTTTCCCTTAAAAAGTAAAGAATGCTTTCCTGGAAGTCACTGAGATCTCCTTTCTTTTGAGAACATCAGTGCTGAATCTGGGGACCAGTGTTCAGCTGGAGTCTAAAACAGGCCTTGCAAAGAGTAGTGACAGTTTACCTGATTCCTATAATACAGAGCTGCCATATTTCAATTATTAATTCCTCTGTGGCTAATTAATAGTTGCAACTTATCCCAGGATTCTAGAAAACAGTAATATTGTGGCAGTTAATTTACTGTTCCTTTCTCCCTGCATACACAATTAAAGCCATTCCTTTATTTGATGTAAATTGCCATCTCTTGAAAGCGTATGGAATGAAAACCCAGCCATGTATCAGAAATAACTTTAATTTAAATTTGCTAAATGACCTCTGAAAGCTAAATGAAAGATTTTCTGCTGAATGGGCTGGTGCTCCCTGGCTGTATAATTTATGTGAGAAATTAGTGCGAATGGTTCACTTTTATGGAGCAGTGCTGCTTGTAGCAAGCCTGCAGAAACAATTTTCCCCCAAGCCTCCATCTGTTCTTCAACCAGGGCATATGCCATCTCATCGAGCTTGAAAGTCAACTGATTTATAACTCCTGAAAAGTGCATAGATTGAAAAGAAAGGTCGACTGCTGCTATGTGACAATGATTTGCTAGGCACTTGGATAAAGACAATTCACATTACTACGGACCCTAGAGGACACAAGTGATGTTGTATGCTTCAGAAATTGGTAGATTGGCATATAGGACAAAAACAAATTGCTCCTCCTCCTTCAGTTAAACAGCTACCTCTCTTTGTAACGGTGGAAACCTTTTAGAAGGTAAATTGGTAATATACCCCAAGACTTCTTGTTATACTGTGTTTCAGGCAGAATAAGCTTTTCCTAGCTACAAAGGTTGTCATCTAGAAGTGAGAGGACTTGTTCCACTTTAATCTTTAAACTGCAAGCAGAAACATCTGCCTTTAGAAGTGCTTCATGTTGTTTGTCAGAAAGTTTTGTGCAGTGCAATGAACAGAGTTTTGACGAATTTTCTGTTTCTACTCTGATTTCTGAGCCCTATTCCAATTAATGGATGGCTTGTTCTCTGTCCATTAGTTGTCAGTCTTCCTCCTTTTACCTAAATATTGCAGAGTTCTCTGGCAAGTGACAAAACAAATGGAACTGACAACATAAAAATCAATGTGTATTTGATGTTTTCATTTCTGGTAGTCAGATACTGTGACCATTCTACTTTGAGGCTCAGAGATTGAATAATGTCTTCAACTACTTTGTTTTATCAAGTCTGATTTTTTTTTTATAATTTCAGGAAAAAAAAGGCATATAGTTAAGGGCATTTTTAACTTAAAAAAGGTAATGTAAAATTGATGCAAATAGAATCTTTTAATGTGAAAATTGGGGGGCAGATTTTGCCTTGAGAAACACAGAGCTCTAGTATAAAACGTACATGTGAATAGCAGGAAGAATCATCCTCTACAATCCTCTTATTGCTTATTCAAGTATCTGTAGCATCTGTAAAAAAAAGTAAAAATTGCTTTATAGCTTTCTACAATCATCTGATGTTATATAGCCATGGATATCCTGACCTATGCACAGACAACAACACTTTCTGAACATCATGTACCTCGATAAAGAAAAGCAGAGCAATGCAGATTAACTAGATCGCTATTATGGATTATTTATATTGTATAAATAGAATCTCAAACACTTAAGTCGGTATCCAGCATGCGTACTGGGTATTTCTATATTGTATATGCTAATAACTGACTAAAGATTATGAAAATGTAGAGCTAGTAAACTGTGACAATTAAATACAAACTGTAAGCATCTTAGTTCACTGTGTTGCAGAGATGTATTAAACAGCTATGATATGGCTTTATAAAATTGTAAATTGTGTAAAGGAGAATGTGAGATGTTTAAGAAAACTTCACACTGTATCTTTCTAACAAAAATTAATAGAGAAAAGTTCACAATCACTGAAAACATTATTTTCTAAAAACATATTCAACAAATGTCTCTACTTCAGAAATGTATTATAATGGATGTCTGTTCTCATCACGTTTGTGAACCACTATACATTTTGTTACCCTTTCAATGTTTCATTTTTGTTACCCACTATATGTTAAGCATGTGCATGGGGCGAATTTATCTCCCTCAGTTCCATTTCATTTCCTATGCTGTTTCCAAAGCATAAATTAGTTCATCATCATTTCAGTGTCGTTTTCTTGTCACTAGCCTCTATGAACCTTTCACATCAAATTCATGTTCACATCCACTATGCTGCAGAGTTCTGATCTGGGATCAGCACTGCTCTCATTCCTTATATTGTTATTCTGCTAATTAATAACATCTGTTTGCTTAATACCTAGTTTTATTGTCCTTTTACTTTCTTCCCTGTTGGTTCTTTCATGTATACCTCCTCTTGCTTATCCATGAGGACAGCTCAGCAGGACTTCTATTATGTCTAAATGTGTCCTTGAATAGAAATTGTTCAGCTTAAGATTCATGAAAACTTCCTAAACCAGCAAGACCTAAATTTTAACCTTACCTTCCCCCGCCCCACCCCCCCAAATTCCCTTTTCCTTTGAAACTTGTTGTCAACTTGGTTCAATAAAATAGCTATCAATGTGGCATGAAAGAGGTCTGTTCCTGCAGAGATTTAAGCATGTACTGAATGCCTTGTGATCAAACCCACTGAAGTGATACTTTTGCTTATACTATGTAGCAGTGGTGTTAGTGACATGATGTACCTACCTCTAAAATGAGAAAAAGATATTTACATTTGTTTGTTTTCAATCATAATCATGTAAATTTCTTAATAAGTGCTAGTTTCAAATTAATGTTATTGCATCTTTAGGACATTAATGGCCAAGACTTTTAAAAATGAAACTCATTTAAATGTGTCTGATAAAAACAATATTGAGGTGGTTGAATTGTGCCTTTTTTTATGAAAACTTTGAAGACTGAGACTATATTCATGTTTCAAATAGCAATGTGGATATTTGACAGTAGTAATAGTATGTGGCAAGTTATCAGGGCTAAAATAAATTATCTTAAATATTTAAATAAGATAGTTCCCGTTGGCTTTCAGCTTTTGCACATTAATGCTCAGGAAACAGGCAATTGTAGGGAATTGTAAATACTGCAGGTTTTGTACTATGTGACAGAATCTGTGGGTTGTTAGTTTTCTCTCCTGTGACTTCCTTTGATATCACGCCAAAAAATGTATCTTACTCTGGTTTTAAAGGAATACTAGCTAAACAGTCTCTCTATAACGAAACATTCTAAATGCTGTAGGACCTAGTGGAAGTCTATATTTATAACATCAGAGTTAAAACCCAAAACAACCTAACTGGCACATTACACTTAAAAAGAATTAATGTAAATCTTTTGCATTGGAACTGATTTTCTGTATTTTAATTAATACTATGTTTATATGTGCAGGCAAATCTATGCTTTATTTAAAGAATTATTACAAAAAGGTAGACAAATAATATCTCAGAAGATCATAAATAATGATTTTTAAAGACGTGTGAATATTCAGATGAAAATTTCCTCAGGCTACAATGAGGCTAAAAAAGGGTGTTGCTTACAGTGTAATCTAAAATTCAGTCTAAAAATATACCTCTTTAGGAACATGAGTTTTATTGTAATGCAGGGAATCTCATCTTATCGTGAAGACTAAGCACACTGAAATAGTGTTCTGGTCTGAAAAAATAACACAATTAAAGTTGGAGTGTTCTGTTCATATCCAAAGAAATTGTACTAGGGTCAGAAGCTAGTGATCATACACTTAAGAAATCATAAATACTTATATGAGGCTGTACAGTAAGTGATGTTCCCGCTCTGTGCTTCTTATCTTGTCCTTTCAGACTCCTAAAAAGGCCAGTTCAGGTGGGAGGCCCGTGCTTTGCCTTGCCTTTTAATAATAGCACAGGAACTTTTCTTCACTTATTATTCTGAGGTTGGTAAAATGGGGCCCCCGGATAAATCCCCTGACTGAAGCAGAAGCATTCCTTTTAACAAAGCCCAAGCTGGAGTATCAATTTCACACTGGAACTCACGTGGGTTTCAGTTTCCTGTGAGTTGCCGCTGACCTTGCACTTCCACAATGTGAAAGACAATATGCATTATTAGCTGATCTTAATATGAATTTTTTGCTTAATATTTTCACCAATCATTTCATATGCTTTCTGAAAAAAAAAATCCTCATATTAACCAGGTGAAAACTGCATTCCTTTTTATGGCTGTGATAAAGCCTAACCTTCTGTTCTTGTGCACCAGTTTGGGTGGAAGCATAAGCTATTAAATTGATACAAAATGGCATAGTATACATAAGTTTGGCAATTTGGGTGTCACAGATATTGAGACTACTTTATTCCTTTCAGAGTTAAAGTAAACTTGCCTCTTTAAAATTCCCACCACCATACAGTTCTCAGGGGTTGATTCAGTCTGAGCTCAAATAATAGTTGGCAATTTGGGATTTAGCAGGAAATTTAAGCTAAAGATGAAAAAAAGCCACATTTCATTTTTTTCTTGTAGAATATAACCTGTATGTTATTTCTTGTTTCTGCTATTCTATTTTTCATTCCTTTTATGTTTTGATGCTTTTCTGAAGGTGTGGGAAAAACAGCTATCTAAAACTCTTCAGTAACATTACTGAATTTGCCCTGTTCTTTCTTAACGAACTATAAGCAGCTTATAGCCACAGTCATGATACTGCAAACCCTTCCCAAAATGAGAAAATAATATTTTTTTGTAGATAAAGATTATCTGATAAGGAAAAGCCTAGGTCTTTATTGAATTTATGCATGTATTTTCATTCATTTTTAAACTTGAACTTACTCAAATCATTCATTCACAAATTAAATCAGAAATGCATGGTAAAATATTTGCTATATGTATCCATCAGCTGTAATAAATTTGATATATTATTTGTGTGAGATAGTAAAAGAAGGCCATAAAATTCAGTCCAGCTATAGTAGAAGTCCTATGCTATATGTAAGTATGAAAAGATGAAGTGAATACAACTTCCTGTTCACATAGCTCTTGCAATCAGTCTGTCAGAGATCACTTGTCTACAGACATTTCTGATTACAGGCTAGATAATATTTATGCTTTCTTGTGTACAGAGTTGTAGATAATTATTAGGACAATAAATCTGTTTGCTCTCAAGGGCATGGAAAGACAAACTTTTATGGCTTGACCACCTCAGAAGGTGATTTAAGCTATCTGACTGACTTTGCATGAAGTTTATTTGGAATGCTCACACGATAGCGTAGCATAGCGTAGCATAGCATAGCATAGCATAGCATAGCATAGCATAGCATAGCATAGCATAGGAGTAGTTCAGTTGGAAGGGACCTACAGTGATCATCTAGTCCAACTGCTTGACCACTTCCTGTTGCATTGGTTAGGCACAACTAGTAACCATCAGTACTAACAATCACGGAGAGCAGGAACTTCAGCCCCATATCCTTTCCCCAGGTTATTGTTACATTGATATGTTTAGGATCCTAGATCACCAATCTAGTTTTTTGAAACATTATAACCTAGTGTGGTGATATCACCTAATACGGTGACTGTCAGGTTAGAATAATCCTTCAAAAAGTGGCTTAATCTTTAGATATGCAACAGTCGTGGTCCAGAATTCCAGTTATTGGTTAGCATTGGGTTATTTGATGAATAGGTAGCAAATGCATGTTGGGACTGCTAAATAGTGCTGTTCCTCTTACTCTTTAATTTTATTAAATAAGTTTGCTGATAAATCTTAGAATATAAAAGTGAGTTCTCTCTAAGAGTGCAGTATGTTTTCTCTGCTTTAATAATTAATTCTGTACCCATATATATTTCATTATAAAGTGGCAGCCTTTTACACTGCTGTTACTTCTGTAACAAGAGTACTTCCCTGTCCTTACACAGGATAGGTGATAATGTGCATGAACACATTAGAATGTTTTTTCTCAGTTTTTATTTTTAAAACTTTAATATTTTCATATCAGCGAAGATATCTCTTGGTTTATATGCACATTGTCACTTGCAGATAATGAAAATGGTGGCATAACAGGATAAGCTTCTAAAATATTAGCTAGATAAAACCTACTGCCTTTTATTTCCAAGGGGATTTTTTTCCAAGGGGATTTCTGATCTGATATGACCTTATTTGAAAGAGATTTGATTCAGGTCTTCAATGTCCTACCATACATATCAAATTTCACTAAGCCAGAAGATGCTACCATGACCTACCTAGAACCTACCAAGAAATATCACGCATCTGTGGAATTCTTTACAGTCGTTCAGCAAAACATAGTACCTAGGTCCTGTTGTTTGGTCAGCATTTGTTGCAGAATACTTTGAATTACTTGGTAAAGTTGATAAATAGCCAGATTCTTTGTTCAGAAATTCCCATGTAAGTCAGCCTATCTAATTTTCATAGTTTTAGTGGGCCAAATATTTTCTATTAACTATACTGACTTTTTACTCTTATATATTTCTAACTCTAAACCTGTTGGGGACGTGGGGGTAGGGGTGGTTCTTATAGAAATGTTTAACCTATTCTCCAATAAATGCTACTTTTTGTGAAGGACCATGACAAAGCTGTTTTAATGACCTTCTAAAGAAAGACCTTCGAATTAAAGTGCAGCTTATAATGTCAAATGTTTCTCAGTTGCCTGCAACTTTATTTATCTTCCAATAATATTTATTTATTTATCTTCCAATAATAATTCTAAGTTCAAAACATTCATTCCTCCTTAGCAAAAAGTGTTGTATCTATATCCTGTAAAATATTCATCTGAGTATTTATTATTATATTTTTTTTAAAGTTCCAACATTTTTACCAACTAGGGGTGTAATAACTATAGTTCTATAACTTCTGGAAGGTTATTACATTTCCTGTTCATCAGATCTTTGGCCCAGTTGTTGCTATTGATTACAATGTGAATGTTTTCTAGTACATAACCACTCTGTACTCCTTTCAAACTCCCACCATCTGGTTTAGTTTGTGAGTTTATTCCAGAGTCTTCTCTTTTTTTTTTTCCACATCATTTACTGTCGTTGTTACTTAATTTTTAGTGCTATAAAATAGAAATACTTTAGGTTTGTATCTTGCTTTTACACTACATTTTCAAAACTAAAGCAAAGATGGTATTTACTTTCTCAACAAAGTCCTTGCCTTTCTAAATGATGGTCTGAGATCCCAGATCATTTTGAGTTTCTGCAAATATTTTTCCCTGGCATTTTATCATATTTCTCACTGTTGGTCTTTATACATTTATGTATTAATTCTTAGTTTGGTTTTTTGGGCATTTTGGGTTGCTTTTTAAATGTTTCTTACTGTAGTTTATGCTTATTGGCTCCAAGAGAGTTCGATTATTGAAGTCCAAAATTTCACGGATTTCTTTTTAGTTAAATTAAATGAAATGAGATGAGATGTTGAAGAATGACTGACTGGCTAATAGCACTAATACAAAAAAGCACCTGTGGGTCCTGGTGGACAGCAAGATCATCATGACTCAGCTGTGCACCCTTGCAGCAACAAAGGCTAACCACATATTAGATGACATTAGCAGTATAAGGTTGGGCAGCTGAAGGAAAGGATTATTCCCTTTTACCTAGTAGTCATAAGGCTGCATCTGGAATTCTGTGTCTGGTTTTGGGCCCATAGAGAAAGAAGACAGATATCAACATACTGGAGAGGGTCCAGCAGCGAGGCCACCAGGATGATCAAAAGGCTGCAGCACGTGACATATGAAGAGACACTGAAGGGGATGGGTTGGGTTAGTCCGGCCAAGAGAAGGCTAAGGGAGATCTAATTGCAGTCTTCCAATGCCTAAGGGGGTGTTATGGAGGAGACAGAGCCAGACACTTTTCAGTGGTGCACAACAAAAGGACAAGAGGCAGCAGTCACAATTTGCAATAAGGGAAATTCCAGTTGGACAGAGGAAAAATAGTTATCTACGTTTTTGGCAGGGTACTGAGCAAGATGATCTGCAGAGGTCTCTTCCAAAGTAAATTTTTCTGTGATTCTATGAAATTAAATCGACGAGCCTAATATTTTGTATTTCTGCATTACTTTTCTTTTGAAAAAACCAAAACATGCTGCTGCCTAATGAGTAAGACTTGCCAGTGGTTCTGAAACATAGATGTTTTACAGGTAAAGAAACTGATGCACAGAAGTAATGGTACAATTTTAAACACTGTTAATGGACTTCATTTGTTCCATTATATTCTTAACATTCCTTTAACTTAAAGCCACATTTCTTTCATATGCAGTTATTTATACATACATGCATATTTATTCATTACATAATTGTTTTCATTTCCTAGCCATATCAGGTAAATGTACAATTGCATTCATAAGGTGTCTGAGATTGGTATTTATGTTCAGTTTACCATAACTAGATGCTAAATGTAAAAATACCTCCAGCTTTAGATCCTTCAGTCAACACACTGTAGCAGCTCTAGCAGCTCTCTAAACTTGTGTCAGTCTGATTCTTCTTGAAGACTTTGAAATTGATATGGCTTACTGAGGAAAATCCCTTCTTGATGCAGGAAAGCCAGCAATGTTTAAAATGACTATGATTAGTCTATTGACATTGTACAAAGTGCTTTGGGCCTCTACATTTCATATGATTTAAATGAAAGTAGAAGAATTTTAACAGTACCTGTCATGTAGTATTAGGTTCTAAAAGTGACTCAAATAAAGAGGCTTATCAGTTTTCTTTTCAAGTTAAAAAAAAAAAAAATGATGTAAAAATATGAAATACCTCACAAATCTTCTATGGAACTATTGAATACCAGAGCCTAGGGGAAATACATGAAATAATAATTAATTTGTCTGGTAACCATCTTGGTAATCATCGACTGAGTCACCTCTCCACTTCCTCAACATCTTTCTTAACGTGTGGTGAAGAAATAGGACATAATGTTCTACGTACGGTCTCACCAATGCCTACTAAAGGAGGATTTTAACTTTCCTCTACCTGCTGGCCACATTCTTTTTAATACAGCCCAGGATGTGATTTGCTTTCTTTGTGATAGGAACATCACTGGCTGTTATTCCACATGGCAATCTCCACAGCCCTCAAGGGAGCAGGACTGCTATTCAGCCAGTTAGTTCCCAAACTGTACCAGTGGAGGGAGTTGCTCTATCCCAACTGAAGAGCTTTGCACTTCTTGTTGAGTGTCACAACGTTTCTCTTTGCCTAGTCTCCAAGTTTCTATAGGTCCCTCTAAACTTAATCTCTGTTATACACTTACTCATCATTCTTAATATCAGGCTTTGCCTTAAATGTTTTGGGGGACGTAAAATGGTGGTATAAAATCCACATATTATAAGAAAGTCAATAGTCATTTTAGATGTCTCTACAGAAATATCTTCTCTAAGGTCTGTGTGTGTGCCCACAAGTGTGTGTGTGTGTGTGTATATATGCACACACACACATGTACATACACAAATAAGATATGCATCCTGGAATTGTTTGCTGCTATTGCAGTAATGAGAGTTCAATACTGCAGTGTAAAATTTTTTTGTACAATAAGCATCAAAAGGCAAAAGATGTGAAATATCCTTCTATAGTGAAAGTTCACTCTTAAAAAAACAGGAGAAAATTATTCCCAAAAAGTACCTAAACTACTGAGGTAGGGTTGAAAAATACTTCAAATAAATGAGAAGAACTTGAGACAGACAGAAGGAAGCAATTTTTTTAATAAGTGTGAATGTATAAAACTGAAATTCTAGAATTGTAGCGCCAAATTTTAGCTTGCTTCCTTTTATATAAAAGTGTGGGAAGTTTAAGGGTGTCTACTGGGGGATCTGCTCCAGAAAACTCTTGTATACATGGATAATTTTACTCATATGAATATTCCAATAATATCAGAAAGGCAATATGCAATTTTGTAGTTAAAGAAAATTTTGATTCTGTGAACCTCCCACTTCTCCATTTGTTTAGCTTTACTGTTTTACTGTCTTATGGTGCTTAAATATCTTTATGTTCTTTCCTCTTTCCTATTAACATTTGTTTCATTTTGGTAATTTAGAATGATCAATGCAAAGATGGGTTTTCAATCATGAAGTGTAGAAACTACAAACTATAGAAATGTCTGGAAAGCCTCAAACAGGCTGGACTAGCAGACAGTCCAAACAGGTTGGACTAGCAGACAGTATCTAACCCATGGTATCCAAAAGTCCTTCCAGGCTCTTGGATCCGGCTGCACTCCTTTGATTGCGGATTGTTCCTTTACTAAGGCTAGACCAAAGTAAGCAATATAAATCCACTGCCCATTAAGAATGATACCTGGGTGTAGTTATCCAGACTGGTAACATTTTGGCCCCTTTTACTTGCCAGTAGTGTTACTTGCAAGAATAACTTGTGGTTTTAACAGACTTATTCAAATGGAGATACTGGGCTAGAAAGTCTAGGAGAAAGTTATGGTGGCGTTCAGGATTTTTAAGTCTCTGTGTTCTGATGATACCACTGGATTCCTGTGAAAATTTCTGTGTTCAGGTACTGTTCTGTTCTTCCATACCCAAGGATGATGACCAATAACATATCCTTATTAATGAGGAAATGGTCACAGTTTTGGATTACATGTTCTGTTCCTGCTGATTAATGTTCTTGTTGTTGGTATGATGCTACATAAATCTTCTTAAATTTTCATTTGCTTTTTTAACAAACTAGGAAACTCCATACATCACAATCAACAAAAACTATATTTTGATTTATTATTATGCTCTTTAACTACAGAATCATATTTTTCCCTGAGGGTCCCACTTCATCTAATGTGCAGGATGGATAGTTCACTTGGGATAGAGCTACATGAATACTTGCTGTTGCATCAGAACCAGCTTAAAAAGTTCCATCTGTTTGTTCATGTCCTGTGCCGCAGTTCAATGTTCCCTCAATTGCACTTAGGTTTGATTCTATTTATCAGCTCACTAAAATAGTAGATCTTAAAACCAGTTAAAAATATGTTTGTGGTGGGGTTTTTTTTGTTGTGGTTTTGGGGGTTTTTTTCTTCATTTTATTTTTAATCAGGTCATTACAGTAACGTGAATGCAGCCACACGGTTGCATTGATGCAACGGAAAGAAGTGGGAGCATGGCAGTAGAGTAGGAAGCAGCAGAGGGAGGGAGAGAAGAGATCTTAAATCCATTTTACACATGCATAACATTTTAAAATATAAAATATCAAATCAGTGGTCCTTAGGAACATTGCATGAAGAAAATGTTGGTTTATGTCTTTTTAACCTGTGCTTTTTTACAATGCTCTCAGTGTAATATCAGATAGATAGACTCATAAATGTTCATCAGTTTATTTTACACGGTTTATGCTATTAAACCTGTCTTGCAGATGAAGAGAAAGGTCACAGAGGGAGACCTGGTATTAGATTTCTAACTCTAACCTAACCCTGATAATTATTTTAATAATTCAGTGATTAATTAGAAACTGGTAATTGTATTCTAAGACCTGACTGTTCAGATTACTTAATTATTCTTTTTTGTTCAAAATGCAGCTCCTGCTGACTTATACAATTTTTATGAAGGCTCTAACTGAATGACTTTAAAAACTGTTCTTCAAATTTTTATATTAAATGTTTTAAAATTGACCAGAATCAAAGTATACTATTTCAGTAAAATGAAACAAATGTTTCAGTTAAAAACCTAGAAAATGTACTTTCCATCCAGACCTGAAACAGTCTTTTCCTTTCAAAACCAAACCAAACCCTTTTTATTTTTCTGCTTGGCACTTCTGCAAATCAGATCCCAGACTCTTAGGTATGATCCCTGGAAAACAAGGAGTGAACATTTAAGTGGACATAGGAAAATTTTAAAGTATGGCCTTAAAATTTAGCTTTTTGTCAGAGGCAGGAAGAGGGCATCGATTTAATAGTTTGAAGCCGAATCTTACTGCCATATCAGTAGGAATGTTTTGCTTTTTTAGTTAAACAAAATCAAGAACCAATACATTTGTTTGCAACTAATTATTCTCAATTGCATGCAACTAATTATTCTCAACTGGATGCATTTTAGTAAGAAAAGGAAATATGTTATGTATGTGACCACTATCTTGAACCATGCTGGAAGTGTCCAACTTAAGATCAAGTATTCAGCTCTAACTATACCTTCACGTCACACAAAGCTAAGCTAAATCACTATTCTTTGTCTACCCGTGAATTGCATTGCGATATACAAACCCAATGGAAAATGAGCTAGTTATAGTCTAATATTAAACTACAACAACAACAAAACTTGGTACAAACTCTCATTTTTGTGGAAACCTGAGTACAAAGTAAACTGTGGAGCACTGTGTTTATGCAACCAGAGGGCTACTCAAAGGTTTAGGTTATAAATATAATCCCATGGAATCCATGGTTTGGGAGAACAGTTTGTCCGGAATAATGGCAACTGAGAAGAGAATCAAATCATTAAACTTTCATGTAAATATTTATATTTATGTAAATATATTTATACTTATATAAAAATATATGTACTTTATAGCTAGCTCAGAATATCATCTGTATTCTGTCTTCCAGATAAGGCTGCATGCTCTTGGTTGGTTGGATTTATATAACAAATATCATGGAATAATAAAGCAAAATTATCTAAATTTCATTTTAACTTAGTTTTTGTTAATGAACTTCACATAAAAGCTTTTAATAGCAAACAAAAAACATTAGATTTTGCAAATTTTTAGTAGTCACACAGTGGTGGGAAAAACAGCAGTAGAGCAAAAGCAATCTATCGTACATATCATGGAAAAATATACTGAGACAGCCGAAACTGTTTCTTAACAAGCTGCCATCCATTGCAGCAGAATCTCCATGTTTAGGGAGAAGGTGATGTGGAATATAACTCATAACAAGTCTTTCATCTTTCTGAATCAAATTAAGCTTAGGGCATAGAAAGAATCCTTTAATTTCTCCACAGAAAGAGGAATAACTTTAGGATACTCTTTTCCAAAAAAAAACATGCCAAGATTTTTCTTTGGCATTTCATGGTTACATGTAATCTTATTTGAATGGAATATGTAAATCCCACCCTACACACTTTTTATTTAGATTGCATGGGAGAGGTGAACTTCATATTTTGATGACTTTTGATGCAGAAAAGCATTAACATATTTTGGTGAAATATTGTCATGATAAATGTGTATGGAACAGGTTATAATAAAATGATGATTCATTAATATTTTGCATCTTATTCCATATTGCTATAATTTAACTAAGTATATTTTATGTAATGAGCTAAAAGATTTTCTTCCACTTATTACATTCCAGTTTCAATGGAATATGTTCTTATGTGTACTGGTATAAAGAATTAAAAGTTTTCTCTAGTGATTACCCAAAACATCAGTCAAATATGGAGGATGAATTCCTAAAATCTAAATTAAATGGTAGAGTGACATAAATCTCATTGAACTGAGAAGAGTATCTTTCACCTCTTTCCTTTACCAAAAGGTACTGAAGGGGCATGAGTAGAAGTGTCAGAAACTCTTGTTTGCTTCAAGTGACCAACAAAACGGAACCCAAAGAAAGTAGCAACAATTCTCTAAAAGGCCTGTCTCTATTGTTAAATGCTTTGTATATTAAGGTGGGGATTATTCAGCATGGTTGTTTACTGAAGGGCAGGAGGTGATCTTGCAATCTTGTTAGGTTTCTAATGACAACTTCAGAATACAAATACCCTTATAGAATGTTTGCAGCAACAGGCAAAGTACGGAGACGTACCCAAAGGGATGGAACAGGAGAGCAACTGCAACAGCTACTGCACAAAACTTTGTGTCTGTCCTGTTTGCTTCCCTGATTTCTGTTTGTTCTAACATAAGGGAGAAGACTGAGAGAACATAAACCTCTATGTTACTAGCTGCCTTTATGTGGCAGCTTACTGAACAGTGTTACTTAAAAAGTATTTGCTATTCTAATTAAAACAGTACTTTTTCTTCCAGCATCTGGGAAAGATTCTTCAGCATGGACTGTAAGGGTTGACAGGGAAATGGTTGCTATGGAACTATTTTCTGAGCTAGTATGGCAGAGCAACATTTGGCAGGATTTAATTTGCATCTCTTCAGTGATGCAGTTTCTTCAGGATGGTCTGACCATAGATTTCACAGTGTCCCAAAAAGCATAGCTCAGCACAGAAATTGTTTCCTCAGAAATCGTGCAAGTGTCAACCTCTCACCCCAACATTTAGCAAGATTTCTAAAAGTAGTGAAGATCAATTGACAAAATTATTTACTATGTAATCTAGTAGTTATCACATTTACTAGTTGCAATAAATCCTGAGCTTTCTGATTTTTTTTCATGAACGTGTTAGACTTGCTTTTATGAGGTGGAAAAAAGGTGTTAAATTAATTACAACAATTAACAATCACTGACTCAAAACTGTAGGTAGGAAACACTTGGACCTTCCATTTCTACTATATAAGTAGAGACCTATACATAAAAAATCTTATATCTTTATCTTCCATTGAAATTAATTTTAATGCTGTGAATTTAGTTTCATGCTCGTTTGAAGGGGCTTTCTACTTAAATTTTTACTTCATCTATAGCTTATTAATATAATTAACATTATTTATTAATAATACTGCTAGTCAAATAAAATATGTGAATAAAATAAAATAAAATTAGCACATGGCTGTGCTAATACGTTGGAGGATCTGGAAAAAAGAAATTGTAGCAAGAAAATAAACTAATTTAACACATTGTATTAAATAAAAGTAATATAATTTCAGAATTAAATGTATCAACAAAACTGCAAGCCTATACGCTAAGATATCGCAGGCTGTATTTACATATTATTATTTCCTCAATAAAAAAAATAATTAATATGCATTATTCAAGAAAGGCTGGATTGGGGATCATGAAAGTCAAAATTTCATTTCAGCCCAGAGGCGCGCAGCGACTTAACTAATAATTTTTTATGTTTGACATTTAATGTGCCTCTGAGACTTCTGCTTGACGAAACATTGCTAAAAATGTTAAAAAATTAACCATATCGTCGTGGCAGAGCTGCAGCCGTCAAAACTCATGGTTTCCCACCTAATTCTCTGCTTTAGCGGAGAGTAAATTTGGCTGTCGCCCGGTGCCCATTTGCAAGACTGTCTCCCGTAGGAACTTTTGCCTGGCGATGAAAAGGAGCAACCATTTTGTCACCATTAGGTGGCTCACTGGGAATGCGTTTGTGGTGGAAGTGGCTGCGCCGCCCCTCCTCCGCTCCGCCTGCCCCGCCGCGCCCGGGGCCGCCTCTGCTGCCACAGGGTTGTTTGCAACGTGCGAGTCATTTACAGGAACGAGGAGAAAAAGCCCCTGTCTTTGAGCTCGAGAATAGCCGAGACCTGGGTCTTGCTCCGAGGCGAGCGCTCCCAAACCGCAGCGTGAGGAGAGGTCTCTCTGCCTGGCGTTACTGCCTGCCCCTTTGTTCCCCGTGTCCTTGGCAGAGGCTGAAAGAGCTGGGCCTGTAATACTTGGGCCCTGCTGTGCCACTTAAAGAAATAATAAGCCATTGTCTTCATTAAGCAAGCCTTGTTTTAGCAAACAGAATTCAGATACTAAAAAGTGAACGTTTTTAAGGGGGGAGAACTGGAGACAGGGATGCTTTACAAAATTCCCTAGAGAAACCGCTTTGTTTCCACTATTTTATTGCTACTTACTGAGAAGATTCATATTCAAATAGGTTGGGGTTGTGAATCGGTCGTTTGCACATTCTCATGCACCCAGGAAGGCTATGATTATGGCTAATTACAATGACGAATGAAATCCTAACAAGAGTGCTCAATCAGATTGCTGTTCATGCATGAAACAACTAAGACTAGCCAATGGAGGTGTGATTTTGGTAATTACAAACAATGGGGCTAAGTTGAAAAAAGCTTAGTAAATCTGCTCGAGACAAAATAAGGTCTAATTAATCACTTTAAGTTCTGAATCCTCCAGATGATCTGCATGCTCTGTTCTCTTTAGCATTCTTTTAATAGACTTAGTCTAAGGAGTAAGAATGCTTCCTTTTTGCTCGTACTTTCACTGGATAAAATGCAACTGTTTTAAAATATTCTGACTTTCCCTTTGTCACAATCGCGTTGCAACCTGTTTTTCAGGCAAGTAGATGGAATGTTAGAAAAATAAACACACTGTTATTTGCCTTGCTAGCAGTGCCATTATCTACGTTAAAAAA
Organism: Chroicocephalus ridibundus; assembly: GCF_963924245.1. NCBI lineage: Eukaryota > Metazoa > Chordata > Aves > Charadriiformes > Laridae > Chroicocephalus > Chroicocephalus ridibundus. The sequence goes on along the minus strand of NC_086286.1, from coordinate 53,789,537 downwards.
AAAAAAAAAAGATGAAATTTCTTTAACTTGTCATAGTATTATTGACCTCATTCCCAAACCTTATTTTATTGAAGTAAACGTGAATTTTGACATCACCTCCAAGGACTGCAGATTTTAAATCTTCCTTAAAAGACAGTTGTACTCAGGCTAATGTAAATAAATTACTAAATACTCATATTTTTTATTTATTTTATTACCTTATTTTTGCATAAAGAAATATTAGCAGCATATGTAGAAAGTCAAATGAAGTCCAGTCTTCTGGCAATGAAACTTTGAGGGTGGGGCAGTTTTTCTTTGATGTATTAATACTCATTCCAAATTTTATTCTATTACATGAGTCAATATTTTCATATCAAAAATCCTTAGATTAGTTTGTCCATGAATAAGCACTATACCGAAGATAATAATATGTGAGTAACACATAACCTGGCTTCAGTATATTAGGGAACATTTGAGGAACTATTTTTTTCTTGTAGATTCAATTGGTGTGAAGGGATTACCTGTATATTTGACTTCAGTGAAACCTTGCTTTGACATAACCTTTGAGAGAAGCCATTTGCGTTTTGAAATTTTAAGAGCGCCATTTGTTTATATTTGATGAAAAATAATAATAATTCTTTGTGTTAAGGTTTCCAGCATATTTGTGTTCATCCTCAGAAAGCTATCCGTGTCTGGCTCTATAGACATGTTTTAAGTATGAAGGTATTAAGTACTCAGAAAACCTATAGAACAAATTCCTTTTATTGTACTGCTATGTGAAAAACCACAAACCATAATGTAAATAGCCCTTGTTTTGGACCATTGATGTTTGTGTGGATAAGTCTTCTCTAGTTTTCTTGGATCTTTTCCTGTCATTTAGACAAGTCAACAGTTTGTCCAAAGGCCCTTTTTTATTAGAGAGATCTTTTAGTACACAAAATATGTTTTCCTTGCTAAAAAATGTTGATGACGTTGATGCACAGGTTCAGAATTGTACTAGATATATCAGATTTTGATTAGACACTTTTAATCACTGGTATTTTGTGAGATCTTGGGGTTACAAATGATAAAGCTTATATCTGAAGAGCTAAAATAACCTTAACGTATTAGTCTAAGGGTTCTGTTGGTTTCATATGATCTTATAGATTTCTTAATAACCTTACCACTAAGGAGTAAAACTTTTGTCCCTGATTCTTCTGAAATGAATATCCCGTTTATACCAGGCAATGATGTATTGCCTAAGCGTACTTCTTTCATTATCAGTCATCTTAAAACACATGATTTCCATAGTGTGGTTTGGCTGTGTAGAGGCCTTGGTGGCAATAAATAGGAATACCCCTTGACTAATTTGGTAGGGATTCTGCCATATTATGAATTATGAACGATCCAGTATTGTACAAACCTCTCATTAATGATCATGGAACTACTAATTTCGACCAGGCCGAGACATGTAGACTTCTCTGGATAAGCCACGATCCATACTGCTTCATGAAATGATTGAGCCAACAAAATAGCTTGCTGCTGCCAAAATGATAATTTGCCCCTGCTGGCTCCTGCTGCTTCCCTTGGGTAAGTCCTACGACTCAATTAAGCCTGGGACACGGTGTTGCTCGCGAAACCAACAGTGGATGTAGTATGCTGCTGGTTTGGTGAGCTGAATTGGTCAGCAAGGGATCAGGACAATACCAGAGCAAGCAGAAGGACAGAAATGTAGTGCGCATCCAGACATGGAGATGGAAAGAGAGGAGAAAGTGGGACCTCGCTTCGTCATCTATGTCAGGCAGCTAGATTGTTTTAGTCATCTCTTGAAACTATGTCCTATGTCAGCCTTGATTGTATTTAGTACCTTTACTTCAGTTCCCTCCATTTACAAAATTGGTCAGGGAGTGATCTTCAAAAGCTTTTTGCATCCTTTGATTACATCTAATGTGTCTTAATTACCAATACTTTTGTATCAAAAGCCTTTGTGTAATCTTTTCCTTTGATTTTCCACTAGTCACACACAGAATCACACACAGAATCACAGAATGGTTCATGTTGGAAGGGACCTTAAAGATCATCTAGTTCCAACCCCCTGCCATGGGCAGGGACACCTCCTGCTAGACCAGGCTGCTCAAAGCCTCATCCAGCCTGGCCTTGAACATTTCCAGGGATGAGGCATCCACAACTTCCCTGGGCAACCTGTTCCAGTGCCTCACCACCCTCACACCAAAGAATTTCTTCCTGATATCCAATCTAAATCTACCCTCTTTCAGTTTGAGGCCGTTACCCGGTGTCCTATCATTACACTCCCTGATAAAGAGTACCTCCCCATCCTTCCTGTAGGCCCCCTTTAGGTACTGGAAGGCTGCTATAAGGTCTCCTTGGAGCTTTCTCTTCTCCAGGCTGAACAACTCCAACTCTCTCAGCCTGTCCTCATAGGAGAAGTGCTCCATGCCTCCCTCTGATCATCTTCATGGCCCTCAGCTGGACCCATTCCAACAGGTCCATGTCCTTCTTGTGTTGGGGCTCCAGAGCTGGACGCAGTACTCCAGGTGGGCTCTCACCAGTGCGGAGCAGAGGGGCAGAATCACCTCCCTCGACCTGCTGGCCACGCTGCTTTTGATGCAGCCCAGGATGCCGTTGGCCTTCTGGGCCTCAAGTGTGCATTGCCTGCTCATGTTGAGCTTCTCGTCCACCAGCACCCCCAAGTCCTTCTCCTCAGGGCTGCCCTCAAGCCATTCTCCGCCCAACCTGTATTTGTGCCTGGGATCACCATGATCCAGGTCCAGGACCTTGCACTTGGCCTGGTTGAACTTCATGAGGTTCGCACAGGCCCACCTCTCAAGCCTGTCAAGGTCCCTCTGGATGACATCCCTTCCCTCCAGTGTGTCGACCATGTCACACAGCTTGGTGTTGTCAGCAAACTTGCTGAGGGTGCACTCGATCTCACTGTCCATGTCACCGACAAAGGTGTTAAACAGCACTGGTGCCAATACTGACCCCTGAGGAACGCCACTCGTCACCGGTTTCCATGTGGACATTGAGCCATTGACTGCAACCCTTTGAGTGTGGCCATCTAGCCAGTTCCTTATCCTCCAAGTGGTCCATCCATCAAATCCATGCTTTTCCAATTAAGAGACCAGGATGTCATGCGGAACAGTGTCAAGCACTTTGCATAAGTCCAGGTAGATGACGTCGCTTGCTCTCCCCTTATCTACCAATGCTGTGGCAACATCATAGAAGGCCACCAAATTTGTCAGGCACGATTTGCCTTTGGTGAAGCCATGTTGGCTATCACCAATCACCTCCTTATTTTCCATGTGCCTTAGCAGAGTTTCCAGGAGGATCTCCTCCATGATCTTGCCAGGCACAGAGGTGAGACTGACTAGTCTGTAGTTACCTGGGTCATCCTTTTTTCCCTTTTTGAAAATGGGGGTTATGTTTCCCTGTTTCCAATCAGCAAGAAGTTCACCAGACTGCCGTGACTTTTCAAATATAATGGAAAGCGGCTTGGCGACTTCATCTGCCAGCTCCCTCAGGACCCGTGGATGGATTTCATACGGTCCCATGGACTTAGGCACCTTCAGGTTCCTCAGATGGTCCCGAACCTGATCTTCTCCTACAGTGGGCGGTTCTTCATTCTCATAGACCCTGCCTTTGCATTCTGCAACTTGGGTAGCCCAGTGAATTAAAGCCATCTAGGTCTTATGCCAAACATTTAGATAGCCTAAAATTAGTTAGGTAATCCAATTCATAGCTCAGTCACACGCATGTGTGTGTGAGCTGTTAGTTTACAGTGTATGTAAACTAACATAAAGCAGAAGTAATCATTTTGCCTAGCTGCAGTTTCTCATTTAACATAATATAAATGAGAGGCTTACTTGAATGTGTTTAGCTTGTGTTTAGCTTGAAAATCTCATGAAATATTCTGCATGTGATGTGCATAGAGTAATCTTATCTGTGGATTTACCCTCTGGTGAGACCTGTTACATTTGTCCCTGCTTCTGTGCATCTTCAAATCACAATTTATTTTGATAACGATACAGGAGTAAGAGTAAGTAGAGTATTTCAACCTTTTCTCTCCAAGAAAGGAGTCTCTGTCCTTCACTGATGTGAAAACCAAGATAGGAAACAATAATTCCTACATCAAAGAAGTCCAACAATGCATAGCTCATTGAGGCAGGGAGGAATAGGGGTGTTCTGCTGTTAGATAGCCATAGCTATCTATCTATCTATCTGCTTTATTCCAATGGATTAAAATATTTTTAGCCTTGCTAGATGGTGAAAAATATATTAAAAACATATATGAAAAAATCTTTTAAATGTATTTCGTTTAGGTTTTAGAAGAACATTAAAATTTTTTGAAGATATCATTAGTTGTAATTTTAGTCCTAAAGGAACATTATAATTGGAGAGAGAATAAAATTAAGAATAGGGTGTTTGCATTACTCATCTATAAAATAGAATTTTATTTAAAATATGAAACATTTATAGACTACATAGTGGTATGAAGCAATATAAAGATTTAATTGGCATTCATTTTTAGATGGCCTACATATTGCCTATAAAACCTTTATTTTCTTATCGTCATGTTTTTTCATAGTAACAATATGGAGCTGTGGTAGGGCAACCTAAATCGCTCTTTGGGTTATCAAGACATGAATTTGGCAAATAGGCTTATGTAAGATGTTATTTGAAGTAAGCATAAAGAAAATATTTCTGTTAACAGTGTATTACAGAGTGTTGTAGATTTTAGCTTGTCTCCCTGCATTTGGTTATATATCCTCCATGGAATCTAAGAGTAGTTTAGAGAGCTTGTCTAATAGATAGCTTTACAGTGACTTTTTGTATTCTTAATTGAGTTATTGTAACACAAAAGTGAAGCAAAAACTGCTATATAAAGTTACTTCAGATAGAAACTAGATGCATGCCCAGAAAAAAAACCACTATAGATGCTTTATCTAGGCACTCTGACTTAGTTAATTTATTCTGCTTATCAAAAACTTTTGGGATATAGGAAACTCAGCTGCTCTAATGGTATCTCTGACAATTTATTCCCACAAGCATCAGCTTGGATATTTCATTTTTGCAACAGGAAGCACTTAATTGACAAAGTATCCTGGAAAACATACTGAGGTTAGAACACTACCCTATGCTCTCCAGTGACAGAATTACTTAGGAATCAGGGAGCTATATCAGTTTGCTGTCTATACTACTCCTGCCTATCTCAATGTCACTTAAGGTAGAAGGAATTAGGGGCACTCATATCTTTCTAGGTTAGTGTGTATTATTTATATATTATGTAATGCAGCATATGAAAGATATTCTACAGGTAATGAATAAAATTAATCATTACAGTTTTGATGCTGCCAACCATTTCCTTCATAATTATTTTCTCACTATTACAGTAGCATTATTTTTACTCTTACTTTCAGTCTAATTACAATAGCAATGCCTTTTTTTTTTTATGGGACCTATTATACTTTGTAATTGTTTCCCTCTTCTTGGGGTATTTGCAAGCTTTAGTGAGGGTAATAGTGATACAAAGTTGGAAGGTGTTGCTAATGCAGAGAGGAACCATAAATAAGAAAAGTTAGGCAGTTTTTCAGCTGGGGCGCTAGAAATTAGTTGAAACTTAATACCAAAAAGTTATGTGTATAGAGAGTAATAGCCATAGTTACTCATAGTAATATTAACCTGATTCGTAGGGATTTTTTTTTTGCTCAGTGAAGTAAGTGGGAGTTTGTGCTTAACTTACATAAAACAGAATATAAGAAAGTTCTGACAATGTCAATTGACTGGAAGATGGCTACAGGATACTGGTATGATGCAACTCATGCAATTTTGCAATGTATTAGTGCATTTAGAAGAGACAGAAAATACAGTGCTGTGCAAGGCATTGATAAGACCTAATTTGGAATATTCTATAGTTCCAGTCACCTGCATTCAAGAAAGATTAATTTAAACAAGTGAAGAGAACTCCCAGGATGACTAGGAGAATGAAATATTGGTTTTACAGAAAGTTATCTAAGGAGAGTGTCATATTTAGCTGAGCCAAACAAAACTTGAGAAGGAAATATGGCTATTCAGAATAAATACATGGTATATAAATTGTGACTAGAAATTTATCAGGGGTGAAAATCTGGAATAATCTTCCAAATTACATGGCAGCAGACACCTGAAAGACTTATGGAAGGGTTATATGTCAAAATTGAAAATCCTGGAGATAACAAAATAAATTTATTTAATTGTTTGTTTATTTATTTGCTTTGAAGCACTCAGCATTTCTATAATTAACAACGGGTTATCAGGACAAATTTTCTTCAGAAGTTTGACCTACACTTGTAACAGGAAAAAATACTTCTTGTAGCTGTAAGTGGATTCTGCCATCATGAAGCAAGCTAAAACAAGACAGACACTTGGAAGTAATGTCAGATTTATTGAGAATGAGAATTTTTTATATAATTTCCAGCTTTACCCAGTGGTCCTGAAGGTGTGGCAAAAATCTTTGTACTCCAACTACATTTGCAGGTATATAAGCTTTTTAGCAATATTCTTGAAACGAATTTAAGTAAAAATAAAATGGTAATATGGTGGTTACAGAGAAAGGTCATGTCATGATTCCTCATTCTGTTGATATAGATTTTTCAAAATTGCACAACAGTTAGAGGAAGTGTTCAGTACTTACTGGATCTAAACTTCCATTGTTACCTACATTATAAATTATCATTTTCAGAAGATGTCAGGACTGGCATATGCCAGTAACTATTTATTGATATAAAAAGTATTGCATTTGATAGCAAACTCAGACTCATTAATTATAGCCTAAATTTAAAAATAAATAAATAGTTAAATATCTAATCTTGCCCAAAATTTTGTTTTAGAAAGTACTTATCACTCAACTAGCCAAAGTAAAAATGGGAGAAGTTATGTTTTACTGCAGAGGTGAGAGCTACAAAATGGAATGTCACTTATTAATATTTAATTTTATTTTGGAATTATGAACATTTTTCAAATTTAGCAGCCTATCACGTACAACTATGACTCTGCAAAAGTTTGAGTTATGGCAGGAACAAAGCAGGAAAACTAAGTTCTCCAAATACTTTGACAAGTGATTATTTGATAATCTTTTTGATATTAAAACTTGACATATGTTCCTTTAATTTGTAAGAAAGTGTATGTTAGAATGCCCTAAACAATTCAATTTAGTGTATAGAATAATCAGAACAGCTAAATCTGTATCCTTTTGCTAAAAATGGACTTTATTTATCCTTTATGTAATAATCAAGCACAGGCTGCATGGACGGTCCCAAAGAGTGGTGGTCAATGGAGTTAAATCCAGCTGGCGGCCGGTCACAAGTGGTGTCCCTCAGGGCTCAGTGTTGGGACCACTTCTGTTCAACATCTTTATTGATGATCTTGATAAGGACATAGAGTGTATTATCAGTAACTTCACAGATGACACCAAGTTAAGCGGGAGTGTTGGTCTGCATGAGGATAGGGAGGCTCTACAGAGAGACTTGGATAGATTGGACCGATGGGCCAACGCTAACGGTATGAGCCTCAACAAGGCCAAGTGCCGGGTCCTGCACTTGGGCCACAACAGCCCCATGCATCGCTACAGGCTTGGGGAAGTGTGGCTGGAGAGCTGCCTGGCAGAAAAGGACCTGGGGTTTCTAATTGACAAGCAGCTGAACGTGAGCCAGCAGTGTGCCCAGGTAGCCAAGAGGGCCAATGGCATCCTGGCTTGTATTAGAAATAGTGTGACCATCAGAAGTAGGGAGGTGATTGTCCCCCTGTACTCAGCACTGGTGAGGCCACACCTTGAGTATTGTGTCTGGTTTGGGCACCTCAATACGAGAGAGATATTGAGGTGCTGGAGTGAGTGCAGAGGAGGGCAACGAAGCTGGTGAAGGGCCTGGAGAATAAATCTTATGAGGAGCGACTGAAGGAGCTGGGACTGTTTAGTTTGAGGAAGAGAAGGCTGAGGGAAGACCTCATCACTCTCTACAACTACTTGAAAGGACATTGTAGAGAGGTTGGTGCTGGTCTCTTCTCACAGGTAATTAGCGATAGAACAAGAGGGAATGGCTTCAAGCTGCAACAGGGTAGGTTTAGGCTGGACCTGAGGAAAAAATTCTTCACAGAAAGAGTGGTCAGACACTGGAATAGGCTGCCCAGGGAGGTGGTGGAGTCACCATCCCTGAATGTGTTTAAGACTTGTTTAGATGTGGTGTTAAGGGATACGGTGTAAGGGAGAACTTCGTAGAGTGGGGTTGATGGTTGGACTCGATGATCCCAAGGGTCTTTTCCAACCTGAATGATTCTATGATTCTATGACATCATATACCGTGCGTGTTTTTGTAGAAAACATGTTGCAATCTTCAGGCAGAAAAGACTGAAGTATTTGTTTGTTTCTAGTTAGACACAGTCTTTTGCCGACTGATCTGTTTAGAACTTCATGTATAGTGTGTGTAGGTTCTGCATCATGACTATGGAACAACAGCATTCCCTTTGGAAGAGTTTAAAAGAAGGGAAGAACGAGAGAAAAGCAAATAACTGATTTCTTGCTCTTGACAGAGGACCCAACAGGAATTGATATGAACTGGTTGCTGGGTAACCTACAGCTGCTCCAGTAAGAATGTCTTATGGCAAGCATTCCTCTGGGCAGTGATATTTAGGACCATGCCTGGAATTAGAAGAAAAGCAAATTAAACACAAGTATTGAAGAAATTCTCTTAATTTTGCTGGAAGTTTTACAGCACATATTTATGATTCCTTGGATTTTATTATTAATTTTGTATTAATACAGTTTAATTGAACTAAAGTAAGACATATGTGCCACCAAGTCATGCAAAATTGTTTGACAGAAACAATACTGCCATGTCAAAGAACACGAGCATGGCTTAATTAACCTCTTTATGATAGCTTTTAAATATTTTTAGTGATTAGCTAGACCTGTCATATGACAATAAATACTATCTTAGTAATTACTACTATATAGTTTAGAAGCTAAACTAATACATTACAATCAAAACCAGAACTGTATATCACTTTGCTAAGAATATTTTAATGAATTAATTTGAAATCTTAAAACTGTTTTTATACTTAATTTCATATTGGTTTTTTCTTTTCTCCATCCTGCTCAATATCTCTCCCTGAAACTTCTGATAAAAACCTGCCATAAGAATTAACTTTTTAAATGGAAACTGGTCTCATTGACTGGTGAGTGAGAAGAAGAAAGCAGACCTATACTGGGAAAATTCTTTTGCATTTCACTTTTGCAGTAGTAATTTTCCAGAAGTAGCTATCAGTTTCTTCAATACAAAACACTTTCCATGCAACTTGCAAAAAGTTTATAGTGCAAGTCTAATATTCTATTCAGACATTAAAATAATAGATTAAGATATATTTACATAATAATAATGGTCATAACATAGAGAATGGTAGAATTTTAAGAGATGGCTCAAATAGAGACATTTGAAAATCATGTGTATATAATTCATTTCATAATGTCTATACAATTCATTTTAAAATCTGTGTTGTTTAATGAAAACCCAGGAGGCCAGAATGCTTTTAATGAGATTTAAAACAGTCAACGAATACATATCTGACAGGAGAAAGGATTTTAAAAAGTACCGAGTTGCGGAAATGAGTAGTTGGAGGAAGCCAGCACTCCCTACTATTCATAATACACAAATCCATTTACTTCCTTTAGAAAGTTATAAAGCAGCAATGCAAAAAAATCTCTTGAAATGAGAATATGCCTTGTAGGGATGCTTCTAATGACTTTCTGTGATAAATATAGCTGTGTAAAACAAGACTTATTTCATATTGCAGTGAGCGAACATTTAATGAATGCCATGTAATAGTTCAATACCAAATGTGAGAGATTTTAGTGGCATACCTAAATTTTTCCCTTAAGCAAAGTCGCATTGTTTTTTAAAAAGCCTTTTTATTCTTACAAAATAGGCTTTATTTATCTTAAAGTAGGGGTATTCTTAATGGTTAAAATCATTGCCATCATACTTCTACCTCTGAAATACTTCTGATGAGCTTTCTTCTGGAAATAAAAAAAATAAATCTATTAAATATTACTGTTAATGAATTTTGCAGTAAATTCAGTATTCTAGTATAATTAATTTCTCCATTATTTTGTCCATCATTTCTTCTCCAGTAATTTTCCTTCATTTTGCAGTTAGTTTCTGTGCGTGGTAATGAAGTGATGCTTGTGTTTTCTGTTAGGGAAAGAGGTAAATAAGTTTCCTTGGTAGTCTGTTTCTACATTTGCTTTTTTGGAATATTATATCTTTAAAGTTCATTTGACATGTAAATAGATGTCATTTGCCTAGTTTCAGGAGTAGTACCTGTCCTATATCTACTACTAAATTACATGGAGAAAGAATTGACCTTCTCTTTTTAATTTTTCATGTTCGGCTCATATATTTGACTGACAGTTATACATGTCACTTCAAACTGAATTTCAGGCCTGTTACTGTAGTTGATAAAAAGCCTCCCATTCATTTTAATAAGCACAATCCCAGCACTGAATGGGAATGAGATTACACTTGAATTCAGTGAATATTAAAACTGTAAATTCATTGTTGTTACCCAAAGTAATTTCAAATTCCAATGATCATATTCTTTTGTCAATTCAGAGACCAAGAAAATTTTATATCTTATTATTCATAAGAACAAGATACTACATACTCATTCAAAGGTTGGTTTGTCTCATTTCTAACAGTGACTGGGATGAAACAGTTAGGGAAAATATCAACAGGGTAAATATTTCTTTTATATTCCCCAGGATATCCTCCCAGTTTCCAACTGTCAGTGGCTTAGCAGCTTCCTATATGGGATATTGAATTCAAATTTTTGCATTTAGGAAGACTGGATGGACCTTTCCTAATCCTTTTAAAGTTATTTATTAATTGATCTCCACAATATACTTTGTCAATAAACTCTGCAATTTCATTATGCATTGTATGAAAAAAAAGCTTCCTTTGATTTTAAATTTATCCCTGATTGTTTATTTTTCTTATGAAAATTATGAAAAAAAAAATTATTGTTATTGATTCACTCCACCTATACTGTTCATGATTTCTGATGTGTCCTGCTCAGTCATCACTTTTTCTAAACAGAACAGTTCTAGCCTACTTAGGTCTTTCCACTATGTATTCTGTACCTCTGATAATCCGTGCTTCTCAACTTCTCAACTCTTATCTTCTCAACTTCTTTTATAAACTCCTTAAAGTCATACGACTACAAAATTTTGCAGCAACCAAGCATCATGGATTTGCCATCTGACATAATGAAGTTTTATTTTTTTAATATCTATTTTTTAATGTTTAGTACTAATTGCAATCATTTTGTTTGCCTTTCTGACTGTCGCCAAACACTGTGCCTACATTTTCAGATAACTGTGTGCAGGGGCTTCAAGATCTCTTTCCTGAGTAATGCACTGGTATAACGAGGATTTTTTGATTGTTTTCCCTCATATGTATTACTTTGCTTTTACTGATAATGAATTTAATCTATCATGCTATCACCCTTTTCTAGTTCATTTTGAGCAGATCATCTTGAGTGCCATCACACGGCACATACAGGACAACCAGGCAATCAGGCACAGTCAGTATGGATTTATGAAATGCAGGTCCTGCTTCACTAACCAGATTTCCTATGACAAGGTGACCTGCTTAGTGGACAAGGGAAAGGCTATAGATATTGTCTACCTAGACTTTAGTAAAGCTTTTGACACTGTTTCCCACGGCATTCTCCTGGAGAAACTGGCTGCTCATGACTTGGAAGGGTGTGTGCGCTGGGTGAAAAACTGGTTGGATGCCAGGCCCAAAGAGTTGCGGTGAAGGGAGTTAAATCCAGTTGGTGGCTGGTCACAAGTGGTGTTCCCCAGGACTCAGTATTGGGGCTGGTTCTGTTTAATATCTTTATCAGTGATCTGGACAAGGGGATTGAGTGCACCCTCAGTAAGTTTGTAGATCACACCTAGTAAGGCGGGAGTGTTGATATGCTTGGGGGTAGAAAGGCTCTACAGAGGGATCTGGACAGGTTGGATTGATGGGCTGAGGCCAATGGCATGAGATTCAACAAGGCCAAGTGCCGGGTGCTGCACTTGGGTCACAACAACCATATACAATGCAACAGGCTTGGGGAAGAGTGTCTGGAAAGAGCGTCCTGGTGGAAAAGGACCTGGGGGTATTGGTTGACTGCTGGCTGAATATGAGCCACCCGTGTTCCTAGGTGGCCAAGAAAGCCATTAGCATCCTGGCTTGTATTGTAAATAGCGTGGCCAGCAGGACTAAGGAAGTGATTATACCTTCGTGCTCAGCACTGGTGAGGCCACACATGGGGTACTGTGTTCAGTTTTGGGCCCATCACTACAGGAGGGACTTTGAAGTACTGGAGCATGTTCAGAGAAGGGCAAAGAAGCTGGTGAAGGGTCTGGAGAACAAGTTTTATGAGAAATGGCTAAGGGAACTGGGGTTGTTTAGCCTGGAGAAAAAGAGGCTGACGGGAGACCTTATCGATCAACAGCTTCCTGAAAGAAGGTTGTAGCGAGGTGGAGGTCAGTCTCTTCTTCCAAGTCACAAGTGATAAGAGAAGAGGAAATGGCCTCAAGTTGCACCAGGGGAGGTTTAGACTGGATATTAGGAAAAATTCTTCACTGAAAGCGTTGTCAAGTATCAGAACAGGGTGTCCAATAGTGGTTGAATGGTTGAATGGTGGTTGAATCACTGTCCCTGGAGGTATTTAAATGATGTGTAGATGTGGTGCTGAGGGATGTGGTTTAGTGGTATCTTAGCAGTGTTAGGTTAGTGGTTGGACTTGATGATCTGAAAGGTCTCTTCCAAGCAAAACCACTCTATGATTCTATGATAAATATAATGAACAGCATGGGCCAGCACATATCTTTTTGGAATCTCACCAGTAACTTCACATTTTGGAAACTTACTGTTCAGTTCTATCCCTCATTACTATGCTTCAAGAAGTTACTAATTTATGAAAGGCTTTTTCTTATTTTAGTACTGTTTATTTTCCATAAGAATCCTGTGGTAGATTTGGGGCTCTATGCACATCTGCAATTTCAGACACCTGACTTTTAGCCAAATATCCTTTGTAGAAAATGGAGAAAGAGGAAACTTTCCCAAGGACAAATTCAAGCTATCACCACCTCAACAAACAGTATGGTGCGATAGAAACAGGTCTGTAAAACAGTTACTAATGATAACTCTGCATCCATACTGTATGTGTTGCAGGAGATTTATTTCTGAGTAGCTGTGGTTTGATTTTGTGGATTGAATCCCCATCAGCAGTTGGAATAAACTAAGTATGCTCTTGGAGCACATCTTTTGGTTTAGCTTTATCTAAAAGGAATCCAGTTCAAGCACTCCAAGACCCCTTTAGGATATAAGTGAAGATGATCAGGAGATTTGTTTCGAAAGCATACTTCTCCTCCTAAGTAATGCACTAACATAGACCTTTCTCACACAGAATAAGCTAGACTCCTATCCAGAATCACTCCCAGAAAGAACCTCTGTTTCACTTCACTATCTATAGTGAACCCCAGAGATACTACACCAGGGTCTCACAGGTATGAATACACCATTTTATTGAAGGTTTCCATAAATATCAATATGAAGACGGAATGATCCTTGTTCACGTACTTGATAGCTGTTGTATGATTTGGCTGTTATATAGCTTTTGAGATTTCTTTGACTCCTACCAAATAAATCATATTTTTACATGTATCCATTAATTTTATGATCCATTTTACCAGCTCCAGTGCTCCCATGTTCTCTTCTCCTGCTACCGGTATCTGCTTAAGTGATAGGATGCACCCTACAGTAGATGATGCAGAAATTTCATAGTTGTGTCTTCCTTTAAGACGAATTGTTATGAGTAGCTTTGATACAAATAAATTATTATTAAATGTAGCATTTAAATCTGTAGAGCTTCTGGTGTATCTTCTTACAGTTAACATTTCCTTCAATATATTTGCTTCCTTTAACATGTAACAGCAGCCCTCCAACGGCAGGACTCAGTTATAATTTGTACCTTGATAATACCTCTCTGATTTTCTTCCTTCCACCACATTTCCAAGGTATCTATTTTTCAGTCTTCCACTCATGCCATCCATTACTTTGCAAATATGTAAGTGTCAAGCAGATACAAAAATTTCCAAGTTCAGTATTTATAATCTCTAGTGCTTCTGAAGAGGTTCTTTTTGCAAAATCAAAAAATAAAGAAACAAAACAAAACAGTGCTCTATGTTTCTATTCTGATTTATTCCTTTGAATAAGCATGGCTGCTTAATGTACAGGAGCTTCACGAGCTTGTGAATAACTTTTGTCCCTTCTACTTCATCATCTATATTGTCCAAAGTTCCAGAGTCATTTTATCTCTCTTTAGTTGTTTATGACTTCAAAAATACCTTTACATACAGAGGAATGTATGATCTCATGAAAAAAACAAAAAGAAAAACGTGGCATCTTCAGCTTAAATATTAGGACTTGCACCATGATGATGAAACATATATTTCCTTAGATGTAAAAATAGCGTGTCTTCAATGCTTATGAAAAGATTTAAGTAAATAGAATATAATTGTCTGGCATTTTTGGTTGGAACATGATTTTTATTCTGTCATATTTCACCACTGCAAGGAGATTCAGCAATTTGAAACTACTGAAAAAAGATAGTTTCTAAAAAATAGATGGAAGTTAAAGAAAGAAATGTATTTATAATTTCTGTCCTAAATTCTTGTCAAACTTTTGGAAGAAGAAAATTGTTCAAAATTTCAATTAGAATTTACTATATTACCCATAATGACATGCTTAAGAAAACAGTGATATCAAGTATGATTTCATGTTTGCAAAAACAGTTTTTATAACAATTTCTGACTGGGACATTGGCAGCAAAGTAAGAGGCAACTCTGTATTTCATGGGGAGGTAAGCACTAGAAAAGGTTCTTTTTCTGTTACAGTGCTGAAATACAGGCTGAGGTAAGTGTAGTTTAATAAATAAACTTCCATTACTCATACTGGGTTGTTATAAATTATGCTTTATAATTGGAAGGGGCCTCTAAAGGTCTTCAGGTCCAAACCCCCATGCAGAAAGAACTTTGGTCAGGTTGCTCAGAACTATGCCCAAGTGAGTCTTTTTAACATCTCCAAGGATGGAGATTCTATAACTTCCATGTTCAACCTATTCTAGTTTTTGGCCGTCATCACAGTGAATTTTATTTCCCTTGTATCCAGTTCAAATTTCCCATGTCGTGCCCATTGTCTCTTGTCTGTTGCAATGCATCTTTGAGAAGACTTTGACTCTTTCTTCTCTTGCATTATGTAGCTGAAGACAACAGTAAGATTTCCCCTTAACTTTCTCTTCCTAAGGCTGAACAGATGTTCTTTCAGCCTCTCGTCATAAGTCATGTGTCTCAGCCCCCTGACCATCTTGGTGGCCTTCTGATGAATGTCTTTCTTGTAGTGGGGATCCCAAAAATGCACACAGTATTCTAGAAGTGGTTTCTGAAGTACAGAATAGAGGAAAGGAATTACTTCTTTGACCTGCTGGCTACACCACATCCTTTGTCATTCATTTTCCTGAGGTTTTTTTTGGCTGCCAACATGCTTGTTCAGTCTCTTCTTGTTACCCCTTAAATTTCTCCCTGCTTTCAACTCCAGGTGAGCTTTGATTTTTCCTAACTGCAACTCCGCACACTCTATATTCATTGTGGGTAGTCATCATGGATCTCTATATTCATCATAGGTAGTCCATCTT
Organism: Chroicocephalus ridibundus; assembly: GCF_963924245.1. Taxonomy (NCBI): domain Eukaryota; kingdom Metazoa; phylum Chordata; class Aves; order Charadriiformes; family Laridae; genus Chroicocephalus; species Chroicocephalus ridibundus. The sequence continues at coordinate 53,773,781 of NC_086286.1, read as the reverse complement.
TGCTTCCATCTACTATATACTTTCTTTTGATGTTTGAGCTCAGACAGGAATTTTGCATTTATCTATGGTGTCCTTCTGCCATGCTTGCTTGACTTTGAAGAGGTTGACATGCTTTGAAGAGCATGTCCAGCTCTTTTAGCCCCCTTTGTCCTGCAGGGCAATTTTCCATTCTGCTGTATTCTTATTAAAAATTTTGATCCATCTGCGATGGAACACAGATTCTTTAAAAGTACATTGGCGTACCTCATCAGAAAGAATATACCATCAATGCAAACTGTCAGCTTGTAGAGGAGAAATGTATTGTAGACAAAACTGTAGCTGCTAATCTCTAAACTCTAAAAGATAATCCAAATTTTGAGGAGAAAAATGGAAAATTGAAAAGAGATATTAACTTTAAAACTATTCAAAATCATGAAGACTAATGGCAAGTGTATTCTTTTCATATAATAGTAGAAAAGAATCCTGTGAAAGTCACACTTTCTGAAAGCTACTTATAATTCTGGCTGTACTAACAAAATGAAAAGATGAGGTACATAGGTTAAAATGTTTGTTGTTAATTAGTGCTTTCAGTTAGTGTTAAAATGTAGCACTCCATCTCTGTGTGAATTGTGTTTAACAGACGATAATAAACCTAAAAAAATTAAAACAGGACTCTCTCTATCACTGACTTCCAGGCAGCTGAAATCCAATTTAGGAAATTTTTTAATTTTAATTTTTATTTTTACTCTTTAAACTGTTTTGCTGCCACATTGCCTTTAATGTATTTTTTAACATTGAGTTTGTTCTTTCGTAGTTCTAAATATCAAATATTTTATGAATACATTTTTTCTTTTCTTAATTGTGGTTTTTTTTTTCAGTAATGGACCATTCATATTGAGTAGCTGTGTAATATATAAACCCTTCCACTCCTTTCAGTTCAGCTGTTGAGAGGTACTCTATATTTGAAATGATTGAAACATTCCACTTTTATACATTTCAGGACTGTCCTGTAGAGTGGGTAAACCCTGAACCTTTTTTCCTGGAAAGGTTCAATTGGTAATTTCACATACTCAAAGAAAAATACTGGTCTTTAGCAGCAAAGGATGGGGTATAACTCATAAGTGATAATAAAATTCATTCCCAAACACTGATTGGCTTTTTGTTTGCTTTTTTTCCTGTTGAGTATATATTTTCCGTCCTGCTAGTAATTGTTGATGTTATAAATGATTGTATTATATTTTTAAATGAAAAGTTATAAGGTTCTAGGTGACAACTATCTACAGTTCGTATAACTCTTCAGAAGGTCACCTTTTTTTTTTTTGTTCTAAATACCTTGAAATACATGAAATACATGAAAATAAATACATTAAATAAATACATGAAAAACAACGACTCAGTATTACCTTACCTGAAGCATTGTTTCTTTGTGGAATTCCTTATCCATACTATATCATTACTTCTGCACCACAACTACTAAACACTGGAATTGTTATACTAGATCAGAGAAAGGCCAGCCCAGACCTGTTGCATTCTGGGTTCTGGTTCAGCCACAACCAATGGACAGTAAGGGAAACCCCACTGCAGAAATGTAGAATTATCTGAAAATTTCTTCCTGTGGTTGCAAATTGACTGATACTCTGAAGCACGGGGTATCCCATACTCCTAACTTAAAAAATACTTTTTAAAGGATTGACTCATGTCTTTTGTTCTGTTATTGGGTTGTATTATTAAATTCATGATGTGATATGTTTTCAATAGGACAGTCAAATGATTATTCAGTCAGTTGAATCTCCCGTGGTTTTTTTGCATTATATGATGAGTTCCATGCATAAATGATGCACCTTATAAATAAATATGTAGTATTTTTTAAATTATTTTATTCATTTCTTAATTTCACTGACTGTCTCACTGTTCATTGCAGCAGGAAGAACAGAAGCTCCCAATCTGTCTTCACATATACCATTCACTATTTCATATACTTCCAATATAATAATTTTTATTCATCACCTTTTGAAATAATCAATCACAGTTTTTTGGTTCCTGAGATTTTTTCCCAAATCCTTCATCAGTCTCACTGTTTCACTCTCTGAACTCTCTTTAATCCTGAAGTTTCTTTTGAATGATCCTAGTGATCAAAAGGATAATTACCTCCTAAAATATTCCAGATGATTGGGATTGCATTTTTTTCCTTTATTTCTTTCTATTCCATGCTTTCTAAATTCTAACTTTTTGTTTACTGCTTAGACATAGCTCCCTAATGAGCAGAGTCATCTTTATTTATTTACGAATGATTGATGAGTTGGCCTTTTTCTTGAGGTTATTTAGCCAATTTGCTGGAGTATTATTTTTTTTCACCCAGATGGCTTGCTTTGCATTTCATAACACTCATTACGTTTCAGATCATCTGTTCATTCAGTTACTTCAGTAACAAGCAGGATGCAGGTTATTGTTAACATTTTTTCCTGTCCATTTTGTAGAATTTTTGAGGAATTCAGTAAGAGAGGGATGTTCCTTTTTCTGGAAATTATGTGAAAGTCCTTTATGAGTTAAGCAGATTAGACTGCTGAAGCTCCTGCGGTCCATTTACATCAAATTGAAATAGCGCTTTACTGTACAGGGAAAACCAGTTTGTATTGGAAAACAAGTCACAATTCAGACCATAATTTTCAGTTTGATACAACTTTTTATCATCTTTCTAAAGTAATGATTTTCTTTAGCACCTATTTTTATTTTATCTTTATTATTATCCGTAGAATAATTATCAACGTACGTCTAGAATCTTTGTTCTTTTGAAAAAAAACCCAGCATATGTTCTAGAATATGTGGATTTTGAGTTTGTGTTTCTGAGAAAGACCTGAAAAGTGTCAATAGTAGAACTATGATTCTGTAACCTCATAGTATTCTCAGCTGCTGCATTAAGCAATAAAGAAGTTGTTTATTAGTTTTTAACCTAGATCTCATAGATATCTTTCCTGCAGTAACGAATGCAGACCATTGTTTCCTATCTAAATCAGTTTTGTCAGAGAAAAACTCTCCAATAATACTTTAAGTCAAAATAAACTGATGAATTCTTTTGTGGTCTTTGATCAAACGATCATGGATGGCTGTTTTCTTTCTTATAGTTGCATATTGAATTTTGAATAAGATACAAAGCTATCTAGGCTGAAGTACCTTTTTATTAAAAATGTATAATTGACTTGCAGTTACTGGTTAAAGCAGTATCTACCTAATAAAGTGATAGGACTTTTATATTCTGATTACTTTCTATTTAAAAGTTTCTTTTAAGATGTTTGGAGTTTGTATTTATGTTTATTATATCAAATATTAAACATAACCTTATCTTTAAAATATTGGGAAGCACTAGCAATGCCAATATAATTTTGCATATTTTCTTTGAGAGATCAAACTACAGCAATAGACAAGATTGGCAATGAATTTTATGGCCCAAAATAAAAGAAATAAAACCTGTAAAGGAGACTTGAATACATATCTGAAAATTGGCAGACATTTAGGAAAGAAATTACTGGGCACTATTGCTCAGATACCCAACTAAATTAGAAGATGAAAATGTATTTTATGGCAGAGAAGAATTGTCATAAACTCCCAATATGAGAATTCAGTGGAAACCAGAGATTTTTATATATATTTTTTTAACCTAGATGTTTGGTATTTCTTCATTCTGTATCCAAACCCAATATACTGAATTTACAGTTGTCTGTCTCTTTCTCTTCAGCAATACTGTACTCTCTGTTTGTGGGGCTTTTTGCCACAAAATATTTGGATTGAACTCATGAGTTCCTAAAGATAAACAATTTTCACTGAAGTCAGTAACATTAATGTCTAAGTATTTCAGGGTGTATCTCACAGCACAGTGTTTCACTAGATATACTAGATAGAAGAGTTAGGGCATTGGAGATGTTTAACAGAATATGTGCATTGCTTCACATTGCTAAACTATTGAGAGACGTAAGAGACTTTCTAGTAAATATGTTCACTGAGAAAATGCAGCTATGGTAGATCAGCAGAAATTGGATCATCTCAGTTTTAAAAGGCAAACAAATGAACAAATAGAAAAGCACCAAAAGAAATCTCCTGGGTTTGGCTTTTCACTCTAAGGCATTTATCACTCTCTAAATCTTCTTTTTCTGTTAAAAATCAACCATCATGAAATTAACATGGAATCAGTTGGATTTCACCCAAGTGAAGGGTGCAGTTTCTTCCGTCTAACGTAACTGATACTTTATAACATATGAACAGCCTATTGAACATCCTGCTGGTATTCCATGGATTTTCTGGGGGTAACATTAAAAAAAATTTTGGTAGGAAAATTAATCTATCATACTTTAATTGTGAAAGCTTAAAGCTCAGCTAACATTGCTATCCTAACATAGGTAGAAAAAAGTTTGTAAAATAATTTCTGAAAAGAAGAAAAGTATTAAACGGATTGAAATGCAAATGAAGGAAATAATTTTAATAGCAGAGTAATAGGTAACAAAAGGATTGATTAATGTACTTGTTTCTTTAAAATGTTTTGAGTGAGGTACCTTAATATCATATCCTATCATAATAGCTGCAACAGGCCTAGGATTAGAAAATATAATGGTTTACAAGGTGAGAAGGACTATGACAATGCATATTATTTTGTATTTCTGCACTCCAGTTTTTCAGTCTTTGAGAAAGCTGGTGGGATTTGAATGGAGAAAGTAAAAGTAGTAAAAGTAAACTTTTAGAGAGGAGAGAAGATTGGAAAAGTTGTACAGAAAAGAGCAGGGAGAGTAAAAGCAGATTAGCAGAAATTGAGAAAGGGGGTTTGTAGAAAATAGGAGATTTAAAACTGAATTTTAAAAAGCAAGAAGAAAAAAAAAAGAGAGGAAATAGATTCCCGGCAAAAGCCCACCCAGGAGAAAGGAGCTGAGGATGAAGGTCATTTAGAATTTTGTACATACAGGTATAGGGTCAACCTCAGTTCCTGTCTTGGGCCTCTAAATTTTTCATTCAAGTACTTAAGTGGAATAGAAATAGGTTTAATAGAGAGAAGTGGAAGCAATAAAATAAATTCTTACTAAATGAGTAATTCCACTCAAGAATTTTCTGGTTTTCTCTAAGCCAATGTAAATGCATGTATGTCAGTTATATTTTGATCTCTATATCACAATATTCGTAACATTAGAATGTTCAGTGAAAGAAACTCCATTGAAGTGTTTACATTAAATCTCATTCAATTTTTCAAATAAATTATAAAAATATTTGTTTGAAGGTGCAGGAAGTCTTTATTTATTGAAATCTAATGATACTGGTTTTATTTTTGAAGTAATCTGTGAAATTGTTGAGAAATAGTGAAGATACATATATTTACATAAGTGACTAGAGAGAAAATTGCCTACTCATCTGAGACATTATCTTTGCCAAAGGAAGATTTACATTTATATACATATATATGTATATGTAAAATAAATGTGTATGTGTGTACACACATGTAGAAATATAAATACAAATATATTTTGTTTAATCATTTTCCTATTTAGTATCTAGGCTATGTATTTTTCCTGTCTCAAAACTTCTTTCCTATAATGTAGAAATACCTCTTGACAGCATCAGAATAAATGTCTACTCTTGAGAAGAGATTATATAAAAATGTCAACTCCTTATTTGGTAGATCTATTTCTATTGTGGCATTTGAGTCATATCTGACACTAGTGACAAAAATATTTTTAATTTGGTTACCTAGCTTCAGTTACAGCAACAGGAATCCTGCAAATAAAAAAAAGAATGAATAACTTCAGTCAGCAAATGTCTTTAGAAGTCTGTAGTATTGGGGGTTGGTGATTGATGAGATATGAAAACATGAAATTCAGACTCCAGATCACATTTTTTCCTCTGTTAAACTCTATAATCTAGGAAACAGAGAAATAATTACCCAAGAAGAATGTGACATTTTTGATAATACTTTCATGTAAATTTCTATATTACTTTTATTTCTTTAACTCTGCTTTCTGAGTATAATCTCAAATCTGGATTAAAGTTTCTATTTTATGGGAGAAGATGGAACACATTTCCATATCAGAAGTAATACAGCAAAGATCATCAACAACCACGCATCATTAGCAAAATGGCATTTTTGAGTAACAAATGCAGTATCTTGTTGAGGTTCACGGGATGGACCATAAACTTTGAACATCCTCTGAAAGTAGCTCACTTGAACACAGTGAGCATGAAGAATACTGGCATGAAAATAACAGGAAGTCTTTTAGAGAAAATGGGTGCTCTGTCAGGTCAGGGAGAGGCAGAAGTTTAAGCTGGATGAGTGTTGGGCACCAGTGGGAGGGGCTCTTTTGAAGATTTTGCAAGTGCTGAGGACCATGCTGCTTGAGGTCTGCTATAATCTGTCTATTCCATTCTTTTTGTACCCAGCATTGCTGTACATGGCTTTCACAACAGATGTGAAATCTTTGGTGTTAGAGGTCCTTTGCATATGCAGTTTATTTGCATATGGACTGGACCTATTCTTCTGTGTGACTGGAAAAGTGAATAGCTGCCATAAAAATACAGAAACTGTGCCCCATGTGATGTTCTTAAAGGACAGATTTCATTCTATTGAAACTTCATTCCATTATGCAGGACCTCTGATGCTGCCAGGATTGTCTGATGGCTCTTGGAGGGCATTTTATAGTTAAGACTTTATGATCTCATGTTTTAAAAGGGCCTTTCAGTGGGAAGGAAATAATTTGCATATGGATATTTCTTGTTTTGCCTGGGTCTGTACAGTCTTCATTAAAAAGTAGTGTCCATGAAGTTCTTTGGTAAAGGCTATTTTTTTTCCTACGTTGGCTGGATGAGCAATGAGTAGACACAAAACTGGATTTTTGGGAGGCTGTACTCAAGGTACTCAACACAGAACTGGTTTTTACCTTTGCAGGGGTGAAACATTATTTCCAGTGTATAAACAGCTGGATGTTAGAATCTTGTAAATTAGAAGATCAGACTGAAGGTTTGCACTTAGAAAGTGCTCCTGAATAATCTGATTCTCAGAGCACTGATCAGCCATAACTCAAATTCAAGGAGTTTATCACCTTTAGGGTGCTAAAGTATTTGCAATAGATTATTTAAGAGCATGGTAACTGTCTAAATAGGAGTACCAAGGAAGAGCTGTAAAAAGGAACAGGAGCATTTTAGACTCTCTAAACCTGTCAGTAAACCTACTAATTGGCTTAAAATGTTGTGGAAACATTTTTGAAACAATATCGTAATTAAAAGTAGTGCTACCATATGACTGAGGAACCATAGTTTACTAATTATCAGCAGCCCAGTATATATTAAACAAATCTTTATAATACAAAGATTAGTTCTTTTCCAAAGTTGTTATACTCTGTAATTTTATGTTCTCTTTTTTGTAGAATTTCCCCCCGTAGCTATCTGTAAAAAATAATGCTATGACTTAAAAAGAATTTTTTGATGGCAATGTAATGAAGCATTTCACTAACAGGACATCTCCTACAGATCCTATGTTTACAGAAGCACTGTATGACCCCAAAAGCAGGACCAGAAGAAAAATTTTAAAAATACAACCCACAAAGTTAACTGAGTTTTCAACTAGGCATAAAGTTTGGCCAGAGAAAGAGGTTTCACATAGAACCATTAAAGGAGAGCAACCTGTTAATGTGTCCCCTTTTTTTCAGTCTGCTTCATATTTGATCAGCCTAATTGGATGTGGTATTATGAGGTCAATAAGACTTTACACCCTCATGTAAAGATTTAAGCATATATTTGAAGTTTAGCTTTTGATTATTCAGATTTGCAGAAGGTATTTCAAAATAAAATTGGCAGAAGTTTTCTAAAAAACAAATCAATTTTGCCTGAAAAAAACTCCACTTTTACTCAAAAGTACTTTGTGGAAGCATTGTCAAAATGAACTTTTGAATCACAGCAAATTCCCACTATAAATCTGTCTCGTTTCCTCCTAACCCACCGAGAAACCCAATATTCCATCTTCCACATCACTAACACTCCTATGTCATGTGATCTGTGTTACAAAATCTTCAAAGACAATTGAAACAGTACAACTATATTAATTGCTCCAGGAGTAGGGACTTGAAGCTTCCAAAGTCCACACTTATTTGTTGGCAATATTATTTTTGTTGGGAATGTTAGTTTAGTTAGCAACTAGGAACAATTGTTGTTAAAGTAAAACAACATCCTTATGGGTGAATAAGGTATTTTTGCACCACCAAAAATGTATTTCCTACAAATTGGAAACACACACATGCTCCTGAGATAATTAGTGTTTATTCCATTGAAGTTCCCATTTCAGTCTCCCCAAACTCCTCACACCAGGATCCTTCTCCAACCAATGCAAATTCCCTCAGATCCCCTCCCCTTAGTTTTGTCAAACGCTCTTTTATTCTGAAGCCTCAAAAAAGACATGTTAGGAAACATCATCCATTCCTGATGAAACTTGAAACAACTAATCTTTCTTATCTCTGGTAATTGAAAAATTGGTAGCAGAGTTGAATTGGTGGCAGCAACCGTCCAGTGTTTACAGAAAGGTTCGATGAAGTTTGTATGGTTCATTTAATTCCCTAGCAGGCAATGAGTCCCACACATTCTTTTTGCTCTTCATGAGAGAAAAGATTATAGCATTTAAACTTCCATTTTTCTGTCATTTCATCTGAAGTGAAGAAATTATTTTAATGACCTTCCACTACTCTACTTTTCCTGGATCTACTTGCATTTTAAGGGGTAGTGTGGTTGCTTGCTCATACATTGTTCAGGATTTTTCATCATGCAGTTAGAGTTCCTTTATAATGGATAAAAACTTTAACGCATGTAAATAGACAGATGCCCACATTACACTTTTCCAGCTCTGAAATACGTTTGGTGATAATGAAGGCTGTAGGAAATTTGTCTGATATATCCTTTAGCAAGTGCAATTGATTTATACCAGTATTACAAAGGATGATATTTATTTGTGTTTATAACAATTTCTTTTTATTATCAAAACAATTAAAAGCAGGGACTAAGTTATTTTAAGCAAACAACTTCATTTTAAATTCATCTATTTCTGTTTGGAACAGAACACAGCTGCACTGTAATGTGATCAAGCACAATAAAAGCTGCTCTATGTTTTATGGATGGCAGAACTTTCCAATGCAGGTATATTTAGCATTATTTCCTGAAAGTAGAAGGAAAGTTTCACAGTTAAAGTTTAAAACTTTCAGTTAGATTTTACAACTGAAACTTCACTTATATTTAAGAGTATTCTAGCTATCTTTCACTGAATTAATCTCTTTGCTTCAGTCTATCTTAAGGTATACTTATTTGAAATACTTGAGTGTGATATTGGGGTATTTTTTGGCACTGAGGTCCATGGAAACTAATTATGAATCAGATATACGTACCAAAGACTTTCTAGTGTATGCAACAGATCCACAGCCTTTGGCTTCCATTTTCCTTGCTTAATTTGGCCAGATGGTCATATATAATATTAGAGGATTGAGCGAGAACATTTTTCTTCTCACTATATAAGAGAAAAAATATAGCCAAATAATCTTCTAAAAAGAAGTTAAAAGTTAAAATTAAATTGTGAATTTTAAATAAAGACTTTTATAGTAAAGAGAAGAATTATTATATTATCTTCATTTAGAAACTCAAGTATTATTTTCACTAGCAATTAACTGTTATGTATATTTTATAATGTCTTGCTTTTTAATTGTTATGTGTATTTTATAATGTCTTAGTTACAAAACTTGTGCAAAGAAAAACCCAAACTGAAAGAAGTGTTTGATGAGTTGCCAACTTTGTAGGCAGGTATGCTGAAGAACTCATTTTAAGCCTTTCCGGAGAATGGTTCATTTGAAATAATCTCAATCCCTGGAAGCACTCTTTATTTAAAAGGATAAAATTGAAATTTTGTGAGCAGTGGAAATGGTGGTGTTTCAGTAGGCAGAAAGGGCAGCTGGTGAAAGAGATGAGAGGTAAAGAGGTATGGAGAGTCTTAATTTAAAAAAATAAAAGGGTTTTAATTCATTTTTAGGTGGCCAGTTTTAAGGAATATTGCTAGATCCCAGTAGAAAAAAAAGTTTTGGAAAAAAAATTTCAACACAATTTATCTCAAAACTGTCTCATAGGACTAGTTTTAATTCATTTTATGAATAACCAAAACTGTTTCATTCTTCCTGCTACTATTTAGCAGTGCCTAGGGAGTGCTATCACCAAAAAAATGTAGTTTTTTTCTTTGGAAAACACTGTGATTAGAAGTTGGGGTTTTTTCTTCATTCTCGTCTTTTCTCCTACTCCAAACCTTCCAACAGTTCTTCAGTCTTGTATCAATAAAGACATTATCTGATGCCAGTGTTAATACCTGTTGCATATCAGGTCTTTGATACTGAGTAACACTTCCTTTTATTGCAGCTCAGCTATTGAAAGTAGAAATAAAATGATGTCATCTATCTGTGCATTAAAATTACTGTATTTACTGCAGACCTAGGGGATGTTTCAAATACTGACTTCAGTACAGGAATTTGTGTCCCTTCCCAAAAGTGCTTTGTTTAACAAGAAGATCAACACAGGAGTGTTTTAAAATCTCTTTGCTCTTCACATTTGTTAAAATTCCTTTATGCTTCAAACTGCTTTTAGCACTGAGTGGAATAGAATTTACTTTCAGTTTCTATTAACTTGGGAATGTTGAACATCATTGTTGGAAACAACCATGAGTGAAGAACCACATAGCTCATAAACACTGGAACAGGCTTCCTACGGAGGTGGTCAATGCCCCAAGCCTGTCAGTGTCTAAGAGACATTGGGACAATGCCCTTAATAACATACTTTAGCTTTTGGTCAGCCCTGAAGTGGTCAGGCAGTTGGACTAGATGATCCTTGTAGGTCCCTTCCAACTGAAATATTCTATTCTATTCTATTCTATTCTATTCTATTCTATTCTATTCTATTCTATTCTATTCTATTCTATTCTATTCTATTCTATTCTAAAGGAAAAAAATGTCTAAAAAGGAGACAAAAATCTACTTCACAGTCTTCACTACTACTTCACAACAGTCCCCTGGTTAAAGTTGTCTTCCAGATCTCATAGATAACAGTTTCTCAGCAATTTTTAGATTAAGACAAAAATCACATGATACCCTTAGTGTAAGTTTTAAAGAGTCGATGTAAAGGAATAACTGGCTATTCCAAGGTTCACAATGACCCCTATATTTCTAAGAAATTATAACAAAATTACATGTGCTTAGCAGGTCTTGCACCCTTAAGTCTTCAATGATATGGTACAAACAATGGCAGGAGGAGAGTCTAATATACTGTTTTGTCTGCTCCACAACACCTTCTTTGGTATCTTCTATGTCTTTTGCGGCAGCTTTAGCCCAGCCTTAGAAAGTACACATCCAACTAATGTGGCAATCCACTAAAATTTGTTTGTATATTGCAAATAAGAGAAAGGACTTTATCATATTTAGTGATTTTATACTTTTGCTAAAGCTTGAGCTTTGCATCACAAAGGAAAAGCACTTTTTCAACCTGAGCAGATTCCCTTGCTAAATGTATTCAATGTTATTTCCTCTCTGTGTGGTCTTTCGTACAGCATTATGTGTTAACATTATGAAGCAGGAAAACATTAGTCAATTACTGTTCATCAGTGATCATGTTCATTAGAGGTCAGAGACATATTTCCCAAACGAATCAGCCTTACAAAATGATATTTATGGAAAACTTTAGTAGATCTTCAGGAATCATACTTGCAGAAATATCTAAACAGGTCAATTGATCTCTTCATATAACTCAGCTTCAAGAAGAAGGTTATTGCTCATGTAGGACTAATTTAGGACCTGTTAACACTAAAGATAGGTAAATACTACTCTCTGTATATAGCTATATGTATATATCTATAATTACCGCTAATATTTGTTTACTGATTAAATAATTATAGGTCTACTTGTACTAACAATTTTGGAATGTTAAAGCTGTGTACATTTTCAGACATTATTATCCATTATATTATTCATCTTGTAAACAGTAGATTTGCAGTTCAGTCTAGGGAAAGTAAAAGGATGTCTGAAGTGGCAGAGAAGTCTTCTATAGGGATGAAAATTACAAGAGACTCCCCATTTTCTAATGTTAGTGAATATGCACTTCTAATCTGTTATTCATATTTCTTCTTTGAGATATCCCTTTCCAAGTTGATGCAGGGCTAAACTAAGAGCCCAGTGAGTAGCCACATTATATGGCTAAAATTTCACTAGAAAGCCAAACTAAAGAAAACCTGACTGATTCAGTAAAGCAGGGGGATTTTTAGAACTTAGACACTAACCCTAAACTAAATCAGTTTGACAATATCATGGAAAAAAATAGAGAAGGCCATAACATAAACCACAATTTTATAAAAAATAGATCATGCTAGACTAACTGCGTTTTTTTTTCCTAATTTAAAAATTTGTGGTTTAAGTGTAATTCCATGAAACTAATCTATCTTGATTTAAGTACAGCTTTTCATATAGTCTTATTTAAAAAAAAAATATTTTTGCATTTAGTTATTTTATATATATATTTATCTGATGTAGCAATAAAGATTAATACAAGAATCTCAGGACGTGAACCTGTTGGAATGAGTTCAGAGCAGGGCCATGAAGATGATCACGGGGAGGCCTGGAGCACTTCTATGAAGACAGGCTGAGAGAGTTGGGGTTATTCATCCTGGAGGAGGCTCTGAGGAGACCTCATAGCAGCCTTCCAGTACCTAAAGGGGGCCTACAGGAAGGATGGGGAGGGACTCTTTATCAGGGGGTGTAATGATAGGACACGGGGTAACGTCCTCAAACTGAAAGAGGGCAAATTTAGATTGGATATTGGGAAGAAATTCTTTACTGTGAGGGTGGTGAGACACTGGAACAGGTTGCCCGGAGAAGCTGTGGATGCCCCATCCCTGGAAGTGTTCAAGGCCAGGTGTTCATATAGGATGCTGGTTAGTTCTGTGCCCTGTAAACTGTTCATTGTAAAGCTTACTTCCTCTAAAATGTCTTGTAGATTTTTTCTCTCTTAGCTGCTACAATTAAGATAAAATGACACCCATTATGCTATCTAAGTAGTGTTAATGCAAAATTTAAAGATCTGCTCAAATCAAGATCAAGATACGCTCAAATGCCAAATATATTTATTTGTATTTTTAACCCTATTTTTTCATTACGTACTGACCTTTTTTTGACCCAAAACCTTAGTATAAAAACAAAAATAAAACATGGATTTAATGCATTGTTTCTGCAGGAGTAAAATAGAGAGGAGAGGAGATGAGGTCGCCTTACTTGTCTGTTCAAACCCCTTGCTTGCATTCCAGAGAACCAATTTTCAAAACTGTTTTTATGAATTTTTGGGTAGAGATTGTTCTGTATGAGAACAGTTTTGGAAATTATGTTTTAATGTGCGTGATGTAAAAGCTCTTATATTTCTAGCAGTATCTGTTCTTGTGTATGTAATAAATCATAGCATGTACTCAGTAGTAAGATCCCCACTGTAAATTTGTTTTGTTTGGAAACCAAATATATTGCTTTTCTAAGTATTCAGATAAACTGTAATGGTGTCACATTTTCCATCAAACTTGTTAGATGGTAGTTTATATAGCGAGTAATAAACATTCCTATCTTCTTTTAGTAGCTGCTTACTTTTTCACAAGGAAAGATTTTAATTCTGTAGCAAGTTCTGTAGCCCTCATGATCTTCATGCCCAAGTCCAGCTCACTGTCAATGTACTAGTTGAACGCTCATATATTCTGAGAATTTTTGCTGATACCTGGCTATACGCAAGGGACAGATCTCCATGGGTCCTCTTCTAGTCAAGATCTTTTCTTTCCTTGCCTTTCCAGATTTCAGGTATATCCTGGTTAACTCCAATTTCTGTATGGCCACAAAACAAACAAACAAACAAACAAACAAACAAACATTCAAACAACATACATACACACCCTATACCAGAGTTTAGTCCTGGTTCTAGATAATTCTGCGTTGGGGGATCATTTCTGTGGAGTGACTGAAGCCGGTCATGGAAACTGTCTGGAAGAAACTTCTTATTTCTTTTCATCTTTCCCAGCTGTTATTTGTTCTGTGGTATTACAGTGATCCAAATCTACCTGCATTGTTGTTTTCAGAGTTAGTGAGTAGGGTTTTGCACTATACAAGCCTGAGAAATGTGAATTAAAAAGAAAAAAAAGTGGAAGTCGTCACTTGGGGTGATTGGACAGGAAAAACATTTTCTATACAGAGAAAAGCTGGCTTAAAATGAGGGATGGTGCATAATATCATCTTCTGATGAAAAAGCTTAACTACAGTCAAACATTTTGCACATCTTTCCGGCTAGGAGGAAAAACTGTTAATGGAGGTTATGTTTTTAATGCAATTTTGTTTATTTACAAGAAAGTGTGAAGTCATACTTTCCTAAACATGAGGGAAATTCAACTATTAGAAGCAGCTTCCACTCATGACTCCTGCTTTTTTAGCCTTCATTCTGCATTAAAAGCCTAATTCTAGGTTTTCTCCTAAAACATATATGCCAGAATTTTTGCATTTTTTTCTAGAAGTTGACTATCATCTCCTTCAAAAACTGGCCTGCCTCATTCACACACAAACACAAAATATACCGCCCAAAATGAGACTCAAAGGCTGTTACTTCCACAGATATAATGCAGTTTCTTAGAAGGAAATAGCTTAAAAATAGGCATTTTTCTGAGGTTTGATCTGATGTTTTTCCTCATCTTTAACTTCGCTGTGAGTTAAAAAAATAATTAAAACTATTGAACGCAATAGCAACTGAAGAAAACAGCATGTGGATGTGTATATATGTGTTTTTTTCTTGATTCTTTTAAGCCTTTTAGGACTTGTCATTTTTAGGACACAGTGTAACTGCACGTATAGAATATTACAACTGCAAAAGTTATTCTTACCTTTGAATGGATTTTTTTTTCTCAGACCTGTATGATAGTGGGACATATTATACAAATTCCTTTTTTAACAGTCACAAAGTCTCATTAAATTATTGGAACATGGATTCTTCAGTGAGTAAAGAAGTGTCTTTCAAGCATTGTTAATACGAACTAATTGAAAACACTTGATTTTTGAAACTATTGCAGCCCTTAAACATTTACTGTCAAATGCATATTGAAGTTAAAGAAATCTTATGCTGTGCTGAAACCTCTTTTTTAACAATATCAACAATGTTGTTCATTTGATATGTGAATCACATTTATAAAGCTGTTTATTTCAGCTGTTCAGATTTTCAGATTAATTTCAGGCATTCAGGTTTCAGATGTTTGAAAGTATTAATTTCACAATTTAATTTTTGTCTTGTCACATGCACTGTCTGCATGCTAATAGTTTTAGAGGAATTTTATTAAGAGGCTGTAAAACCACAAACAGAAGTAAACTAAAGGAAGAATTGGATGAGACTCACAGAGTATGAAATCAGTTGTGCAGAGTTCTAATGGTAGCATTAAAGCTGGCACCTTTCTCTAAAACCTCTTGAATTTCAAAAGCATAAAAAATAATGCTGACAATATCAACTCTCAGAAGGCATGAACAATCAGATGCCTGTCATTTAATGTTTACATCCACAATGTGTGGAATAAAATTTGTTGAATTAATCTGTTCCTGAAAAATTGGGATTTTTTTTAATGGTTTGGTCAGCTAGATGAGTACTACCAGATCTAGATATTTCCTTTGCCAGTTAATACTATAAATGGTTGAATTCCATGATCTTAAGAGTCTTTTCCAACCTAAATGATTCTATGATTCTATGTGGGAACAGATAAATTAAAGATAAATCCTTTGGACTCAGCGGGTGGTTGGGGCAGGCTGAATAGAACTAGAGGATCTTATTAGGGGCTTTTCTAGAATTGTACCACAGCTAATGAAGATTTTCTGGAAATTGCAGGGCTGAGGGTGTGAAATTCTCTTCAGTGAATTAGGTGTTTCCTTGCACTTTGCTCATATCGGGGGTTTCCGACTTTACCTGCCATTTGGAGAGTATTTTATACCACAATCAGAAGTCTTGGTGAGACTCCTTTCCTTGCCACCTTCTTTTGTTCCCTGCTGAAAAAAAAGGAAGGAATGTACATAAAAACATCTGTATACCTATAGGGCCTTTATGGGCTCCACAGTGTAATGGTCTTTTGTGTGGTCTGGAACAGTTATTAGTCAAAAGTCACATTGCTGTTGGACTTACAGAGAGATTTTGTCCAATATCCTATGCCTTATTCTCGTTCTATGTATGAGGAGAGAAGAAAAAAGAACCCGAAATTTTACAAGTTCAGGTAACTTTAAAAGCTACAAATATGAGGTAAAATGAAACTTTCACATACCACCTACTTTTCTACAAGTGACAATATTTAAACACAAATATATGACTTTTTATCTTGAGTTCTGAATTGTTCCGTAACAAATACTTGAGTAATTTCAGCCTTCACAGCCTGAATTTGTATTGAGGCAAAGAGTTCAGGAAGCTGTCAATGCAAATATGTTTACAAAGCAGATGTGAATGCAGATAGTAGTAATATGTCACATGAAAGAACTGGAAAGTGAAAGCTTAGTCCAAAATAATTTCCTAACTCCGCTTTCAAAATGTAATATTTAAATGTGGAAATGTGAAATCACAATTCAGTTATAAAAGTTTGAAGTTTTGAATTGTGTATTTAAATCACCTTTAATATATTTCCATGGTGTTTGATATAGTAAAAATAACAGGATCAGAAGACAGAAATAGATTGTCTGTCTATAATATTTTGCATGTTATGAACTTAACCTGTTGTGATGATCTGAAAAGGAGTAGTTAACTGATCAGATGCATCTGATTCCTTTGATTTACACAGTTAGAAGTCAGTTTTCATGACATGCTGATTTGATTCAGCCCTCACAACAGCTTGTAAGAGATAAGGAGGTTGTCAGAAAGATATTATTGGATGCTCAGGGATTGCTTTTGAAGTTACTCTGAGCTGATAATTAATGAGAAGCTTTTTTTGAGAAGTTACCCTTAAGTGTAGATAGATGTTACAGTTATTTTTTGTTTTGTTTGCAAACTGATGGATTAAGTATGGCTTTGTTTGCTGTCTGTCTGTAATGTAAAATCTACCCTACCACCAAACAGATAGATAGTTTGTTAATTCCCCTTTTCAGTTTTGTGTTTTTTGGTTTTTCTCGTATCTCCTTTACTGTGTGTTAGAGCTAAACAGCAGTGTTTTGGCATATTGAAGATGACAGGAAGTCTGAATTCAAAACTGAAGTGTTAGTGTGATTGCAGTGAATACGTTTGGCATTGCAGCAAGAAATATGTTTTTCCCAAACTGGTAAATATGTTTTTTAAGATAAGCATACTCTTGTATGTGAGGAGCCTATAAGGTTATGAAGAGCTTAGTTATACGTGTTTCTCTTGACAGAGGTTACTTGGAATGTACTTGGCTGAAGTTACATGAAGAAGCTGGTTTTGCCTCTAGATGTATGTAGATGCACAATGTACTTTTTAGTAATCCTTGACTTTCCTTTTTTCTTTTTTTACCTCTTAAACATGGTAGTTAAGATACTTTTGATACAATAAAATGATAAAATAATACTGCTGGGAGCTGAAGGCACTGTGACATGGAAAGACGTATTTTTAAAGACGTAAAATGGTCATTCTGAGAATTTATGAGAGATAAGGAAGTCAAGGAAACTATAAGTGAAGGAAACAAGGAATAATACAAATAGCTTCAGTTTCAATGTTCTCACATGTTATCTTCAGAAGGATTAGTTGTTCAAGAATTTTTTCTTCTCATGCTAATAAGTAAATGTATATGTTAATGCAGTATCAACCATGCAGAACTTAAGTAAAAAACAGACCTTAAACTTTGTTCTGGAAACATAGACCTGGCTAAACGATTCCAAAAGGCTAGTTCTGATAAAGCCACTCTTACTCAGGCAGTTTTGCCCCAAACAGAGGGAGATGGAATGTAAGTTCTTATTGTTCTGGTCTCACAAAGAGTGTGAGAACTCTCAAAATGCAATTTATTAGACTCCATATCAATTTTTAGCAAAAGATCCTGGAGTGAACCACAGTGGAGCTAGTGCTCTTGTGAAATTGTCTCCTTTGTACCATGAAATTGTTATATCAGGATATTTCATCAGTTTGGTAATACATGACAATAATCCATTATTTCAAAATTAGTGGAGCTAATGAGCCTTTGGAATAAGCTGAGGACTTAGGTTCTGACCCACCAACAAGTAGTTCCATAGATTTTACTGGTCACTGAACAAAACTATCATGAATATGATGCTACAATCCTAGGTTATTTCTGAACTGTGAAATAGGTGCTTGCCACAGTATATCCTGGGGCACTGGCTTTACAGGGAACGCTTTCTAGCGTTCTTGTTTAGGTGCCTTTGCCTCTGAAGGAGGATGGAACTTGGGAGAGGAAATGGTATGTGTCCTCATACTTTCTGCCTAACATGGAGTCTGGAAGTAGATAAGAATTATCAAGTGCTGAGGAGCGAGCTGGAAGCTATTCTTGTTTCACATGCAGTTTAAACCATACCTTGGTCGCAGCCTCAGTGTAGTAACTGCACAGTCCTTAGAACTTAAGTTTAGTGATTAGAAATTGAAGGATTGGTATTACTGTCACACGCCTGAAATTCCTCTCTTGTAGTTTTGTTTGAGGGCATGCTCCACTGGCAGACAAAATACTTGTAAATAGCAATGAGAGAAACGACAATGCTTACAAGTTTGAAATTAAGAAAAGACCAAATGTTGATTATATAATGCATAAGAAATCCTTATACAATGAAAAGTATCCTTACAGGAAACCACTAAAGCTAAGAAATCATTCATATCCAGAATCAGAATTTTAATTGTTGGTTAAATAAAATTTTGAAAATTTGAAAAATACAGGCATCCTGCTTATAAGCTTCATTTATCAGTGCTGGAGAGAAACATGCTTTTAACAAACATTTTTTGCTCATTCTTCTGAAGTATCAGTATTAACCACTATGAAACATGAGATAGTTTGCTGCTCTGACTCAGAATGGGAGATTTACATTTCTTTTTTTAAACCTGCTAGCTAGTATCAGTTTCTCTTTTTCCATCTCTGTCTCCTTCCTCTTCACAAAGCTCATGCACAAATAACAGTCTTTGGGGTTACAGGGGGTGCCACACTCCCTAACCATTCTGCCTCTATCTGAAATGGAGACATGGCCTCTTGTTTTAGAAGGCAAATTCATTCTCTGAAATGATAGTTCAATTCTTGTCATACTTTGACTGCCAGACGAATTCACTTTACTTCTGGTGATGAACTAGGAACATCAATTGAATTTGCATAGATGACTACTGAAGCTGGAACTAGTGTCTCAGTTATAAAAAAACAAGCTTCTGTCTCCAGTTCCCATAGATAATTGCCCTAACAACATGTCCCCAAATAGTCCATTGAAATACCAGACCTTGCATATGATATGAGATAAGGATTGAAATGGAATAGAATGAGTTTTTACACAAAACTGTTGGTATCTAAATGTTAAAAATCTTATTTTGATCTCTTTAGGTATTCTCAAGAAGACATCTTTTGTTGTAACGGTAATGCCATGGGAGATAAAAACAGAAACATCAATCTTAACAGAGTATTAAGTCTGAAATTTGATTATGATCACTTAAATCTCAATGTGGTTAATTATTTTTAGTGTTCACTATTCTGTGAGAATATCCATCTTGAATACTTGTCTGGTGTGATTAGATGAAGTTGTTATATCATAAGGTTTAATTGATTTTTCTGAATTTCATATTATAGGAACAAAGCCGTAAGTACTGTAGCAGACACTGAATAGTCTATCAAATACAATTTGGGTTATTCAAATAATGAAAACATTTGTTACTCTTTTTAAAAATTGATTAAGAGGATTTTGAGTAATTAACTCGCTTAAAACTTTGTTGGATTCCTGCAGAAATTTGGATAATTGTGTGGCTCTTGAGACATTGTTAGGCATAACTGATACTTAATGATGGTATGGAAAATAATAAAAAAGAATATTGTCATAGCTTTTCTATAGTGTTCCAGCAAAGTCTATGCACCCTGTTTTCAAGTTTACTTTCCACAGCTCATTTGGCAGCTATTAATGTAAATATTTTCAGATTCTATTTTCTTTCTTGTTTATTATTCCACTTTTTGGATTTATATTACATTTCATATAAATATCTGTTTATATTAGCCTTTATTGTACATTTCAATCCCAACTGAGTTTACAAGAAGCCTGGAAGCTTGTTGCAGTAGGGTGACAAGTAAGACTTCATTGAAACATAAAACATACTCCCAAAAATGAAAGCCTGTGAATAAAAGTAGTGACAAGCTTTTGTTTTTAGCTTGTTACACAGCAAAATTAATTTTCTGCCCCAATGCTGAGACAATACAGACAGTACTAATGTACTGGTTTGGGCAAATGCTTCAGCTTAGTCCAAAGAAAGATTCATGTAGCAAAATCTGTCACTGACACACCCACTTGTTTCAATGCATCTTCCAGACTGCAAATTAAGTTACTGAAGTATCATTATAACATAAAAATTTATATAGGTGTGCAAAAATTTTAGTCATTTTTTAATAAAATACAACAATACTGAAAATATTTATATAATGCTTAAAAGATAGAACATAATTTGCATTTTTATGCATTATATGGCACTATTTTGGTAGCTAAGCAGACAGTGGCATACCTTGGGTGATTAAAGTCCAAGTGTAGTGCTACTACTTTAGGGCTCAGTCCATGGTAGCCTGTGTACTTTTTTTTTTTTTTTAATCTAAAATGAGTGCAGAATTCCTTGCAAGATTGCTAAGGCTACGCTATACTGCATGGGAAACACACTATGGTATAGTGATTGCTAAGGAGGAAAGGATTTCTGTGGAAGAAAAAGAGCAAGGAATTTCTTCATTATATGATCATTGAGGCTTCTAAAAAATTGAGATTCCCATTGTATTAGTGAAGTCTGTTTATACTTTAGCAGTGTGTCTTATCAAGCTCTACTGTGCAAAAACACTGTAATGCTGATCAGCATGATCAGTATATCTACAAATTCAGTCAACCCAAATTGAGTAGTGATAGTGTATTTAGCCTCCTATGTATTGCCTTAAACTATTTTTTTAAAGAATAATTTTTAACATGTTTCTTCCCAATCTGACTATACTGAAACTTATTCAGACTATAGTTTGGTTAGGAGATATTCATAAAACTAGTATCCGTGAAGCTTCTGCACTTGATCATGTGCCTTAATTTAGAACAACTTTATTGACAAATTCTCTTGCATTTTCATCTATTTTTGAGGGCTTCAGCTCTTACATTAATTTCCTATATCAAAACCTATCTAGGTTATCCCAGTATTCAAATAAAAATTCTAATTTCTTAGCTATCTTTGGTTGTTTACTTCCGTCCTGAGACCTTTTTTATCTGTGCATTAGAATCCGTACTGCAGCAGTGAGCTCTTCTACTGGTTTCAATGATCCTGCCTTACTAGTCAGAGGTCTTTACTATCATCACTAACTTAATTTTGAAGATTACTTTAGAAAAAAAGAACACCCTCCATTTACTTGGCATAGTTTTGCAGAATTTATATTGTTAGGATTTAATGACTTCTGCATGTCTGTATTTGAAAAAAATTAATTAAATGGATAATGATCAGATCTTAGTTGTCTCTGCTTTTCAGTTACTTTCTTTTCCCTTTTGAGACTGCATAAGAATTGTTTCATTAATAGGGCTACCCCAAACTCTACAAGCCTATTAACAAACACAAATACATAGGACTTGAGAACTGAGAACATGACTATAAATTGGACATAAAAGCATTTCTTCGTATAAAATAATTGTGAGTATTGACAAGACAAACTAGTGGAATATAGGACTTACACACAAAACAATGTAAACCAAACCAAAGGCAGTTGCTAATTTTACCTACGTTAACTTCCTTTCTCCCCCTATTATATAATTTTATTTCATATGACCTGGGAACCAAGTAGGTGTTTTTTAAGCTTGTAATCTTACCTTTATATTTGACATTGGTTTTAGTCCATTTTTTATGTCTTAACTTACTGATATTACTTATCTATGAATGAAGGTAGCTATGGTCAACAAAGTGTCTGAAAAGAAAAAAATCATATCTCTAAGCATGATTTCTCGAGTTTTCTTTGCAAAATTTATTGCCATTTATTCTTCTGGTCAATGCAACAACAGAACAGCATTCCTAGTGAATCTAGAAACTCTCTTTTAAACACAAAACTCTTAGAAGTATCAATGAAAAGTCTTATTAAATAACTGTATAAAGATACATATGGAGAATGTATATCAATACTATAACTTACAGACAGATGCAGCATGATGTGTTGACCTCCTTGGTATATTTTTTTCAAGGACAGTTTACAAATCCAATGACCTGATCTCATTTCATCTAGTAAGAACTATATTATAAAAACCTTTTTGTTTCAAATTCAGTTTGCAACACACTGGAAGACATAGTTCATCTTTCACTGATAAATTGAATAGAAAAGACAAAGAACTGGGCAATGATCCTGAGAAATATACTCTGACTTGCTATGCTGAATGATACTGGATTTTGTATAACGTAATTCTTGAGGTTTGCAGAGATAATAAAGCATAGTGCTAACAACTGTTTTGCTGTTAGTTTTTTTACTTAAGTTCAGTTTACTTTCCACAAATTTATCTTTGATTTACACTTTTTATTACTTTCAAAGAAAATCAAAATTCAGCCAGACCTATCATTGTTATAGTCTACTGTTGTTATTTATCTGAACCTCTGTGGTAGTTTTTCCTTTCCCATAATTTTCCAAAGAGATTCATCTAGCCTGAAAAAAAAGTTCTTGAGTCCGTATGCTGGATGGTTGAAATTTAAAGCATTGCTGTGGCAGATTGGTAGCATACTAAATAACCTTAGTAAACTTGATCCCCATTTTTTATGGGGAGAATTCTAAGTTTGAGCTAAGAATGCAAGATTTAGCTGTTTTCTTAATGGCTTCTGCTTTTGAAAGGAATTGATTTGGAGCAATTTTTAAGTTTGCTATGCAAATGAAAAATATTGTTATTATTAATATATATTCAAAATATTATTGTCTTATCTTCAATTCATTGTCTATATGTTAGGTTTTTATACTGGCAACCACTGCCGCAATATCTGCAGTATGTTCAGACCTTAAGTACATATATTTTAAAAAGAATATTTTACTGACTTCCATAAAGACTATAGATATACCTACAAAGTAGATCCACAAAATGTAAGAATAATTCTGGGATCTTTGGAAAATAATTTTGAACCGTTTCTTTGTTGTTTCAAGTATTATAGAGCACTATTAAAGTAGAAAAATGCACTTCACTAATATAAACAAAGCTATCATGTTTCCTAGTGCCAATTCTGATGTGTACATCAATTGCACAGAAAAGAGAATGTACAATGGCATACCTTACAATTTTTTATGCTTTCTAGATACATACATGACATGTATTACCTTATAATATTAAGCTTAAACTTTAACTTTAACTTTTCTTCTTAAATTTATCTAGACTCTCAATAATATAGACTCTGCTAACAAATTAAAAAACTTTCTAGCTATACATTTTCAGTATTACAGGGCATGTGAGTATAAATTTTCAAGATAAATTTAGTGTTGAAACAAAAGATGTATAATTAAAAAACATAAAATATATTGCCAAAGAGAAAAAGACCCATGCTCTGACATTTAAAGTAGAGTTGCTAGTCATGGTTTTAATTAGAAAATAATCCTTTACCAACTCATTCAGTTGCTAAGTAAGAATAACATATTTTACTACAAAAAATTTCACTTGAACATAGGCAAATGACCATTGGGTTTACCCACGTTATAGAAGCTTTCTTATATTTTAAATTTCAAAGACAATTTTACCTGTTACTTTTCTAAAGCAACGAACTTAAGCCTTTGGTATTGCAGTACATTTAAATATTTTCCATCCGGATTGCGCCAAAACTACTTCCTTCCAGGGACTTACTCTATTCTGCTGAAATGAATACAGTTTGGAAAAAGGTTTTATTAAAAGAACAAATAAATGCTTAATAAAGCAAAATTCACAAAATATCTGATGAATTATCTGATTGGTATGGGTGTACTCAGTTATCATAACACTAACATTGTATCCAATATCTGAAGAAAACTTGTTTGGGCTGGCATGGCATTTTGCACAGAAATCCAAACGACTATAACTAGATAAATTGTCACAGGTAGATGAATATACCACAAAAAAGCAAATTAATAATTTCAATATTTAAGCTTCTGTTTAATTTCTTGGCAACATACGATCTCCAAATACAGTCAGTGAAAGTAATATGGATGTATTGACTGAAAGTCATCTGAACACTTTTTTCCAACTGTGAAATGCCATTTGCAGTGACACCATCAATGTAACAGTTGTGTTCAATGACTCATTTCACAGACACCCATGTCAGATGCCACAAGCAACTGTAATCACCTCCTAAAGGAGGATTTATTTTTAACTTTTTGAGAGTCATATTGTCTAATGAACTCAACTTGCTTAATGTATGCTCATGTATGTTTTGATATATTTAATATAATATTAAACAGTTATGCAAGTAGACTTCTATTGATTTATTTTTTGCAAAAGTGTTTGTGTTCTTCACTCCACCTCAGTTTGCATAAGTCATACCAACCTCCACATTTATTCTAGAAAACTAACAGGGTCATAGTATGGCCTTGAGCATTGACACAGCACTGTTAAGTACACAGATAGCACAGTCCCTAGTGTGATTTTGTTTGGGGCTTATTTGCCTAGATAGTGCTCATCCATGATTAAGGTAAGCAACTACTGAGACTATTCACAATATACAATTTTAAGGCAACCACTCTGTTTTGTACATCAAAGCATTTAGCTGTCCAAAAATGATCTCTTCCACACTACTGTGCGTTGGGCTCAGAGAATGACTCCCGCCCTGTTTTGGTTTTAAGTATAGACATATTTCATGCAAACATCTATTAGTCACACTGTAGATTATCAGTTTTGAAAATTATGTGCTAGTCTTGAGTTTTGACTTCTTTGGAATAACACTGTTTTTCAAAAGGAGGGGTTTTTAACTTTTCTGTGGTAGCCCAGTCTGTTTGTTGTAAAATCTGACCTGAAATTTACAATAATACCCTGGCTATCTTGTTTCATAGTTCACTCTTGAAATTGAGGACAACATCTTCACAGTGTTTGGCATCAGCCAGCAGATGGTGCAGTATTCCCTTCCATTTCTGAGGCTCTGTCAATGTCTGGAATTGTTTCATTTAGTACTTGATTCACCTGTCTGCAGTGTACCTTTGGGGACGTTTCAGCATTGCTAGCGCATTGTCTCAGGTATTTCATTCCACCAGACCATGACTGAAAACTGTGAAGTAACTTCAGAGCCATCTTCCAGGACTCTTGGAGGCCATGGGACAAAGGATTTCTGGTGATTGACCTGATCTTCTTAGACAGTCCTCTGCTCCAAAACTTAGACAGTCCATTCTTCTTCTCAGACACGCTTACAGGCAGTGAGAATGTTCTGGTTTTCCTCTATTATTCATTAAGTTAGTGAAGATTCACACATCATGGTCCTGCTTTCTCCAACTTGTTTCAGGAGTATCTGATTGCAGAACTTCTTTGTTGGTAAGATGTAAGAGTTCCTGGCCTAGATATGCAGCATTCATGGTAACTGTCTCAATACATTTTAGTATCTTTCTGGATTCTGGGTGGTTATCTGTAAGTGTTCAGACATTACTCTTTCCTGGGCAGGAATGTAATTTTCATACATGGGAAATCAAACTAAATGAACCTATTGCGTCGGTGGAACAGATTCCCAAATGGATGTACCACTAAATCACTTTAAAAGTTGGGGGATGATTTTCAAGAGTTGTCAGTCAAAAGACAATCAGTTATGCAATTACTTTGTCAACATATGCCACAAACTCCTTAGAGCTTCTTGGCACTTTCTGAAAATCCCTTGGCCTTAAACATCGTTAAGAGTTTAATGAAAGTTACCCCCTTCAAGAGATCCTGTCAATCAGTACAGAGCTTAATCTAGTTCCTGGGGCTCTGAAGAAGCCACAAGGTAGGTCAGACACTTTTTATGTATGCTTGACTTCACCTTGCTGGAAATGTGTTTTTTCAGTTCCAGGAGAGTGAAGAATTCAGATGTTAAAGAAGCATACACATCTTAAGGTATTCCAGTTACTGGAGTAACGTCATCCACCCTCACAAAAAACAAGTGAATAATTTTTATATGTTTCACCATATATAATATTCAAAATAGCGTTCAATATTACTGTGATTCCTTTTTACATGAAATACCACTGAAATACATATACTGAGCAAAATGTGTTGGGTGCAGACTAAAGGGTTTTTGAACTCACTTGAAGTTCGGTTTGCTGCTTAGTTATATTAGTTCTAGAGATAGACAATTAGGAGTCCCGAGTAATTGGGTCACCTTTACACATATTTATTCTTTAATTAAGCTTAATCAGTATGAAAACAAAGTTCAGTTGTGAGCCCTATGCTAGAGCTTCTAGGAAGTGGAGGAATGTCCAGTAGTTTGTGCACCTTACATTTGTGACTTGATTTTTAAAATGGAATAGTTTAAGGCTGGCAGGAGATTGTCTAGATGTCAGTGTTTTGATTTTTAAACTGATATTGTTGTGTTGATTTCCTTTTAGAAGTTCAGCAAAAGTGCTGACAGTAGTGACTTGCTTTGCCATATTTTATGTGACACAATTTGCTGTGACAAATTATTCTCTCAACTGAACCCATAGTATAAATCATTTAGATTTTACTATATGCATTTAAAATATTGTAGATCTCATCTTCTGTGTGTTCATTGGATTAATTGTGGAATTGTGTATAATTGTATAACCAAAAGCAGCACACTTAAATTAATCCAAAATTAGATGAAATTGCCCACCAACTTTCTATGAATGATGAGTACTCCTCTTTGTGACAGCTCAGATGATTATTCTGTTCAGTTAGCACAAATTTTTATTTAGCTCCAGTCAAGAACTCCTATGTAGGCCAATGTGGCACATTGCAGCGCCAATGTGGCAACAGTAGAACCAAAACGAGTCACCAGAGGATGACCTTATCTTCTGTGGCAAACACCTTCCTCCTGGAATGCTCCCCTCAGAGAGGATAACATACAAAGTAGGACTCATTCCACTGACAGACCAAGCAGAGAGCAAGTCTCATAAGGGGAGCTCTGGAAGTAGAGACGAGAATTGTTCTCACTGTTCTCACTTTCCTCCCAAATAAGCCTCGTTTTTTATATGAACATAATGAACTTCTCCCCTGAAGCTCTTGAGGAAGATTGTGTTACTGAAGTCCATAAAAATCTTTATCGTCTTTCTTTGGCTAGCACTGTATGTATCATTTAAAGTCTCCTTACAAAATGGTATTCCACAATTCAGAATGTTTTATGGCTTCCAGAAGATTCAAGATGGTAGCAGTTAGAAATGAGTATCACCAAAATGAGATTTTTAAAAGTGTGCATTTTTTTCATGGCTTTAAAAACTTTTATTCAAGAAAGTACTCATATTAGAAAGTAATCTTACTTAATATTGCCTATGTTGTTGACCTTTGCCTCAGGCTGGGCTTTTTACAAATCAGACCAGGCTGTTAATGGCAAGTCTTTGAAATAAGAACCACTTTTGCATAGTTATCAACATGATTTGGCCTTAATATTAATCAATGTGATTACCCGAAGCTGCAGCAGTATAAGATGCAAAAGTAATGTATAGTTTTTACTTTTTTATCTTGCATTGTATCTTTACCACATTGGCAAATCATTTCACTTTATCAGCCAATTTCAATTCTTTGCAATATTCCATCACTTCTATCATTCTGAGTAATACTTTTAATTTAAAATTGTTGTGGCCTGTGATAATATACTAAGCAGCATCATTTCTGCTAATCCCCAGGGCACTCCACCATTAGCCTTTTTGCTTCTTCTACTGTAACCAGCTTTTAATTCATGAAAGGACTTCATTTTGCCTCCTGTGGCTACTAACTTAATAATCTCCTGAAAAGGACTCTATTGAAAGCTTTTTGAAATCTTAATTCAATATCTACAGAGCCAGATATCCTTTATCTATTATTTCGTTAACTCTTAAAACTGTGCTTTAGATTGCTTGCAACAAGCTGAATCTGCAGGGTACAGTCAACAGATTTCTGCTCTGTGTCTAGCACGCCTGTTTCATAAGAGGAAGAGACTTATAAAACCTTTAATTTAGTGTTGTAACCAACTTCTCAGTTCTTGCTAAACTTATGAGACAACCAGTTAAGTCGCTGGCTTCTTGTACATGTAGGATTCTGATTAGACTTCTGAGAGGTATAGGTTCTTTTTTAAAAATCAACCTGAAAAGTGGGTTGTTCTCATTAAGAGAATTATCCAAATGCTCTGTGAAATCAATAAGATTAACTGTACACTAAGAAATGAATGGACTGTGGACTATGTCTCCTTCCCATTTTGTACAATTTTCCTTGCTTAATAATAATGTTATCCACAAATGTACAGTTACACCTTTGGAGATTAATAAAATGTGAGGGAAGAAGTTTTCCAATTTGGTGGTATAGGAATAAAACCTAAATACTTGCAGATTGGAACAGGTGTATGATAGGTATGATATTTTTTTCTCTGACAGTGCTCAGAAATCCCTATATGGCAACATACTTTTGGAATTCGTGAGCAAGAGTATACCATGTCTATTCTTGTAGTGAACCATCAGTAACCCCTTTACATTGCTCAGAATAAAGGAATAATGGGAAAGGCTTAAAAAAATAAATAGTTTAATCACATTTATATACATAAACATGTTTGCTGCACGTTTGCTTTTGTTGCAAAATGCAACTATTCCCTGTTTGGATCAACTTTGAAATTGCATAACACCTCCAAAGTAAGATATAAATGTAGAGTCACCTTAAATCATTTGAAGAAATATCTCCTTTTCTGTTGGAAAGAGTGAACACATTACCACTGTTTTATTCTATTTGTTATGGCCGTTCTGCCCACTTTCCTGCCTAGAGATAAATGTCAAGAGTCACAAAGTGATAGGAAGTCTCATAGGATGCTGTTAATGTAGAAAAATCACTATTCTAATTTGTGTTTGAGCCATTTGATTTCATGGTTTTTATTACATTTTAAAAAAATATTGTGTGTGAAAACGCAAATGATAATGTTTAATGACATGTTTTATAAGCTTCCGCAATTTCTAAAGCCATAAACCTGCCAGTTTTTCACCATGCGTACGTCTGAAACTTATGACAACATTGGATGGATGGACACTTCTAGTTGTGCATTACATTTGTGAAAGGTTTTCTGGTATTTTATGCTATAGTTTAATTTTTAAAACAAAGGAAATCTTCAGATAATTGCTTTAAACTTTTCCCACAGACACTTTTTTCTATGTGTCTTTGTCCCAGTGTTCCTATTTATCTCTAATTTTTCTGATTTATGTTATTTTTATTAGGCCCAAATAATTTCAGTTTAATTTGACAGACAGCTTTGCATGAATAAAGGAAATGAACACCAAAAAATAAGAACACAATCACTTGGCCACTCGTTTTCCGAATAGGATAGAATCAGTTGACACTCTCTCCTGATTTACCTCACAATTAATTCTTGAAAAATTACATGAGAGTGTTAGGTTTCATCTTATCAAAACGGTAGCAAACATTCTTTGAGCAAAAGATGAATATTTTTTCCAAAAAGTCAATTTTATATTAGTTCTATACTGACATATTGCATTGTATGTGTTTTGTTAGGATGGACAAACTGGTCCACTCTTGTTCTGATAAAATTTAAATTTAACTCCATATTGCACAAAGTAAATAAATGAAGTTCAATATATCTTCCTTAAAAGGGTAGTGGGAGAGTCTTGCAGCCACCTCCTTATTGTCTTACCTTCAAACTCTGCCTTTGGGGGTTGGGGGGGCAAGGTGTGGGGTGTGTAACCTCTATCTAGCCTCCTCCCCTTGCCTATTACTGGGACTGTATTATCCTCTTTGCTTTCCTTTTCAGAGACGAGGTGTCCACTGATGTCTAATTACGTGTCTGCAAAATTGGAAGTTTCTTCCTCACAATTGTAATCCTTTGTGCGTTCTATAGGGAAGTCCCCATTAGACTGGGGAGGTCCCAATGGACTGGAGGGTAGCAAATGTAGCGCCCATCTACAAAAAAGGCAGAAAGGAGGATCCGGGAAACTATAGGCCTGTCAGTCTGACCTCGATAGCAGGGAAGGTCATGGAGCAGATCATCTTGAGTGCCATTACAACTCATATAATGGACAAGCAGGGGATCAGGCCTAGTCAGCATGGGTTTAGGAAAGGCAGGTCCTGCCTGACGAACCTGATTTCCTTCTATGACAAGATGACCCGATTATTGGATGAGGGAAAGGCTGTGGACATTGTCTACCTAGACTTTCGAAAAGCATTTGACACTGTCCCCCATAGAATTCTCATGGAAAAACTGGTGGCTCATGGCCTGGATGAGCATACGATCTGCTGGATCAAGCACTGGCTGGATGGGCAGTCCCAAAGAGTGGTGGTTAATCGAGTTAAATCCAGCTGGCGGCCGGTCACAAGTGGTGTCCCTCAGGGCTCAGTGTTGGGACCATTTCTGTTCAACATCTTTATTGATGACCTTGATAATGACATAGAGTGTATCATCAGCAAGTTTGCAGATGACACGAAGCTAAGCGGGAGTGTTGATCTACATGAGGATAGGGAGGCTCTACAGAGAGACTTGGATAGATTGGACCGATGGGCCAACGCTAACGGTATGAGCTTCAACAAGGCCAAGTGCCGGGTCCTGCACTTGGGCCACAACAGCCCCATGCATCGCTACAGGCTTGGGGAAGTGTGGCTGGAGAGCTGCCTGGCAGAAAAGGACCTGGGGGTTCTAATTGACAAGCAGCTGAACGTGAGCCAGCAGTGTGCCCAGGTAGCCAAGAGGGCCAATGGCATCCTGGCTTGTATTAGAAATAGTGTGACCAGCAGAAGTAGGGAGGTGATTGTCCCCCTGTACTCAGCACTGGTGAGGCCACACCTTGAGTATTGTGTCTGGTTTGGGCACCTCAATACGAGAGAGATATTGAGGTGCTGGAGCGAGTGCAGAGGAGGGCAACGAAGCTGGTGAAGGGCCTGGAGAATAAATCTTATGAGGAGCGACTGAAGGAGCTGGGACTGTTTAGTTTGAGGAAGAGAAGGCTGAGGGAAGACCTCATCGCTCTCTACAACTACTTGAAAGGGCATTGTAGAGAGGTTGGTGCTGGTCTCTTCTCACAGGTAATTAGTGATAGAACAAGAGGGAATGGCTTCAAGCTGCAACAGGGTAGGTTTAGGCTGGACCTGAGGAAAAAATTCTTCACAGAAAGAGTGGTCAGACACTGGAATAGGGTGCCCAGGGAGGTGGTGGAGCCACCATCCCTGAATGTGTTTTAAGACTTGTTTAGATGTGGTGTTAAGGGATATGGTGTAAGGGAGAACTTCATAGGGTGGAGTTGATGGTTGGCCTCGATGACCCCAAGGGTCTTTTCCAACCTAAATGATTCTATGATTCTATGAATAGAGTTTACCCTCTGCTTCTTGCTGGTGCCTAAGTTCAGCTGGGGGGTATTTCTCAGATGTTGCCGCTGAGGTTGTAACTTAGTCTGCCACAGGGCTATGGACCCCGAGGAGTCATTAATTCCCACTCACCTCTCAAAGTAGGTGTATATGATACATATAATATTGCATGGCTATTATAAGTGCAAGTTATCTTTACACATCATGTAATGCTCCTGTTAGGCAATTGCAAATAAGAGAGATTATTGTGTTTGTGGAACTCTTACAACGTATTAATAAATTATATAAGGAAAAAAATGGAACAATTGGGTATGTCAGCAAGCCTTTGAGTAGCAAGAAGTATGTAACTATATAAGCATACATTCTGAAGTAGTGGAGATACTTTTGTCTGCCACTGAGGTTATCATGTGGTCCATTATTTGCTTCACACAAACAATTCGCCAGTATGTTCCACATTTGTCAGAGTCATATTTACAGAGCACTTTTCTCAGGGTGCGTTCATCTTCTATTTTTAATGCTACCCGTCAATTAAAAGAAAGTAATCCTTTAAGTGTAGTCTACAGCTATTTGCTGTATTAGAATAATAGTATATTATACACGCTTTCTTAGAAATCACTAGACTCGGATAATCTAATGTGGTCAGAATCCAAATAAATAAGAACAAGTTAACAAACACTTCATTTCCTTTACTTTTTTCAGTTTGGGGTATTCCTATATATCAGTTTGTCCCTGTTATTTCCAATGAAGAATTAACGGGAATAAAATCTAGATATTTTATATTAGGGCAAATTGATGATAACAACAACAAGGCTCTCACAACTGCTTTATGTAGTAGCATTAATGCTTTTCTATCTATACTAGAAATATCTCATAAATTTAAAATAGTATTTGCCCTTTTCATATCTGCATCATAGTGATTAATTAGTCTGTTCAGCTTTTTTTTCTGTCTTACTACATCACACCGATGAACTCCTATACTGTAGCAGAAATCCTAGCTATTAGTATGTCAATTTAACATTGCATGTCATACTATAAGGCCTATATCTCATAATCCAGGGGTTTTTTGTCATCCTGCTGTCCCTCCCGTATATTGGCAAGACCTGCCTGATCTGTATTATCGGGGAAGTGTATATTTATAAAATCTAAATCCAGGCAGTACAATTAAAAAGATTTATGAAAATGCAAGGATAGAATCCCCTCCCCCCAGTAATGTCCTAGATTATCTTCTGTATGGCACAGCTCACAGACTATTAGAGATTCACATATGTAGCTCAGAACCCATTTCTTAAATAAAAATTAATCTTAGGTTGCATTTATAGGAAGAGATTTCAGGCTGGTTTTTAACCCTGTCTCTAGCTGGGGAGGAGTTCACACAAATTTAGATCTTCCTTCTACTTGCCCCCATTTCTCACCCAATCATTGATCCTATTTAGGGAACAATATGACCTTCATCCTGACTATTAATTTTCCTCATCTCAGTAGCCTTAGTCTGCTGTAATGACATAAATGTGAGTATTTGTTTTTCAATAATATTACAGAGGTCTTGATTATATCCAGGTCTAGCCATTGTTGCTTACAGTAGATTATGAATAAACTGACTTTGCCATATTGCCAAACAATTTTATTCAAACCACTTCTGTTTCAGTCATGCTTCTCATTCATACATATCAAGAATGAGCCAAAAGTAAGTGGGTGTATTTTATTATGAGTATTTCCCCATATTTTGAAAAGAATCCACACGGATTAGGCAGCAATGTCAGCTGAGAGAAAGCAATGGAGAGGGAGGGAGGCAAACGGGGCAATTCGTCTGCAGGGACAGAGTTGTATTGCTTCATTTTGGAGCTAGAAGGAACCTCACTGGGCAGATAGGAATAATATCTAGAAAATAATTATTGATTATGTGCCCCTAAAATGAGAAAGAGAAAAGAGTTTAGAACTACATTTACTTTAAGGTGCACATCATAGTTGGGAACCTTTTCATCATACTGCTCTTCAGTTTTCAGACTTAAATGTTACTGTCTTCCAATTTCATTTAAAAGAGCAATAGGACATCAAGATACAGAGAATACTATGGAAAACTGAATTATATCTTGCTATATTATATAAAATAGAACAATATCTCTCCCTAGCTTTTCTCAACTATTTTTATTGATGACAGCATTACTCTTGTAACCAACATGGAGGCAATAGGGAATGCAGTAAATTCAAAATTATTAACTATGTAACAATTCTTTGAACCATAAGTACCATAAGCAAAGTTACTGTATTAAGAACTCCATCTAATCATGTGTAGAAAATACTAGTGAGCATTACTTGCTCCATAGTGGAGATTAAAACTAACATCCTCTTATGAATCAAGAGACAAGTGTACTAAAAGCAAGAATCCAAAGCCTGTGCAATGTACAGGCTTCATCTTGACTATGGGTAGAAGATACTGGGAAAAAAAAAGAAACCTTGAAAGAAGGCTGAAAGAAATCTTGGAAGAAAAATAAGAAAGGAAGTTCAAAACCGAGACACTTCAAGAATGTTTCCGCTTTTCTCTTTCCATCAACCTAGAAATTAGAGATGAAATAGCTTGTATAGAGCAGAAAACAAATCTTAAAAGGTACTATTATTTTACCAAAGAAACCTCACAAAATCTTTACAATCCTTATAAAAACTCTTGTTTGTCCTTATCAAGCCAACAATTCCAGAGTTTCTTTTACTATACCTAATTTTAATACCTTAGATAAAGACATTGAATGAGTACATAAACAGTTAGATATAATGTTTCTGGGAGATCAGGTCCAATTTTTGGGTAATCATATCAAAGACGTATAGTATTATGTAATCAGTTGTGTGAAATGAGATGGAAAATTAACTTGTTCATGTATCTTAAACACTACCTTCTAAAACTCAGGTTTGCCTTATAGATTACCAAATTACTTTGAATATGATTATTTAAGAAAGGCCAATAGCATCCTTACTGTCAAACCTTTAGGTTCTTTCAAATAGCTTGCTTTCTTCATCTAAAAGGCAGATTAGCCATGAAGCTTATTTTTAGTGTATACAACCTAGACTCTTTATCTGTGTTTTCATTATCTCAGCAGACTTGCCTCTCACTATGAGCTGCTTCATAGGAGCAGTTTTTCTGCTGGACAAGATTTTCTGCTGGTGATACTGCCATTAGTTTCCTCCCACCTTGTGCGTTGGTTATACATATTGATAAAGCAGCAATTATAAACTGTATGTTGTTTCTTTTCCACCTAGTATACATAAGTAGTATACATAAGTGACATGGAAGTTTCATGAAACAGAAGATTTTACTCATTACAATACAGTTGGTTTTGTTGTGTGATCATCTTTTATAATAATATATCAATTTTTATTAGTTGGCCTATTTACTGAAAATTCAGAGGCTGAGTTCTCACAACTTACAAACCACTAGTACAGAAGTTCATAGTTATTGTGAGATTTCGTCTTAAAATCCATGGTTGCAGCATTATTATCAGATATGGAAAAGTTTTACCAAGAATTTGGGCTTTAATCAGCATTTTTTGTGGGTGGATGTGAAAAACAAAAGAATTTTGTGGGCATAAACAGAAAAATCGCATTTTTCTCTGCACAGCTGTATAATAGCTACTTTTAACAGCTAAATAGTAAACACAGAAGGAAAGGGTTTCACTCTGTAGAATGTAAGGCAAAATATTTCTGGCTTCCATATTGTGGGAGTTATTATTGAGCACAAAATGCTAAGTAAAAATTGGCTGTATGCTTGGACAGCTGACACTTCAAGAAAGGAGTTATAAATCAGAGTCCTTTTCAGAGCCATACCAGTTGCCAGACACTTATGGTTTTGGAACAAATTGAGAAGTGAGGAGTACACACAATTTTTTTTATGGTCTTTATGATCAACAGCTTCTCATACTTATATTTTGTAGAGATTTTTTTCATAATAGAGCTTTTGTGTCATGTGTAAAAATCCGATTTGTTTTTAAACACAGAAATCATATTCACCTTAAAGTTAATATATCATTCATACATATACATAATGCATGACTGTAAGACGGAGTCAGTAGATAAAAGTAATATCTTTTATTGGCCAGCTATTATCACTGAAAAACATTGACAAGCTTTTGAACACATAAGCTTTCTTTATATCTGAAACAGAAAAAGCATATTTCAAGGGCAAAGACCACCTGAGAAAAATTGCTCATAGTATCAGAAATATCACATCTTTGAGAAGAAAGATAACTGGTAGATACAGTTAGAGGAGCTATTAGTGAAGAGTGGCAGAAAAGAAAGTAGAGCTTCTACTATATGTGTTTTGAGCAAAATAGTTGCAAATCCTGATTCAGTAGTCTAACATGGATGTGTATCCATCAAGGATATTTTTCCACAGAAATAGTTTGTAATTTTGAAAGAGTTGTTAAAAATCCATGTAAGGAATGGATTCTAAAAATAAAATAAATAATCTAATCAGACATTATCTGATAAAGGTGTTTTTCCTTGTGAAACAGCCTCTCCCCCAGTTTAAAAAAAGCCCACACAATACTAATTGTATCTGTCTCTTTCACATCTTAAAGCTTTCCCCAGACACAAGTAGGTGTTGTAGGTTTTGTTTTCAATTTTCCGAAACTAGAATATTCTGTAACAAAAAATGCAATCTAATAATCTTATAAACTACAAACTAGAACCTAAAAATATTGAAGAACATCTTATTGTCCTATTGACAGAGAACAGGAAAAAAGTGCTGCTTGTTGGTCCTGCTTTTTTGTCAATGATATTTTGACTGCCTGGCCATTTCTTACTTGATACAAGTTTCTTGCTGTAATGAGCAATTTGGCCTCTGATTTAGGCTTGGTCACCAGAAGTTCGTAGTTGCCACATTGTTGTCTTCTCTTCTCAGTGACTTTGGGGGCAGACTTCCTTTACCATCTCAAAAGTATTGTCCGTAGCATGCTAAATGTCCTCAAGAAATACAAACCCCATCAATTTAGGAATTTAAATGTCTTCTGATTCTTGTTCTGTGAAGATCTTCATGGCAGGTTGCTTCGTGTAGTTATTTTTGAACTTTCTTATGAATTGGCCCTGGGATATTTACCCTAAAAGCATCTGAGAAAGGTGTTTTTTGTTGTGAAGCAAAAAGCCAATGAGCAAAAATTACAGAGAAGCCATCATGTATGGTGTGAAAATAGCAAATGTGAGTTTCATTTGTTTCTTCTTCTACATGGTTCGTTACAGGGACTTGATTTCATTCACGTAGGTGAATAGGTATTATGCAATTGTTCTTTTTAGTCTCCTATAGGAGATTAACAATCAGTGCAGGTGAGAAGATGCAAATATATAATTGGCACTATGCCTGCCAATAGTGAGATGGTCAAAGCAAATGTAAAGGACTTAATTTCAAGTGTCTGTTTCAATTAATTTTCATTATTCATGAATGGATCAGTTTCAACATGAAAGACTGAAGCAGTCAAGTCAGTAGCTAAGATGTGCAAGACCAGGATTCAGATCTGCTCAGAGTCAAGCAGGAAGGAAAATGAATCATAGCTGCAAACAGGGAATGTATGTCTGCTACTTGCTGACTATGGGATTTACACAAGAATTGTAAAACCCAAGTTCAATTCTTGGTGGCTTTATTTCAGATATTTCTTCCACAATTCACGTAAGAATGTGATTACTGGCCCTAAATTCAGAGCTGGGTATTTGTTTGCTTAACCTGACAGTTTTTTTAAGGATATTTGGAGCTTCAGCTTAGTCTATGTGACAAAGCTTGTTAGACGTGAAGGAGGAGGCATCTACCCAGTTCCAAAATATAGTCTCACTGGAAAACTAGGGTAGCAGCTAAGCAGTGTTTTAAAGATGGAAGTGGATGCCTAAAGAGATGGATCGATCTCCAAGTGATTTTGAGGATCATATTCTGTTCAGAGAAAGTGCTTTGCTGTTGAATCACTTCTTAGCTGTATTCAGAGCTTTGACAGCCTGAAAGAAAACAACTTCTGGTTCTCTCTGGCTGTCCTAAGTGTGTGTAATATCAGAGTGCTGATGGGTAGAAGAAGGAAATGGGAAGAAAACTAGGATAGCGTGCAAAATCCCTCACGAAGTCTTTAACTTGGGAAGATTAGCACACTTTGTATTTCAGAATTGGAGGGAGGTTCCTATTAGAAATAGGTACCTAATTTCTCTACCTTTTTTTCACAGTAGAGACCCATTGAATTTCTTTAGAATTCTGCTCCCGATATGAATAGGAAAACAAATTATGTTAATACCTATAAAGTTGGAAATCCTGTACAAATATTGATATTTGTGCTGTGCTGGATATTTGTTGGTTACAGGATTCTTTCTTGTAGTTTTTCTTCTGAGTCTCCAAGTGAAGATCAGATTTTTCTAAAATAAACAGAATTTTGTTCTTAAAATGGCTGGTTTTATTCCTATGGGTAACTTACGAAGTAAGGTGTATAAGCAATAATATCAGAATCTGGTACTGACTTATCAAAAAATGACAATATATGGGGGCATACTCATTTTCATTCCTTTCTTTAGGTTTAATATTTCTGGATTTCAATATCTGGCCATAAACCATATGTGAGACTTAATGATATTCTCCAGTGATACAAAATGAATTATTATTTACTAAACACGCCTATGTAGATGGCATGAGTTATCTCTTGGCCTGATCACGTTGTATTAGTAATGAAAAATTGCATTAATTTGTTTGTTTATTTTGTATTTTCAGGTAGAGATTGAAAAGCTGGACTATCATTACTATCTACCTTTGTTTTTTGATGGGCTTTGTGAAATGACGTTTCCATATGACTTTTTTGCTCGTCAAGGAATCCATGACATGCTGGAACATGGTGGAAACAAGATTCTTCCTGTCGTTCCTGAGCTCATTATTCCAATAAAAAGTAGGTGAACATGTGGGAAAAAAAATCCCTAAAATTGCATTTATATAGTGTAGATTTTTGATAAGTTGCTAATTAAGCAATAAAACATGTCAGAGTGTGTATTTCGTGAAGACTATGGCAAATGTGAGTAAATTGTAAGGCATAAGCCCAGAAGGCTTATGCCTTCAGTCACCTGGTACATGCAGTAATCCAGAAGAACAGACTGCTTGGTTAGTATTTTTCTTATTACAACGTGGCTTTTGGTCTTGGAAATGTGAAGTGACATTTTCTTACTTGATTTTGTATATTTATTATGTGAATCCATTATTGTATAAATTAATTTATCTAAAATGACAGGAGAAATCAACAGGTGAAACTTAGGGAATTATGTTTCTTTTTGTCCTTTTGTTTATTCTACAGTTGTCATACTTATTCACTAGATATCTTTTCTGTCATCATTCTCATTACTTTGCCTGTACATATATCTATATCTATCTAAACTGGGAGTTCTGCCTGACTAATTAATGTTGTATGTAAAATTTTGGCATTTAAAAAATATTAATTTTGAAGTTTTTATATATTCAGACGTAGGGTTTTGTAGAAAAAATATGTGAAAGATAATAAATTATTTTAGTACAATTATAATACCACTAAAACTAAAACTTATTTTCTTGAAAAACCTAGTCTTTCAGATATATTGTTTTGTCCTTCCTGTTTTTTTAGACCAGTACCTTGAAGTGATATTATTCTGAACCACCATCCTTCTTTAGTTAGAAAAGTTAGTTAAAACAGAAACTTGATTTCTGTTTTACTGCTGATCATGAATGGTATCGTTGCTGTCTTTTTTCCTATTTTCCTAAGGTGATTCAGCATCCATGCTGATACAGAACAAAATGGAGTCATTGTATTTGTGATGCAGAATGAATAGAGTCAAATACAGTTTTGGAAAAGGGGAAAGGGCATGTAGTTCGGAGACCAATAATATTGAAATAAGAGTGTTGGAAGGGTCAGAATTGTGGCTTTTTCATTCATTTTATTCTCCATTTAAAAAGATTAATTATAGATGTCATAATCTCTATCTTACTGTAGATTTTGAAAATGTCAAAAGGAATATATAATATTCAGAATGGTTACTCTGTAAGTGATACTTGTGAAAGGTTGTGAAAACAGTGTTGCATTTTTTTCTCTCTGAAAAGGAAACATATAAATAGAGAAATCATGCCATTTCTTTAAATCTGTATTTACAACACCACCCAAATATATTTATAGTAGTTTCTTCTTTTTCTTTGAAAGCTGAAATCGTTTCTTCAGAAAAGACTGCAATTTTATGATAGCAGCTACTCAGTTAGGATTTAAAAGTCTTGCTGAGACCAGAATCTAGCTTAGAAATAATTACCTGGAAGCTTTAGCTGTTACACAGCTTTTAGCATTAGAGATTGCTAGGTGAGGATATTTATAGGGGTTTGATATATAGTCTTTGAAATCAAGTCATAATTTATGATGCTGGAAAACACTCAAGAATATGCTAGCTAAATCAAGTTGTTGGTTCTGCTTTATTTTATTGTACAGTGCTAATTTTTTTTTTATTTAAAAAAAGCTTCTGTACCGGCTTTAACGTGTGAAGAGCCTAAGTATTATCAATGATGAAAGCTTCTTCCCAATTAAAGCCATATTACTATTAGAAAAACACACCACCATCTCAAGGAACCCAAAAGTGTGTACTCCTAAGAGTTTTTAAAATTGCTATCACTGTGTAATATAGGAGTGTAGTCAGAGCTATACATTTCTGTGACTCAGCTGCATCCTCAATAAACTCAGCTATGTTTTACACATATTACTGTTTCTAAAGTGTCCCACTGGGTGAGTTATATCTGATTAACCAGTCTTCTTCTAGACCACTACCGTATTTCTACTGTGAAAGAGTGAATCAATTGGTTGTTAGGCAGGGTAATATATATGATGGAGGGCAAAGGGATAAAAGAAAGACAGAAAAATAACTCCACAGATAGAATGCTTTTAAAAGCAGTTTTCTCTCCTGCAAGTTCATCAAAGGAAAATATTAGTAAAGAACTGCTCTCTAAAAACATTTTGAATGAAATATCAGTATTCTGTATTATATTTTAATGATTTAAGGAGACATCTAACAACAAAAGGCAGATAATTGAAATTAACAGGTCCAGTTCCTTTCCTAAAATATCTGAAATGTGATTAAAGTAATATGGAAGAATGCTATTTATTTGAAAAAGAATTGCTTATTTTTGTTTGGCACATTGAAAGACACTCTTTCTTTTGGAAATTCAGAGGAGGAAAAGAAATCTCAGGTCGGAGACACTGATTTCTCAAAGAGAAAAATGTTCAAAATATATTTTGATTTCTCCAAATAAAAATTCCAAATATATTCTGTGTTGCAGTGGCAAAACATGATAAAATAGTTTATAAATGTAGTCATTGCATGGCATAAAAACTAGGAAAAAACAAATTACGTGTATATGTCAAACTTGTAATGAATCCAACTAAAAATTAAGAAATCCGAACTCAGAAAATGTGAATACTTTAAGGTGTTAACATTTTTCACTCTCTTTCACAGAAAGGGGAGGCAAACCCATTGTCTGAGTTATTTAAACTAGAGCAAAGATTCATAAGTTGAGATATATGGCCACAAACTCCATTGGCAGCAGAGAGCAGAACAGATCCCAGACACACACCTCTGGGGTGGCAAGCAAAGCTGCCTGTAGGACACATGAGAGTTCCCTTTTTTTAGGGAACAGAGGGATCTGTCTGGCCCCACCATGTCTTCCAATAATGCACTGATGTATCTTAAAACTCACTTGTGGCCTACCATTACTTATAGCCAGCCAAGAATAGCCAAGAAAAGGGGTGTGAGAGTGAGAGGTGCCTATTGTACCATGTGCTTGTCAATGGAAAACTCCTGTTGTAAATTCTGTGTAGTCATTATGGCAATGTAAATTTCCTTTTGATACTCATTTTTTGGACAAATTATTGCTTTTAATATTACATTTACCATAACAAGTGCCAAATCAGAAAAGCTGTAAATCCTTTCACTTGCTTTCATCAGGCTTCTGCAACTCTGAGATTCCTGACTGCAGAGTCCTCCAGATTCGACATGAGACACACATGCAGGCATAAACACTGAGGGGGCAGGAAGTTTCTACACCTTTGCCTGATGTTTCCATGAGTAACATCAGGGACATTCAACACAGTGTGTGGAAGCACGTCCTCTCCTTTCAAAGGCAGTGAGCATGCTACCATTTACATTTTCTTTGCTGGCAACATAGTTGTAGGAGTTTCCAACCCCTTCACACACAAAGTGACCAATTTTTCTAGCTCCCACACGCCAGTTCATTGCAACTGACTTCTGCTAATGCAGTTGTTTGTGGAGCAACTCAGTGAATCTCACATCTAGATGTGTTAAAAAAAAACCACCACCACCACCAATTCTGAAAGATTTTCCATTCCACAAACCCAAAATATTTTCAGTGACATTACTTTTAAACTCTGATCATTTTGATGGTCTAGTTTATAGCTGTACTGTCACAAATGAAGGAATAGTATGCAACAGCACAGAAGCTAGAGTAAGTGAGTAGAGATAATCAGTAGGAACATCTTGATGCAGCTTTGTTAATGAAAAAAACAATGTGAAAGTAAACACTTAAGCATCTTGGATCACCCACTTGCCAGAACCTTTTCTGTTCTGTGCTGTGAAGCCTAAAATGGACATGTAGGCAATCTGGTTTGGGGCCTAAAAGCCAATAAGGCTTGCGCTTAAATTGTGACTTAAGCATAAGTATTGTTTCTACACAATTGGACTCGGCAGACCAGCATTTCTGATTGAGTCCAAAAAGAATAATCTCCATCCTAAGGAACATTGACGTTTTCCTTTTTGAGGGCTTTTCCATGCTGTTAAAAATCCCTTCGGTGACACAGTAGATCAAGGATACCTTAAACTGTTGAAAATTTCCATGTCACCTACAGAATACTTTTTACTGTTTAATAAATTTCTAAATTAAACTGACTTCTGTTTTCTTATTCTCCACATTCTATTTGCATGTAAAATGTGTATCGTTTTCTTGGACAACAGTGTAGTTAATTCACATTTAATGTCAAATCAGTGTAATTGTTGCATTTAGATAAGTAAAGTTGAACCTGCTGCTAGCAGTTGTTCTAAGCACATTTATATTTCTCCTCGTATATCTTCACTGTATTTAAGAGTATTTAACAGTCATTAAGTACTTCCTTATTTCACAGGATGCTGAAATATTTTTATGGAATAAATATGGTTTTCTGGGCTGTAGTCCTTTTCTTTCTGCAAATCATGTAAGTTGATTTCTGTCATCTACAGAAAGTAAATTAAACCTTTAATGGAATTGTTATCTTCCTCCTGACTGACTGTTGCTCTTGAGAACCAGTTCTGGTTGTTAAGATCACAGACTGAAAATCAACTCTAAACAAACTTGGTTTTATACACTAAAAATTCTTTTAAAGAAAGCAATGGTCTCTGATTAAAAAAAAAATCATCTTGATTCTTAAATACCAAATCTCCCCTGTAGGCTCCATCAACCAGTACAAGTGATTGCAATTAGAAGGTTTACGTTAGATTCTTCTGCTCAAAACTGGTCATTTCAAGCAGTTTCAAATGGTATGGAAACTGGATTCTTTATTACTCCTCTTTACCCCTCTCTATGAGGAGAAACTGTGTTTCTCATTCCATAACGAGAAATCTCATCCATGTTTGGAAAGTGAAATCTGCAATTAACATCTCTCACTTTTTAAGTTGCAATTAGAGCTATTCTCTCCTGAATTTATTAATTTATTAATATTTAACATTATTAGTACTGATTTTCATCTGGCATTTTATCACCCAGTTATTCTGTACTGTAAAGTCCTCCTGCAATTCTTCAGAACCAGCCCCTATCTTTGGCATCCAGAATAACTTGGTATCATCAGAAAACTTCGTTCCTCCTTAGTTAACATCTCTTTCAAATCA
Source organism: Chroicocephalus ridibundus (assembly GCF_963924245.1). NCBI lineage: Eukaryota > Metazoa > Chordata > Aves > Charadriiformes > Laridae > Chroicocephalus > Chroicocephalus ridibundus. Next base: position 53,730,321 of record NC_086286.1, on the reverse strand, counting down.
CCTATGAATCTACTGGAAAATGTTAACTTCAGCACAGATTCCTGCAAGGCTCTACTAGTGGTACTCCTAGTGGCCATTTATTGTTGCCCTCATTTTCTATCTCAAAACAATTATTTATTTATATGGAAACCATGGCAGCTGAGTGTTTCAAAAGCCTTCAGTGAGGTACTTATCAAATACTTTTCAGAAGTCTAAGAAAACTGTATTATCAGGCTTTTCATGCCCACGTTCTTCTTCTTCAAGGACCTGCAATACATTTAGAACACTATATTAATTTCTGCAGTACAGATGCCAACATTACCAGTCTTTTGTTCCCCAGATCTTTCCTGAAATCTTTTTAAAAAATGGTATCATATTTCATAGGTAACAAAGCTGTTTTCATTGAGCGGGTGGGTACTCAATGCAGTTCAGTAGCTTGAGGCAGCACAGGGGAAGGAATGTGCGTCTAGGAATGGATGGAAAAGCTGTAAGATGGCATAGCCACTGAGAAGGTTTTGGGGACTCTGTTCTCAGTGTATTCTTTATACTGGTTAATGAAACACGGCCTGCAAATGTTAATAGAATTCAAGTTTTATAGGTGCTGACCTAGTAAAGCACTACAGTTACAAGCACAACTAAAGCTAAAAAAAAAGCCACTGACTTTCTCGTCAGTATTGTGCTAGATCATGTTTCTTGCGAGTATCAATGATTTAGTTATGGATCTTAGCTTTTACTACACCTCAGGCTTTGGCTTTAGAGGACAAAGACTTTGATGAAAAAATTGGCCTAAGGTTTTTATGCCTTGCCCCCTATTCCTCCTTCCCATCACCTCACTGCGACACATCCCTCCTTCAGTTGTGCTGGAAGAAATATCTGTACATCCATAATGTAAATGGGTTCAGGATTGTACCTGACTTTAAAAAAGTACAGAACACAAGGTTGTTATTCTTGTTTCTATTCACTCTTGATTGAAACACTCTGTTTTGTAACAGCCTTCATTACTGTTCTGTAAAATTAGTATAAGACTTCTATTATATCAGTTCAGGTAGCTACGTATTATGCATTTTGAAAGTTTTGGACAAAATTCTCTGTAAGAGAAGTATGTATCACTTTAATCAATAGCATTTTGAGAACGGTTCTTTAAACCTGACTCTGTGAATTTAAGAAAAGAAGCCCTTGATCAACAAGATTAAGTGGATCACAACAATCGAAGCATCTTTATCCTGAGTGCTTGTTGTCCCGCAGGAGACCTGCTCAGTGTACCTTGTTCTGCTTCAGGCAAAGAATTTTCTAAAACAGGTGCCTTGTTTACCAATTGGGGTCTGGGGGGAGATATGAATGCAAACTAATTTGATTTTTATCCTTGGTCGTGAGACCTAAATAGAAAATGGAGACTGTCAGTGCATTTCTAAACATAAATTCACAGGTGTATTTGATAAAAGGGTTGAATGTAATTAAAGGCCAGCACAAATTAAAGATAATTAAATTGTCAACATAACTTTAAATATAACTACCTTATATATATATAAACTTTATTTATATATATAATATATATATTCTCTATATAAACTATCTATCTATCTATCTATATAAACTATAACTAAACTTTATTTTTTAGAAAAGAGATGGAAGTTTGGGGAATCTGATTTGATTCTGTAAAGTTTAAACTACCAATGTGCTATCTGGTGAAGAACATTCTGATTTGATCTCTTGTGAAAATACATTGTGTCGTGGAAAAGATCCACTGTATACTGGGAGAAATGCTGTCATGTTTCCTAGTTTATAAAATGTATCGATCCCAATGATGGGAACTGCGGCTTCTGTTATAGGCAACATCTGAGGCTGAGACAGGATTTTCCAAACTGACACATAACAATAAAATATGAAAATAAAAAATACCAACTTGCATCACTCCTAGGTTATTTTCTTTGAGATATTAGAAGTTGTACTCAAGAATGACTTGAATGTTTTAAAATAATAATTTCCATTGCTTCATATGTAAGCTGCTTCTATCTGGGTAAACAAGCAAGTGGCATATATCTTAAGTCTCTGCTCTTAAAGGAAATTAACAAAAGAAAATTCTAAATTTACATCAATTTCCAGTAAAATTTAATGAAAAAAATTTACCGAAGCTGACAATGAATTGGTGTTGTATATCAGCTCATTGCCAACAAGATTTAATAAACAGCACCATGAAAAACCTACATCCCCCAAAAGTTCAGTGTTTCAAATTTCATAATTATCTGTTACTGTGGCTTTGAATGATAGAAACACAGAGCTGACTCAGATACTGAGCTTTTCCACCAGATATTTTAACCTACTAATATTTTTAAATTCTTTTTTATTCGAGAAAGTTATGGTGAACTTGAGAAAATACTTGCAGCAGTAGAAAATAAAATATACTTCAAGTAAATACTTCATTATATACTTGCATTGAGCAGTTATTCAAGCTGGAGGGTCTCTTATATACTACCAAAGGAGAAAACATCGGAACTACCAAGCAACAGAGTCAATTTCTTGGGTTGGGTTTTTTTTTCAAAGTTGCTGCTTAAAAGAATTGTGCAACGCATAGCATGTAGACTAGGTGACCAAAAGGGAAATATATACCACTGAGGGAGGAAAGTCCTCTAAAAACCCTTTAGAGAGTGGAAATGTATCTTTAGCTGAGGAGCAAACCTGTGATTCACTTTGCTGTTATTGTGAAGATCCCCATCTTACAGCAAACTTCTAGCTCAAGAAGCAACAGCCCAGCATGCTTTCAAATTGGAATATTTTGGATACTATGCACGTTTCCTTCTTTATGGATATGTAGCTGTACTGTACTACAAATTTTAAATGGTCTGCTTTATTCTTCTGTGAGGACGCTAGTACTTTCTTCCATTTGTGTTAACCTCTGGATATCGCTGACATTTTTCAAAATGTTGAAATGTACTCATTTCATAAACTGCATTAAATTTTTTTTTCCTTTGATTCATGTGGGAGAATGGTCTGCAGTGATGGTAGTACACAGAAAATAATTACCAGATTTTTAAAAGATAAACATATGTTTGAAATTGATGTATCCTTGGGGCAGGGACTGTCTCTAATTAAATGTTTATACAGTGCCTAATATAATCAAGCCAGGAGCTGGTTGACTGCTATGCATGCCACAGTCCAAATATTTAATAATAATAACAGTTCTGCAGTCAATTTGATCTTACTTTTGATATTTACAAGTGTTTTCCTAACACACACTGCAGATTTCTGCAATTTGAAGAGCTTCAGGCTCAAATTCTGCTGTTTGATTCTACCATATCTATCACTTTAGCACTCAAAATCTTGATCCAAACTCTTGTCTTTTATTTTGTGTGTCAAATGGGGAATGAGATGCCCCTGCTTTGAGGGAGGTGGGACAAGTATCCAGCTGATTTTCTAGCATATAGATGAAACAAGTGCCAGTATTATTGTTTAAAGTTCCAGCAAGCACCCTTACAGCACAACTCGGACGTAAGGAAACTTTCATGGCAGGTTCTGTGATGAGCTGTTCTCTGTAAACATTCTGGATTCAGCATGTGTTCAGTTTGCTGCACTCACTGGAATGCCTTCACAGTCATGAGGCATAATTAACAATCTTGACTTTATTAAGGAATTTATCTTTACCAGGACGGTCTTGGCTTCCACTCAAACCAAGGTTGTCTTTGCACAATACAGAACTCTGAAAACAGGAAACTCTGAAAACCTTTGGGAGTCACCTTCTTCAGAATAAAGTTCTTCCTAGGGGTAGTTGGACAGCCATTTCCACTTACATGACACCCTCTGCATGCCTAAAAATAAAGTCTCTCATCCTCAAGGACAGCTTCTACAGTCAGGAAGAACTATTCCTGGAAGTGGGTACAATTCATTGGTTAAGGATTAAGAATGTGATTTCTGTCATTGATTAATTTTTATGTCCCTTAAGTTAATTATTAGTGTTTGTACAAATAGCTAATTTTATTCATTTTATTCATGTTTGTATGAATTCATTCATACAAATGAATACAAATATTAATTCATGTTTTATGAATAAATAATAATTATTGTACTGAAAATTAAACCTGTTAATGATAATTTCCCTATTAGTTCAGTTAGCTTCTATCTCTGTGTATGACAGTTTAGTCATGAATAAACCTATATGTTGGAATCCCAGACATTCCTCTTCCAGTCACTCCTTTAAGAAAATGAATAATGCCTGTTCCTCTGTAAGAGAATAATTTCCTGCCTGGGATTTGGACCGAATCTTTAAAATTGTGTATGGGGGGGTCTATCTTTGCTAAAGCAGTCTTAGAGCACCTACCCATGAAAGCATAATTTGGAATAGCCAGCCTTTCTGCTGGTGTGCACACATTAATATGCTCAGAGACAATACGAAATTAAGTGTAGCCTGATGACCACAGTAAGGACTGGCAAATAAGAAGTATGGAACTCAGTCTGTGTTTTCATTTCACAACACTTCTTTAACTGGGAATCGCCCTATGATGCACTACAGTGCCTTTATACCTTGGGCTCTCTAACTGTGTCGTTTAACAGTAGTTTTAGTATGCTGTTCATAAGCATGCAAAGAGGCATGAAGGGAGGTTACTTACTAGTTGATTTTCAAGATTTGTCTCTACACATTTGCACAGCCAATCTGCCTTGCCCTTGCTCTGGACCTCTAGCTCCGATTTTTAACACTCGGCAGGCACGCGATGAGAAGCAGAAGCGGGTGGGGCACAGTGCATTTGCTTAAAGAGATGGAAAAACTGACATTGCTCCCATGTGAGAATACTACTTAATTCCCTATGAAACGACATTTCTGTGCACTGACAAAACTGAGTGCCAGAAATACTGAGTCCTATTACTTCGCTGTGAAGAGGCAGTTCTTGAAGAAGTTGTTAGTGACTCCTATTCAAATTTTGCTGTGTTCTTTACTATAATTTTTTCCAAGTGCTTATGTTATGTTGTTATGTTATGTTATGTTATATGTTATGTTATGTTATGTTATGTTATGTTATGTTATGTTATGTTATGTTATGTTATGTTATGTTATGTTATGTTATGTTATGTTATGAGCTTACCTTTCACAGTTTTGCTTTCCCAGTGCAATGATGTAAACATCTATGTAAGTGGGCAGAAAACTGGAGAATTAGACCTATACATAATAGCATACCAAATTTGACAACTGCTTCCAGCTGCATGATTTCAGAGGAGGTTTTATAACTAGAGGGATTTTGCAAGAAAAAAAATAATATATATTTCAAACATGACTCATTTTTAATTACAAAATAGAATGTGAAGTACTTGTTTTTAGTAAAATTAAAAGAGAAGAGAAACAAAAGGTATTTATGAAAGGTCTTAGTGTCATAAGATTAGAAACATGACACTGAACGCTAAGAGAAAAATCTAAGCAGGCAAGACAAAATCTTTTTTTTTTTTCCTAGAATGTTTGTGTTTTACGAAAAGCCTACAAGGTTTTTTTTGTGGGGTTTTTTTCCCTCTAAACATTTGCTTCATTGTACTGATTCTCAGAATAGTAGGAATTGTTAGTTGAATGAATAAAATGATCATGAAATAAATGAGTACAAACATACAAACACTAATTGTTGTACTAGAATGTATCTGTTGTCAACCTTTGCAGGTTGTCTTGCAGTTGTACAGTTCCATTGGCCCCAAATGGTACTTACTGAACATTCATTTTTTATTTGTTTGGACCACGCCAGTATTACATAGGCGGCATGAGGGAATAATGAGCTGCATTCTTTGGGTTACTGAAGAGTCAGCACAAATTGTGGGAACAAATAACAATCAGACAAGGCAGTGTTTTATAACATCAGGACTGCAATCCATCTTTGGAATCTTTCAAAGCTGGGCTAATAAAGGCCCACTTACAATCCCCAGCAGAGCACAGTTTAATTAAATTTGTCCATTAAAGGACTCCTTCCCCTCCCTCTACATTTTAGAAATTAATTCTGCTTTCTGCCTGTTCTTTCTACCTCACAGATGCACTGAGCCTTCGTAACCAACAGGTCATCTGCGTCACGCTGAAAGTCCTCCAGCACCTGGTAGTGTCGGCTGACATGGTGGGGGAGGCCTTGGTGCCCTATTATCGGCAAATCCTCCCAGTCCTAAACATCTTTAAGAATATGAATGGTGAGTTATCCTAACAGACACCGTGTCTTTTGACCCCTAAGGTAATAAGGGGCTTGAGGCAGGGTTAATTAACAACATAGTTAAGATTTATTACTGTATATAAACTCAAATCCATTTGGAGCTCTAAATAATGTAAACCCCCTCTCTTACTATTCCCTAAGGACGCACTGAAATTAACAATTTCATTTATTACTCCTTGCACGTACAGTTTATTTAACGCAGTACAGAAGCACTGAAGCAGTTCTATAATCTTCCAATAATTAAATTGTAAAGTTTTGTAACAGTCTTTTGAATACATTAATAAATTGCAAAGGTTTTTTCCTCCCTCCAACACATTAGTTCAGTCCAGCCTTTTTATTCCATTCTGTGCTCTTCACAAGCAATTCACTGCTACCAGCAGGCTTAGGAAAGAATAAAAATAAAAGTAGCAGTCAAACTAATTAATTTGAGGGTCAGGAGAACTCCTTGTTGTAGAAAAATTTCAAGTTACATAATATCTAGCAAAACGGTGAAGTTTGAAGTTACTACTGCTCACTTAGCAGGTTTTATTATAGAGAAACGTAGAACTAAATTGTGTCTACAGTTGAGTATGTTGTTTTCTTTGTAATACAAACCTGTATTGCCAGTTTCAGTCTTTAATAGCTGGTGCTGTGAGTACTGTATCATATACTGTGAATGCCATTAAACCACAGCCACCAGCTGAAATCAATGTGATGTATCATGCTTTTGTCAAACTAATCTTTAAAGTATTTTTTTAGTAGTAAATCTATCTGTACTTATCTATTCAATTATCTACCAAGTTACTGACTTTCTGTTATTGCCATGCAGCCATATAGATCAAAAGAAGTTAATTCCTCACAATCTTGCAAAAGAAGTTTTTCATGAAATTCATGGCACTTGTAGTAGTTATCTACAGGACTGCTTCCTATTATACTTTCTGTTTGCATTACTACAGAACGTATTATCTTATACTCACTCCTTAGCGAGTATAAGATTCACCTCAGATTGAAAAATGCCTGTCCAAAGAATGACTCATAGACTCAAATCAGATTTAGATTTTAGATCCCTTTAAATACATATATGTCTGTGACTCTGTTTTACTTAGTGACAAACTTGCATTAACATATGGAATTCCACAAATGCAACGTGGTTCAGATGACAGCTGTGGCTTTCTAGAAGTTGTGGGATGAAAGGTTATGAATAAAATCCGTAGGTTGAACTTACTTAAGTCATTTCAGTAGGGCTCCTTATGAATTAGAAGATTCCCCCTTAACAGATCCAATCTGTATCTGGCACAAAACAAGACTGTAAAAAGAAGGACTCTCATTGATTAATGAATATACAGTACATGCTTTTTTCCAAATTTCAGCCTGAAGTAGCCCATAAATTCTCTTGACTAGGCTTTTCTGCAGTGAGTGCAGATGAATAATAGGGAAAGCTCATGTGTAACCAGGTACATAGCTTAGCAAGGCATTAAACACATTCTAAATATATCCTAAGCTCTGATTGTATTGTAAGTAAAACAAAACATATTTTCAACATATTTGCATGACGTCTGTGCTATGTGAATTTCTGCCTATATCAAACTACACTAAATCTTGATATTTGGCATTTAAGAACTAAAAAACAAAAAGAAATGAAAAGTAATAGTTCAAAATCAATGCATTTTATTAAAGCATTACTTTTTTTTTCAGGACTAAAGTTTCTGTAAGTTCAGTATTACCAGCAATGAAATGGATACTATTTGCAAGGCCTACCTTATGAAACTGTTCAACTTATTCAGTACTTGCATACGACTGATAGGGAAAGATTCTTCCTCTGTCTCTCTCTGCCTCAAAAAGCTTATTATTTCTTTCCTCCTTCACTGGTGGTTCACAGAAAATGTATGCTTCCTTCCTTCTCTTTTCTATCTCCCATATGCTTAATAGGCAACTAAGGTGCAGGTCTTTGCTTCCTGCCAGGGAAGTGTAGAGACTGATCCAGCCTGTTTTCTCCACTGCTTGTTCGTACAGGTGAAAGATGGGGGGAGGGAGTGTTCATTCTTCTTCCTTTTATGTATAACTTGAGGAAGGAGGAATTGTGATGCATCTTCCAGGAGTTCTATGAATTGCAGTCGATTAAGTCTGGCACAGTGGAATTTTGTCCAGAATTAAGGTAGCATGAAGGAGATATATTTTAGTCATTGCAACCTTGCTAGATCAATATCTATCTGCTTTAAGAAACCCTTTCCCAAATTCAGCATCTGTGAATACCACTCTCACACTAAACAAGCTTGTAGTCAATAGAACATTTTTTTTTTTAAAAAGTATTATTTTTTTTAAAAAAAAGTCATTAAGGTCAACTTACCTTAAGGTCAAGTTACCTGATGACCAGTTCAGAACAAACCAAAGGAAGTGATTCTGTATGCAGTGTGTGTGATGTGAAGCTCTGGGAAGCCTAGACCCAAATTCTTTGGATACCAAAAGTTTACATGGGTTCAGTGGAGGCTCAAAAATGTCATAAAAAAGAATCTATTGCTTGTTTAGTAAAACACACGGATCATCTCCAGCTCATGGCATTCCTAAACTACAGCATGGTGGAAGCTGAGAAAGCATTAGGTGAAGTACCATAAAAGCCTGTCCTACATTCACATCGCCTAGTCATCTTCTTTTGAGAAACACCGTCTGGACTAGATAGGCATTTGCTATTATCTAAAACATCCACCCTTATGTTCTTCTTACACTATTCCGTAGCAAACTTGCAGAAAATACTCAATTCCTATTGAGTTTAAAAATGTTTTGGGATACAGGTTGGTTCCTCAGAAATTTAATTCATACTACATACCTCTGATTTGTCTGATTCATGATTCACCTTACGATATTAGACAGGCTTATAAACAAAACAGTAAAAAACATGCATTGATAAGATCTTATGGTTCAGATATCAAAAAGAAGTATTTAATAAAACAAATATAGAATGTTGTCTTAGCTTCAGCTTGTCACATGCTTACCTCCTGAGTTGTTCTTCAGCCAACAAAATTGGTAAATCATTGTTAAGAGTTCCCAGTGTTACCTGAGTTCAGAAAATAATAATAGTTTGAGAAGTTCTCAGTTCTGTCCCACTTAAGTCTAAGCAATTCTTTCCAAATTCCCAACTGTTTCCCAACACTGAGGCTACAGTTTCACAGTCAGCAACAGCGGTGTTTAGTTGCCATTGCCTTCATGGGGTATTCTATGATAAAAAAGGAGGTAGCCTTGATGACTCTCCCTGTAGTCAGCCATTTAGTGCAGCTCACTGTGATTCCCACTGCAGATTTTTACTGGATTAGCCAAGGAGGCTCTGAACTATGTAAATCCTCTTTTCTGGGATCTGATGTCTTTGGTGCTTAAAGATGATATCTCCTTACTCCTATTCAGCCTGCTGGTAAATTGCTTCTTAACCAGCCTCAAGTGTTTATGCAGAGCTATTAATGCATTATTTTTAATTGTATAACAAATATTGATAATTCATGTAAACACAGTTTCTCATATGTTCCTTTGCATTTCCATTGTGCTTTTGACATTTCCACTTTTTTCTACTTCCATCCACTACCTCCAAATCACCCTGTCCTTATTTTGTAAAAATAGCCTTTTTGTAAATTAGCAGGTTCTGATGCTGATGTCTTTTCCTATTTTACAATGTCTCCCAAACGTTTTTGTCTCTAAAATTGAGTATCTTCATAATGATTATGTTGTCTGGATAACTGTATAGTACCAGCAAAAATGGTAAAGAACTACTGACCTTTTGGAACAGAAGATAATCTAGGTATTGAATTTTAGAATTTTAGCACCCATAATAAAAATCTTTATTAAAAGATTTTGGTCTGCTGCATAATGCCTTTTAGTGAAGTACATTTTTCTTGTAGTTTCATATCTCAAAGAAATAATTTTGATTTTGTTTTCTGAATTATCTGTAATTTTATGGCTGTCTGTGAGAACAAACAGTATAAATGGAATTGCTGTTAACCAAAAAATTAGGGTATACCAAATAAATTTTATCATTGGAGTTTGAGGGACACAAAATAGACATAGTTCAGGTAAGTGATTGCCAGGCATATATTCTGTAATTTGGATCTCTGGAATTACAGAAATGGAGAAGAGGGTCTACTGGTTGGATACGGGCAAATTCTGCCATTTTCTATCCATTCGTATTTCTTATGTACAGCTGATTATACTACTGGTAATTTTTGTAAATTTAAAAAAAAAAAAGTAGAAGTATTAACTATTGAAAACATCTGAAGCATGCTCACCCCCCTGAGTTGTAAGATACAGGTGAAAATAAATCAATAACAACCTAAGTTAGGAACGCCAGAGGAAAGATCCAAGCCTCCTAAAATAGTCTGTCTGAAAGCCAGAGGAGAGAGAGAGCTCAATGAACTTTTGAAGAGGCTCAATGAACTTTTGAAGAGTCTCAGTGAGCGAGGGGCTCAAAGCCTATTTGGTGTGTCTGAATTTGTGCCGTTTCTGGAGCTTAAGGTCCTGACTTGCAGTAGATATTTCTTTCCGCTTGGGTTCCCAAGTGCTGTCTTGCAGAGCATTAAGACATAAAAGAGCAAAGTTCTGTTGCTGGTGATGCTACCAGTAGTGTCTTCTTATTGGTGGAGGCAGCGAGACCATCCTCACTAACTGGCCATGGTGTGCTTTCTAAAAGCTTTGTGTTGAAACTGTTGGTTAGTCGTAAGGCTGGCAGGAGAGCAAGAGAAGGGAACAGAAATTAATCCCAGTGATTGGGGAATACTCATGAAATGTAGGAGCTGTTTGTCTAACCTCTGCAGGCTGGGAGGGACTAGCAGTCTTTAAGCAAGCTCCCTGACACATGGACTGTTATGCAAATGTGCTACTATATAATATAAGAAAATATGCATAGACTTAAATGGAAATGTTCTTTTTTTTTCTTTGCATCACAAAACCTTTTCTTTTTGGGTGTTTTATTTTCTAAGCTGCCGTTTATGAATCTGTGAGTTATCTGAGGTAAATAAGTACAAATAGAATAAGTTTGTTCTTTTATGAAAGCGCGCAGAAAATGAAAGGAAAAAAGAAAGTAGTCTTCGGAGCCTGGAATATACTATTAGGGTGCATGTTTAGCAGAACTCTGTCTGAAAAGGAAACCTGTTTATTAAAAAGATTAGACAGTTAGGAACAGAAAATTTCTCTTGTTTAATTTACCTGACTGGTAAATGAAAATTCCATTGCTTTAGTTTAACAACTGTTTTATGCTGTCAAATCCAAGCAGTCTTAACAGCTGTACTCTGTCTAATTCGTGTACACAAAAATATTTTCGTGTCATCAATTTATGTTGTTCAGTAGTGATCAAGAGCAGCTTTGCAGATGAAATAATGTAGTGTAGATGAAAACAAAATATTATTAGGATTTACATGCCTCAGACAGAGAAGGTTGGGGTGGCACTGCCCTGCACTGCACCTCTCCGGGGTGGTAATTTCATCTGTGACTTGTTTCATTCACAGTAATGCAAACAGCAGTAACAGGGCAGGCTGAAGCCTAGGTTTCTTTTGGCTGCGATGAAAATGCTTTGACACTATCAGTAACTCTAATATAAACTTCTGAGAGTCTCTACCTATCTCGTCAGCCCTTCAAGTAAAATTTTAGAAATATGACTGAGAATACCTGATGTAGCCGATCATAGCATTCAACAAAGTGTGAAGCCACAAAGCAGAATTATACTGCATGCTTTACAGCACCTGAACTTCACTTAGGAGAAAACATTCTCTTGTCTGAAAGGTACTTCACATACTTTGGAGAACTCTATTTTACAAAATACAATAGTACTACATAGACTCTAAAGGAAGAAGCAGAACTTAAGTGTTTAATTGCAGAAGCAAGAGACTGTGTCTACAGGTAAAAGTGTTCCCTGTATTGGAGTATTTTCAGAACTGCTTGTGTATTCCAGGTCTGCTCCTCAGAGTGGTTCATGGTTATTAGTAAGAAGCAGCAATTATCCTTTAATGTGATTGAATATGCTCTAAAGAAAATCTCTTGCCCAGAACATTTCAACTGTTTGCTCCTTCCTCTGGGAAAACCCCAAAGTATTTTCACAAAGAATGTCAATCCTGTTCTAAAATACTTCACAGTTTGCCAACTCTGTGTTCAGAAATCATCTTTCAGATTAAAAGAATGGATGGCTTGAAGATCAACTTTTAAAAAGTAATATATTTGACGTTCTCTTCATGTCTCCTCTGACCTTTGAGATTTCAGATTATTCTCAGGCAAGTTTTCTCAGGGTTCCCCTGCTACTAAGAAGATTTTTTTTTTTTTTTTAACATATACAGAAAATGGAGATTCCCACAAAATTAGTTGATTCATTGTTGAGATTTGGATAAAATCACCTAATGCCATAGTTATTGATAAAATAAGGCATGTTAGTATACTAGTAGTATCAGAGCAGTAACATAGTGTACTAAATCCGTTTTTCAAATTGTTCTTATGCTTCATTGTGACACTTACTCCTCATACTGCTATGCATATTTTGCAAGCTTTTTCATTATTTCCAAGCTTTCTTTGAATTCTGTTTTCTGAAATCAGTTATGCTTTCTGAAATTTAGAAACAAAGATTCTGAAATGGCTTAAAGGTACACACTTCAAAGGAATAAGACCACCATGACAACACAGATCTGAGTGCACAAACTAGTTTTGATACATTTTCTGTTTTTTTGATATAACCTTCAGCACAAGAGGATCCGGAATGTTTTGATTCTTCAGCATTTAATGAAACGTATTGTGGTTTTCCCAAAATGGAGTCTCCTTTGCCAGTAAATCACCATTTTAAGGATATAAGGGTAAATTGATTGCATTCACAAAAGTTATTATAATATTGGTGAGAAGAAAAATATATTTTTTTCATTCCCAAGAGTAGATAATGGTATAATTTCAACAGGCTTCATGTGAATTATAATTCTAAGACTATTTATTTAACAACTAGACTTGAATGATTTTAAGAACATCAAAACATTTTCCTTCTATGAGATCAGCTGATGGTCTTTTAAAAGGTATTTTTCAATACCTTGAGGAGGCTGAGGGGAGACCTCATTGCCCTCTACAACTACCTGAAAGGAGGTTGGAGAGAGGTGGGTGTTGGCCTCTTCTCCCAGGTGAACAATGACAGGACCAGAGGAAATGGTCTGAAGTTGCGGCAGGGGAGGTTTAGGTTAGATATTAGGAAGAATCACTTTACTGAAAGAGTGGTCAGGCACTGGAACAGCCTGCCCAGGGAGGTGGTAGAGTCACCATCCCTAGAGGTATTTAAGAAACGTCTAGATTCGGCACTTCAGGGCATGCTCTAGTCGCAGAGATTGTAGGGGTTGTTTGGGGTTTTTTTGTGTGTGTATGGTTGCACTCAATGATCTCAAAGGTCCTTTCCAACCATGAAGATTCTATGATTCTGTGATTCTATGAAAAATGTCTTGGGGTTTTTTGTCAAAAATCTCATCTTGAAAGTAAAACTTTCCCAAAATAATGTTTCATATAGTAATTGAATATGGACTAGCAGGAAAGTGATTCTCAACAGTTAATAGCTATTGTCTCACATATTTTGTTGCACACTGGCCAATCACCACTTGTTTCAGTGACCATTCTTGCATACGGAGTTACAAAAAAACCCACTGAAACTCTGAAGTATGGAAATTAGAAGATACCAAGACCCAGCTGTATCAGTTCCTTTAGTATCTTTAATACAAAGCATGTGATTTTTAAGCTGATGATATAGTAAACTTTTAATGTATAATCAAAACCCTGTCAGGTACTTTGCAACACATTTAGAGAATTATCACACTTAGATCATAATTGCTGGGTAATTTCTAATTACTATCTAATTTCTTAGCTGAAAATACAGCATCAGTCTGTATAAAATAAAACTGACTCAGCAGTGATTAAACTGATGTTATTAACACTTAGCACTTACTTTTAATGTGCTAATAGCCTAATTAATTCAGCATCTTGAATTCTTGATAAAAGAAAAATGAAAAGCTCCCCATGTCAGAGGGTGTACATTGCATCCAATATTTTCTTTTTCCTTTTGTCAGTTTTTAATTTTTTGAGTATGTTGACCCAAGGGAAGGAAGGTGGATGACACACAGAAGAGAGAGTTAGGACTTCTGAATTCACAAGAAATTCATGGACAAGTGAAAGAGTGGAAATGTCAAATTCTTTCTGTTCTTAAGTGTAAACATCTGTAAAATGGGTATAACCTCAAAGGGCTTATAGGCCTCAATCAACATTTTGTTTGGCAATTAACCTGAACTTTTATAAAGTTCCAGCAGTGTGAGTATGTATGTCATTTTCATAGTTAAGGGTTCCTATCATGCTTTACTTAAATACTTTTATAGGATTTCTGTTCCTATGTGAAATAATTACCTTTGGGAATCCCATGTTTGAGGAAGACTTGGACATTCAGGACTCGACTTATGCAGAATTACAACAGTATCTGTAAGTCTGACTATTCTGCATACTTATACCTGTCTTAATATCAGCAGGTAAGTATCTGGTCTCCAAATGAGACAAGGAGGTACTTAAGTTACCTGAGAAGCCCATCTTGTAGGCACGCTTTGAGTAAATCTAATGCATACCTGCAAAAATAACATTAACACACAGCATGCATCGTCATTTTAATTTATTTGCTTGCAGCTTTTTTTCTGTCTTCTTTGGGGTTGGGTTGGCCAAGAAGGGCAGCAGCATCCTGCCCTGTACCAGGAATAATGTGGTGAGCAGGACTAAGGAAGTGATTGTCCCCCTGTAATCAGCACTGTTGAGGCCCCACCTCAAATACTGTGTTCAGTTTTGGGCCCCTCACTACAAGAAGGACATTGAGGTGCTAGAGCGGGTCCAAAGAAGCGCAATGCAGCTGGTGAAGGGTCTAGAACACAAGTCTTAGGAGGAGCGTCTGAGGGAGCTGGAGTTGTTTAGCCTGGAGAAAAGGAGGCTGAGGGGAGACCTTATTGCTCTCTACAACTACCTGAAAGGAGGTTGTAGTGAGGTGGGGGTCAGTCTCTTCTCCCAAGTAACAGGTGATAGGACAAGAGGAAATGGCCTCAAGTTGCACCAGAGGAGGTTTAGATTGCATATGTGGAAAAACTTCTTCACTGAAATGGCTATCAAGCATTGGAACAGGCTGCCCAGGGAAGTGATTGAGTCACCATCCCTGGAGGAATTTAAAAGACGTGTAGGTGTGGTGCTTAGAGACATGGTTTAGTGGTGGACTTGGCAGTATTAGGTTGATGGTTGGACTCAATGATCTTAAAGGTCTTTTCCAACCTAAACAATTCTATGATTCTATGGGTTTTTTAAAAAAATAAAATGCATGTACAAATGTGTGAGCTGGAACTAGAACCCACATTTCTCAACTGCTGTTAGACTGTGTAACTTCTAGGCATAGACTCTTCCTTCATCTATGATTTCTTCTCAGGGGAGGAGTTCTGAATTCTTTGCTGAACCTAACCAAGCTACAGCATGAAGGATCGTACAGAATGGCATAGATTTATCTAGTAAAGTAATACCCACAGAATCAGCTATATATGTGAGCATATGCCCCCCTTTGGTAGGTTCACATCTCCATAGGTTCACAATTCCCCAACTGCCACAGGTAGATCAGAACTGCATCTTCCATTCTGCAATTCTGATTAAAGCCCTCTAAGCTCAGAATTTGAGATGTGCACTTGCACTTCTCATTTTCAATTGATTTGCTGTAGGAAGCTCCCTGTGGACTTCTTTGTCACCCTTCTGAGGCTCCTAATTCAATTTGCAAAGAGCCGAGACACCTGCATTTCCTCTCTAGATGTTAAGGGTTTCTTTGGATCTGCCCCTTACAAATAATCTAGACTGATACCAGTTAGGAGTTATTCCTTTCTTCTTGGTAACTCATTTCTATGTTTTTCACATAGTCGGTTTGTATATAGTGTGACTGAGAAGTGATTTCTTCAGTTGGACTGGCACTGCCTGCTTCATTTAGAACTACTTTCAGAGTATATGTTAAATAAGTCTGAGAAAATATTTGTTTTCTGCATAATTCTTCTCTTTTTATGTATGTTTGCAAATAAATGTGCCTAAGTTTGAGGGGACATATGGTTTTGACTTGTCACATTTATTAAGGTAGCATATTTTTTTATTTTAAATATACATCTGAAATATGTGTTCATTTAATAATTCTAAGTGCATTATGTTTGTTTATTGCAGATATTTTTAATTTGTGTGCTCAATTAGGATTTCTGTTCTGAGAAGACTATTTCTGTGAAAGTCAGTGTGAAGTTGCCAAAATTGCAGAAATTGGCTCTGCACCTGACTTTCTGTTTTTGTATCAAGTTAAAAAAAAATACAACAGGTAATGGGGAGAGAGGAGCTTGGGGGAGAGACGGAACTCCTTGTCTGGATGACAATTTTCCTTGTGGCATCTATCTCTTGCCCTTAAGGAAAACAGATTAAAGCCCCACGTAATGGAATGATACCTGTGGGAGCATAAATATTGCACTGTGATTAAACCACCGAAATACTCAGGTGATTAAAGTGCTTCAGGTCCTTCAGTTATTATTCTGTTATATCATTTCATCTCATTTCAAGACATTGCTTTTTTAATAGTTTTTGAAGAACACTCTAGGCAACAAAGTTGATTTTGTGAGGCCCATAGCTATGGACTATTGATTCCTTTTTTTATATTGCACATTCATCACCCTCCTTTTTAGACACACCAACAAAAATACGTATTGTTGTTATAACGACATCTGGCCATCCCAATGCTGATGCAATTAGCACATGAAAATCTCAGCTTCTTTGACAGAACTGTACTAGCTGAGAGGTACCCTTTTGACTTTTCTTATTTGAGAACTGGGTGAACCAGATTAGACATTTATGATCAGAGTATTTGAATACTAGTGTCTGCATCT
This sequence comes from Chroicocephalus ridibundus, assembly GCF_963924245.1. Classification (NCBI taxonomy): domain Eukaryota; kingdom Metazoa; phylum Chordata; class Aves; order Charadriiformes; family Laridae; genus Chroicocephalus; species Chroicocephalus ridibundus. Next base: position 53,713,295 of record NC_086286.1, on the reverse strand, counting down.
AATCCAAAGACTTCTGTTTCAGCTAGGAGTTATATTTAAAAAAAAAAAACCAACAAACCAAAACCAAAACCCAACCCCCGAACACCTGCTTTTATTTTGACTTTCCACTTATACACCACATTAGGTTCCCTGTTATTTTCTCTTTGAAAGCTAAATTAAGCGTTCATGAAAAGGTAAGAAATGCCACAGCTAACATTCAGCTCTAGCTCTTCTCACTTCATTTTATGTATTATGATACAGCTTCTAATCAAGTGTTTACTTTTTATTACATAACACTAATATTTTGCACAATTTTTCGCAACCTTGGATAAACGTGTAACACATTTCTTTTTACTGCATTGTGTTTTTCACTGCTGTGAAGATGCTATATATTTTACTGACACATAGTTTCTGTATTCATTTTGTCTCTGCAGTATATATTTAAATGTCTTTTCATTATTTAACAACCTTTGCTGCAATTTGTTGGCCAAGTGCTTATGAAATTGTATGTATCAGAACATATTTGGGAAAGACCACATGGAGAGCCATTGGGAATAAGCTTAACATTTATTCTCTCCACATGAGATGAATGAAGTTGAGGGATTCAAGGGAAAAGTTGTAAGAGTGAGAATGATATGATATTAAACACTTTTCCTTACATTGAAAGATATGGAAGTCTCTTTAATAATTGCATAACGCTCATCTGTTTTCTTCCCTGACAAATTTAAAATCTGGTAAAGAGGAATCTTACCAAAACAAAACAAATCATTAGTTGGCACCATAAATATTTACCTGCATTTCCTGCTGCAGTTCTTCAAGTTTTATTTTGATGCCTCATGCTCTTATTCTCCCCTGCAGCCTGAGTTTTCACCCCTATTAAAGCCCCATTATACTCCTCATCCAGGACCTGCACTGGTCACTGCTTAGTCCGTGGGTGCCTCATGGAAGGTGTAAACAAAATGAAGTGTATGAAGTTGTAACTTCAATGAACCATGGTGACTGGATTTCCAAATCAACATTTTCTTTTTACACAGGTGAAACTTAAAAAAAAAAAATAAAAATTTGCTGTTCAGTTTTCCTCTGGAAAGTAAAATGTTTTCTGTAGAAAATTTGGCAGAATTATGGCATCAAACCCTCCATAACAAAAATATTTTTCAAGTAATCCTTTTCTTTAAAACTAATACATGAGGATTTCTTAGTAGATAGACATCTGCCAGTCGTTTGAAGGTGTTGGAAAGAAATCTTGTTTGGAAGAAATCTCGGAATCGTTTAACTTTTTGAAGAATTCCACAGCTTATCATATGTGTATTTGTCTCAGTAATTTTTCATCAGCTACATTTAGGCTGGGGTTTGAAAACTTATGTAGTCCTTTCATTTTCCCCTATTTTGTTTGGCTGTTTTTGGTTGCACGCATAAAATCTGTGCATTTTAACTGTTGATTTATGTATTTTTCTATCAATCACAGTTGTTAGGAAGGTAATTATGGAAGATCACATCTTCTATATCCTCATATCCTTCACATATCCTCACATCACAGGATAGTTGTTTCAAGCCTTATAATTTATTACCTAGCTCTAGTTTGAAATTTCCATGCCATGATCCTAGGAAGAAATTATTCACTATGAGGGTGGTGAGACACTGGCACAGGTTGCCCACAGAAGTTGTGGGTGCCCCATCCCTGGAAGTGTTCAAGACCAGGTTGGATGGGACTTTGAGCAACCAGGTCTAGTGGGGGGTGTCCCATACTATGGAGAGAGAGCCAACTCATTATTTCAGACACTTTGAACTGAAGAGAGTACAGAAACCATAATAATCTTTTTCTGAGGGTCAGGTGGGTGTCACCTGGGGTCCAAAAGATAGTGCCAAGTGCTATGCAGCATGCTTTTGCCAATTGGTCCCAGGAGGACAGAGACAGTCCAACTATGTATTCCTTCAGTAACTAAAAAGTAATTGTCGTGGTTTAGCCTCAGATGGCAACAAAGAACCACGTGCCGCTCGCACGTGCCTTCCTAATAGAGGAAGGATCGTAAGAAAAGGCAAGACTCTTGGTTTGGGACAAAGGCAGTTTAACAGAACAGCAGAGGGAACAGGCAAACAACAACAACAACACGGGTAGGGGAATATACAAACGCGATTACGGAACCGCCGCTCCCCGCCGCTCCCGACCGGCCGGACCCGGGACGCCCCAGCCCGCTTTTAAGCAGCAACTTCCTGCCCCCTCCCCCGGCAGCTCAGGGTGGGCGTGGCTCACATGGCATGGAATACCAGGGAAAATTAACCCTATCCCCACCGGAACCAGGACAGTAATTTATTTCAGTTACTTCCAGCACAGTTTTAATTTTTTTTAATGATTAAGAAGTGAATCTGAGATAGCTTCATGCTTTGCAAGTATTAATGTACTACTGTGTGAATAATTCAGTCCTTGTTCTGTGAATTTAGCATCGGACATATCACACCCCTGCTTTCTCCCTTTCCTACAAATGAAACAATTCTGCAGCTGCCTTCTACCAAAACCAGATATGCTAGGGCATGGTTGGATAGAGTGGAAGTGTACGTAAAAATTGGCAGAGACGGTTACTCTGTTATTTCTGCCATTTTTATACCGGCGGAGATTCTTCATAATCATAGGGGTTCTCCAGGGGTAGTAGCCAGGTTGTTTTGCTGTTGATTTGCAAATCCCACAGTGCAGCAGACTGGTAAAAGAAATCAAGACTCCTTTGTCAGTTTGAGCTGTTAAACAAGCAATGGTCCTCAAATATCATCCTACCTTTAAACTGTCTGCATACTCTACGGCAATTGGAAGTGTTTGTTAAATGGCTGGAATATATGCAGATTCTTCATTGATTTGTTCTGTTTAGGTGTTTGCATTAATTAAGTACAGAAGTTCAGACTTAGCAAATATGATAAAAAAGTTGCATGTTAAAATGTTTGAGGTGGTGTTTTTTTGTCCACGTGCATGCTTTGTCCAGTGCAATTGTTCATCAACATTACAAAGAAAAGGTCCCTTTTGTTGCATTATTTTGTGTAGTTAGAATGGCATGTGATCTGTTGTTTATGTAAAAGAGCCATTTAGAGGCCATGGGTCCTGTTCTCATAACCTCATTCACCCTGAGGCAATACTAATAATTATAGTTATTGATCCCAAAGAAACAAATTGCCTGGGGGAGTCAGGGGATTTCATAAAGTGAAGGCCTGTTCAAAATCTTAACGAGAGCAGGATCTAGTGCTAAATGAAGCAGAAGTGTTTAGATGCAGGAGCCTATGTTATCAGATGCCGTGACAGTCACCATGCCATAAATTCATTTATCTGAACACTAATTATATTAGTTAGGCATACATTAATTATATATTATGTTTATAATTATGTTACGTATATATTAATTATATATTATGTTTCCTTTTACATAACATTATCTTCACATTGGAAAGTGGTTGTGAGCATACAATATTCTTTTAATTCCTATTAATTAGATTTCTGTGTAACATCTGTCCCTGACCAGGCCGGGAACAGACTGTACCTTTTCTTCTGTACTTTGCTGGAGAGAAAACCCATTTAGTTGTTGCTATATCATCATTTTATCATTAAACTGTGATTGTTTATCTTCCACAGTAGGACTGCGTGCGTTTTGAATATGAACAAAAGTCAAATTTTGTGAATTCTTGCAAAATGTCAGGCAAGTCCTTCAATGGTTTCAGCTCTGTCTCTAGGTAACTCTCTGGTCTCAGGAATTTTAATATTATTTACCACCGGATTACTTTATTGCTCTCCTTTCAAGATGAGAGGTCCTTTGGAAGTAATCTCTTCCACAAATTTGTGAGTTCCCACTGTGGGTTGGGGAAGTCTCAAGTACAGGCAGAAACTGGGAATGCTATTAAAATCTGTCAAAAAGCTGGGATTGAGATGCAATGTTTAGCAGTTGGGTGAGTATATATGTGATGAAATGACACTGTGAAAACTGAGTGTCTCTTGCACAACGTGTATGAAGTGTAGGAATTCCAAATATTAAAGGCATCTACAATCTATCTGTATCTATCTACAATAATCTGTATTGAATCATAACACAATAGTTATTGCTAAACATAAATTAGTCTTCAGAGACATGTTAATTTTATTTCAGGACCATACTCAGTATGGAATTTATTTTAATTTAAAAAATTACATAAATGGCATAATTATTGGAACGAAAATGTGTTTGAAGAAACTGTTATATTAGACAAATAATGACCGTTAAGTGGCAGTACAGGAAATAAAAAACTATTTTCAATCATAGAATTTTCTATTTCAAAAGTAACAGTCTCATTTTGTGGCCATCTCTTTTCAGATTTTTGTCAAACTTTTTTCTAATAAGTTACTCTGCTTTCAAGGATAGAACAGAGATTGATTGCACTGAAGAACGACATTTCATTTTTTCTTCAGTTAGATCTAACATAGACCTAACCTACATCTAGAAGCACAACTAGAAACATTTTCTTTTTATGCCAAAATTTTATATGTGACCTGGAAGTGTATAAAATTAGTTTAACTTAGATGTTTTCTACACACCCAGTTTGTTTTCATCAGTGTTTACACTCTTTCACTCTTGAGGACATACAGCTATATCCTGAAGTTATAGTTAAGTGCAGGCTTTTTCTCCTTCCTTCTAAGAGGAAAACATTGTAAAATTCAGATTTCCTTTAGATATGAGAATACATTTAAAAAAAAACCTGGGTAATTTTATAAATCTAAATTAAAACTCAAAAAATTATTACTCTTTTTGCTGTTTCTATAAGCATTGTAGTTTTGTAAACCTTATGGAATTTCACTTACTGAAAAATTCTAGTTGAGGGGCCTCTTTGATTCATTTTAAATGGCAGCTTTGTTTCAGAGTAGAATAATACATTAAGTTTAGGGGATTTTTTTCTTTTTAATTCATGACTGTTTGAGTCATTGTTTAAAATCTAGTGCTGCTTGCAATGTCATCCAGGAAAGAATGTGACAAACAATTCCCTACTGTTGAGTAATAAACTTACTTAGTTTCTTATTTATACATCCTTAGCACTTGTTGATTTTGCTTGATATATTTGCCATTTTATTTGCAAATGTTTATGTAGCAAATCAAAATAAATATAGTAATTTTTTATTTATGTTGGGCAAAAATGTATAAGCATCTTTATAACGTGTATGCTTTTATTTATTTATTTATCTACAGAAAAATCTGAAGACATGTAAGCAAATCCTAAAAAGATTATTTACATTTCTGTATTCTTAAACTATTGTTAATTTTCCTTTTTCCAGTACTTTTAATTGTGGTGTGTGAAATTTAAAAATCTGCTGCAGCAGCACTGGAAGATGAGTTATAATGATACTTTATCCTTAAGTAAAGATATTTTTCTTTTGTGCGCAGTTTTTTAATGTTTATCTGTGATTTTAAGTATTTACTCAAGTGGCAAACTGTTTCCACCACATTACATATCTCTACTTTATTCTGTAAATGATGAACAGGGATTAAAATTAAACTGGTGATATGATTTTACATGACTAATTCGCGATGAAGATTAGAGCCCTGATAAACTAATTACCAGAGAAGCTCCTCAATGTGCCATTTTGCTATGCAGGGTCTAATGAATAAAAAGTGATAGGAGAGGAATGGTCACGTCAGAATTTACAGTAATTGAGATTACATTTTCCTCTTGTTTTTCAATGCATTTTTTACTAGCTTTTGTTGCTCTCTGCCTTACATTTCCGTCAGTTACTCATGTGCACAGTGTTTAAGCACTGTCCTACTAGTTGTGATTGGCTGACAGTAGGAAAAGATTTAGAACTGTTTTTGTGGACGTCATTGTATGTATGCATATGTGTGTGTATACGTACTTACACACACGTATATTAATGCACATGCACAGATGCTACGCTACTCTTCTGGAAGAAGCAGACATATTGTAAAACTTGCTTGTTTGGAATCTGTGCCATATCTCCTCTGAAAGGAGCATATTGATGCCAGCTGGGAAGTGGAAAAGGTGATACTACAACGGTGTTTCTGGGTGATGGATAGTTTCCCATATATTTTGAGGGCTGGTGGCGACAAAAAAACTGGGACAAACCAAAACATCTGTAATTCCTTATGATCATGTATCTACCTCCTGCAGTAAGCAGATCTCAAAAAATAGAATAAATTTCTATATGATAATGTAGCTATTACATGACAATCTCTTTATTTTATGGATCATTGACCGCAGTGTCGCATATGTTGTGTGCCAAACCCAGATCCTTAAGTCATCAAGGTGACTGTTTTTTCAAAGTGCTGTTTATTTATGATATACTGCATAATGGAAAGGAAGAATGATACCTGTCAAGTACAATGTTCTCCATAGCACACCTGGACTCCAATCTAGCTGACTGTTACACAATATTTATATCTGTGTTTGTGCATTTCTTATTTATCTGCAATGTTTTCTTACTTTGGTAAGTTGTATCTTTCAAAACTCGTATCTACCTGTAGTTTTGGATTTTAGCAGAGAATTCTAGGATTATCTCCTGCAGAGAATATCAAAAGTTTTATACATAAATTGCCACAGAATCCAGTTGCTCAGTCTTTCAGTGTCTTTCAGGCATCCAAAGACATTATTAATTGACCTTGGTAGGTTCATTAAAAAGAGACAGAACAACTTTCACGCGTGTGTCGGTACAGATGGTGATAGCCCCAGAACTGTTGCTTCAAGCCAGAGATCACAAGCTATTTAAAAAAGAGCACATCCCATATCCCTTGATATACTTCCTACTGATCATGGTCCATTAACAGTACTAAGTTCCGGTGGGAGAGGGGGCTAGTCAAGAACCCTGCTTGGCTGCTTTAGGGCAGAGCCTGTGTTATGCAGTTTACTGCACTAATTATATACTCTTGATGAGCTCATTAGAGGACAATAAAGGAAAATTAAAACAGTTTGCAATATGTGTGGTCAAATTAGCCACACAGAGAAATTATGGTTTGTACTTAAATGCTGTTTAGAAAGTGTCCATTAAAAAAATGTAGACACTCATGTATGTACACTGTAATGATGCCTAAACTAATTTTCTTTAATGTGTTTATTTTTCAAATTGGGAATTGGACCCTGTTTCTATCTGATTAGAATGCAAAGGAAAGACTTAAATAAGACAGGCAACAGGATATCTACAGCCGTGTGCTTCATGGAAGTATACTTCATGAAAGTTGTTAATTATGCAGATTGGACTTGGTGGTCCATTTGCGATGTTTTTGTTTTTAGCAAAAATTCATGTTGAAATCTTATGTCCATTTAAGAAAGAGACTATTCTTAAATTGATAGAATCCACTTAAGACTATCCATTTAAGACTATCCATTTAACTCTCCATTTAAGGCACTATATGCACTTAAGTGAAAATAAACTGCACTTAAGTGCAGTTAGGAATTGGCTTTAACAAATTCATTGTGATTTGAAGAAAAAGTATTTTAAAGATATCTTTAATGAACATTGTGTGTATACACATATATACACACACTATTTCATATACAAAATGTCAGTGTGGATAGAAGCTGACAGTGGTACTTAAGTTTGTAGATTTTATTGACCTTGAAATACAAGGGTTTTTTCTTCTCGGTAGGTGTACAAAAGTTCCTGCAATTTATAGATGGGGAAAGTACAGTAGAGGTAGACTTGTTTTATGGCTGCAGCCAAATCAGATCAAGATGGTGCTACAGAAGACAAATGAGGGACCTTCCCCCAGTCTGCTTAGATGTTGGTATAGTTGCCTGTGTCATTCATTGTTCCTTGCCTCGAGTCTGTCAAATAACTTAGTTTAAAAGTCTTTAAGTTAACCTGGTTCACTCTAATTGAGCTTGGTTAGGAAGCAATTCCATGTGCAATCATACTGGTAGACTTGATGGGGGGAATTACTTTCAGTGAGGGCTGGGTATATAATGGGTATAATGGACAACTGAGGGCTGGTAACCTATCCACCAGGCTCAGCTTAACCAAAATGGGATGCGCCATTAACGCACAAATTGCTTAGAACTACACAGTCAGTGGCAAAACGGATTCCTGGTGCTTTGACCAAACAAATTAATTTCATGTAACTGTTTTCAGCAAAATGCATTTGCAATTTCAGCCCAATTAGAAGTTTAAATTTCTAAATGAGCCCCTATGTGCCTTTACCAATGATTTTATAAATGATTGTTATCCTGAAACTTCTTTTCTATTTTGTTTATTATAGCATTTTCACTACAGTTGTTTTCTCTTTCTTCTCTTCAGTCTGCTGTAGTGAAATTCTTTTAGCATAAGCTAGAAATACCACATACCTATGGAGTCAATACCAGATTTTAAATCTGGTATCTTTATTGATATAGGCCTGTTTCATTAAGGAAATAACCTGATAGTCCCCAGAAATGCTTTTTTCTCCTATTATTTCGAAGCAATTCAGTAATGTGAAATTTTGAGATGAACTTGTATCACGAATTCTCACACATTTATAGATTTGATCATCTTCTGACCACCCACTGTATTTGTAGCCGTAACATTGACACTAGAATAATGCTTATAAAAAAACACTTTTCAAGTAAGCTCTCTCACTCGATTTCTTCTTAGGACTGAAGTTTGACCAACTTCCATGTTAGAAGAACTAATCCTTTCAATTAAATTTAAATAAGTACTATTCTTCATTTGTACGTTGCTGAACTGTAAAATAAAAATCTAAGTAGATGCTTTAAGGATTATAATTTATTTTCAGAATTTAAGTATATCTTAAGAAATAAATGTTGAAAGAAGGAAGATATATTCTTTTATTGTCATGAACACAGAATTGTGTCAGTGGGAGAACACTGAATTGCATGCAGGATGGAAACCGTTTGGATATTTTAAGCATTGTTATAATCAGAAGTCGGGTTTGGATTTGGAGGGGTTTTATTGTTGTTGTTGAGTTATTTGTCCCCCACATTAAGACTGATTCAAACTAATTGTCTTTATTTATTATTACTTATAATATCTAAATAATCACACAGAAAAACGGATGGAAAAATAGTCAGAAGTGAAACAATGGGGTACGTAGCCACAGCTGGATGAGTGTAGTGGAAATCAGAGCCCATAGTTTGCCTGAATCAGGTACAGAAGCCCATCAGTCTTAAAGTTCAGACAAGCAGGTGAAGGAGCTTTTGCCATTCTGTAAGGTGCAAAGCATCTCTTTCTGATCAATGCTATATAACAGTAACTCTGTACAAACAAGAACAAAATAGAAAGCAACATAAACAGATTCTATATTGTGAGAAATATCACTGGTTTGTAGATAATATATAAATTTTTATATACAATATATAGATATACATCAGAACTTCTCCTTTTTCCCCCTGCTTTTTTATATAACTCAATATAACCATTACTAAAACATAAATTGTGTAAAATTATTTTTCAAATGACTCGTAGATGCAAGTGGTATGGTAACATATTGGTGATTTGTAAACTTTTCATTTAATATAATGCATAGGTATGGTATTATATACTAGTCTTCAACAAAACTTAATATAATTTAATTTTAATTACAGCGTTATTGTAATAAATTTATCAATAAGTAATTTCAAACAATAGACTTTCCAGGCTATGCACTTTTGTACCTTATGAGGGTGCATTGTGACAGCTTGTGGAATATGTAATCAGGAAGTATATCCTTAAAAAAGGAAAATAATTTTATTTTGCTTAAATCCTAATAGCTGAACTTCGATTTGTAAGCTGGGAACAACACCTTCCAAATTGTGAAGTCACCATGTTTTTATTCCAAAAGGTTTTTTTCTTAAGCATTTATGGTTATGGATTAACAAAGAGAATTGTCTCAGTTTTTCTTTGGGATAACTAACTGGACTGTTTCTTCTTCTCCACTAAGTACCCAAAGTTCTTTTAACCTTAACTGAGCCCTACTGTGTTCCACAAACCAGAAAATTAACTGCATAAAAACTTGAGAGCCTACATCTGTATGAAGAATGCAGTGTATTCTGTAAAACACACCTTCTGTTACCCTGTTACCAGTAAACTGATTTATTGCCCCTTTTCCATTCCTGCACTTGGTGCCTGCTCTGGGTGGCACTGCAGTACAGAGAATTCTTCTTTTCTGCAGTGGCTGGTTGTAACTGCAACAGTAGTGGACTTCGTGGACTTCCTTTAGAGGTGCAAGTTGGGGTCAATAGACAGAGAAGGAATAGGGCTACTTCAGAGATAAACTACCAGAAATAATGGCTACCTTATACTGCATAACTCTTTAGTACTTGATTTTACTAGTTTCCTTCAGTCCTTCCTTCTCATAGCTTTGCTGCCCACCGCTTAGAGCTTTAATGTTTTCTTAAACTTAGATCATAATATTGTTCCAAATTCAGCAATTGCAGAACACATGCCATTCTGACCCAGTTCTCAATAAGGAAGGATTCCCATTGACTTTAACTTTAATGAGAATCGGGTCAGCCCATAAATGAACAATTTGTATTACCTTTTAATTAACTGAAGTGGCCAAGTTAGTCATCGCAACAGAATCGCAGGACTATGTGTACAATTGGTAGTTCAGCTCTTCCCAACTGAAGGTCTACATGTGCTATTAGAGGATATAATTCATCTTCTCAGAGTGTAATCATCTGAACTATTCTTCAAATCAATAATAATTTGAAAAGAAAGAAGAATCCTTTTTGCCAGACTGCAGAGAACCACAGGTCCAATAACAAAATGGTTGACTCTGCACTTCTTCCAAGAAAAAGAAGTTAAACTGCATGCAGTTTACTTTGTACTTGGACAAAACATTAAAGACTGAAGCTGTATTTACTCCAAATGAAAATTGAAGATTCCATGAACTTGAATAAGAAATAAATCTCGATTTGATACTGTAGCCAAAGCCTTTTTGTCTGTGCCAGAGCATAAGTGTATGAAGCTGTTGTCTGTCTGGCTGCTACATTTTACTGTCCAGTTTTTGTATTCTAAGAACTACACTGTATATCCGAAGTTTTGAAATTCTTTGAGGGTTCTATGAGACTGAGTCCACCAGTTCATAGTATGCTAGAATTATAGATTACATTAGTTGGGAAAAGATAGTGGGTTTCATTCTTAGCTATTAAATTCAACTTTTTAATAATGATTTTTATAATTAGAATAACATTAGTAATACTAATTCAATTATTAATAAGTTATTTAAAATCAATGATAAAAAATAATAATTGTTGTTGTTATTTTTAGTTTCTGTTTCGACATAACCTTGCCTCCTGAGTTGCAGACTGAGTTTTGAATGCAAACAAATCTCAGCAAATACTTAAAAGTGAAATCATCAGCCTTTCCTCATCTGGAATTAAAGACAATACAAAAATCTTTTGGGGTTTATGTAGGTTTCATGCTGATTTTCAGAGTACCTGAAGTTCTTTGTAATGAACAAAAAGTAAGGTGAGTAAATAACACTAGCCAATCCATGATGTTTACTTGATCCAGATTCTAAATTCTGCTTGAAATGATATAATGTAAGCAGATGATTGATTATGTACTAAATGCTGTAATTTTTTAATACAAGAAGAAATCAATATTTTATATCTACTGAAATCAGTGGCGTCCATTGACTCCACGGAGAATGGAATTGAGCCTGGAGCGTAAAAGATGGTATAAAAAAAATATCATATTAAATGTTGTTAATCTTATGAAGTAAAGTAGTTCATGTATTGGGAACATTTTAAAAAGGCTGTGCTTTTGTCACTTGTAAATTATTGGCAAACTTTAGTTTGTTAACTAGTTTAGTAGGCAAATAGAAAAGAATTCATAAATAGGGGACTTAATTATAAAATTAGCAGGGAGCTGATCCTCCTTAACCTGAAAGTCTACTTGTTAAAGCACCCACCAAAACCTGGCAGGTGTGGATTTGAATTTCTCCCTGCACACGGAAAGTAGATCTGATCTGTATGTAGTATGCTGTGTCTCTTCTGACAATGTTCAGGTTTTTTTCTCTAGGTGTTATTCCACTAAGTACAGCATACTTAAATATTTCTTAGTTCCAGGACTTAAGTTTAAATATTTTAAGTATTTTATGGTTTTTATTTAGATATTAATATCCTACATCTTATCTGTGTCAGCAAGCATTTAAATAGCCAAAGCAGCACAGAACAGATTTAACAGGAGTGTCTGAGAAAACACAAACTAATGCATAAAGCACAGGCTAATGCATAATATGATGATCAGACCCGTTTCATCAGGAAGTAAGAAATGCAGATAAGTCCTGTCAATCTGAGAAGAAAATGTGAATGTTTCAGTATACTGGGTGATTCTTTACCCTATTTCTAGGTACAGGAGAAGCTGCCATCATCGCTTTCCAATTCATGAAGTCGAAGGTCTATGCCTTAGTTCCATTTGTTTCCTATAATTTAAAATGTCTAAGATGGAGATAATAATTTCCCCTGTCTTTTTAAGAAGATACAGATATCCTTTTTGGAGAGATAAAAGGTGAAAGGGAAGGTGAATTTCAATTTTTTTGTCCATGAGGAGAATCGAAAGACCCAGTTTTCATGCAGCTTTAAGGCAATTTTAAGTCTTATATAATCTAAATTTTGTTTTACTTTGCAACATTGTCTGACCTTACTCATGTATATATTGTAATATATATAGCTACGAACATCAAAAAAAATCTTCTTTCGTTTTGCCATTAAGTTGAAAATTTACAGGTTAAAAACTATGTTACTCATACCGATCATCCTAGGTTGAGATTCTGAGCTGTGTATCAGAGAGGCTTGAAGCCAAATTCACACTCAACTTCTTATGGGCTATTTCAGGAGGCAGATAAACATCCTTGCATATGGTCACAGTAACTTGTCTGAGCTTCTGTATGAATTTCTGTATCGTACTAAAAAGCCATTTCTGCCATATATATATGGTTTGCCTCCAAGCCCTGGACTGACTGGAGAGGACCCTGGAAAATAAACCACTGTCCTCATTTCTCCCGGAGTAGCTTCCAATCTCTGGCAATCAAGTTCCATTTTCCCTTACTGAAATGTGAGTTTAGACACTCGATTTTAGATCCCCAAAGTCTAGCAACTTAGACCAGAAAGTCAAAGTATTTTTGGGAAATTCTGTAATCCCAGTTTAATCTCATGACATCTACAAATTCTATTTTGCCTATAAAACAAAAAAGGAATAAATACTAGAACTGAGAAGATCCGTTTCTTTTTTTTTTTCATGTTCTAGTGCTATTTGCCACTTAAAACAGCTGAACTAGGGATTAATGTATTCAAAAATTATCATAATTACGGCAAAGTCAGATTTGTTGGAAAACTTTAGCAAAGGTACCCCTACCTTTATTATTTTAGAATCTGTGGTAAAGGATATATGGTAACAAGAGGTAAAAATCCATTCAAGGCTGACTTGTGGTGTTCTAGCAAGTCTCCATCCTGTGCCCATTTGACATCTTCAGCTATTTTGTCAGGTGTATTCTGAAGTAAATATAATAATTTTATTAGAACATAAGCTACTACCTATAGTGTGCTTGGGTGGCTTCTCATGGAGAAGTACCTATGCTGCAGGTAACCAAAGTAATTTAAATCTGTAGGCCTGTATATGAACCCTTATTTTACTTTCTCATATGTGGTATAGATTTTAAAAACACACTCTTCATTGCCTTCCTTTGCTTATTCAATGGAAGGGATACTCTTCTTACCCACATGAAGTCCAAGGGGTAAACCCATATTTCTTTGACACCAGTCTGACCATGTCATGTAATTGCCATTAGTTTTTTGTTAGTCATCTAACATTAGATGGTGTTAGTCATCGTACTGGTACATGTTAATATTATGCTAGCATGCATTCCAAATAGTATGAACTAAAGGAAATCATAAAACTGAGACAAAGTGTATTAAATCTCCTAACCCATTCCCAGCTAGTGAAGGTCTGCTCTCTACAGTATGTTACAGGCATAATCAAGGGTAGTAATACTATATTAATAGCTTTGTTTTTCACTTCTGAAATATAACATCCATTTATAAATAGGCTATGGAATGATATTAGATATTAAATTTTCCCATGTGTTTTGTTTCTTAAAGTAAATAATTAATTGAGAGGTAGATAGGGCTTGTAAGGAAGAAAAACAACTGCAGAGGCCTAGCTTGAAATGTGAAGACTTCCATGACTATAAAGTAATTATAATTGCAGGGAATAAAAATGCTACTGCTATTTTTCTATTGGACCAAAATAAATTTGAGAAATTCTGTAGCTATTACTTGAGATCAGACAAGCAGATTTATTCTTTTTTATACTGCTCCCTCAATATATTAGCTAATGTAAAGTTCAAAAGCTTTGAAAAAAGTAATATAAGAAGTTAAATACTTTTTAAAGTGATCATACTTAATATCATTTGATTGAAAATATTAAAGCAGAAAAGACATTACAGAATGTGAGTCATACACTATGCAGAAAATGCATGCTTGAGCAACTCAAGAGGTTGAAAATGCTTAAAGAATTTCGGCATTTATTAGAAAACCTAAATTACATTGGCATATATATTATATATAACAACACTGCTCCTGTATCGTCTATAGTTACTACAATGCAGCTGAGCATTTTGTTATTTGTGTAAACATGAACAATGAAAAGATTGTTTATTCCCAGAAAGGGAGAGAAAAGTATTCTAATTACAGTTTGCATTGTTTCGCCTGTGGGCTCCCCAAGAGCCAGTCCCTGATGGGAAGCTGCTGCCTCACATTCAGTGATGCATGAACTCAGGCTCTTTGTTCTGCAACAGGAAAAAAAACGTATCTGTGCAGTGCCATTTCTTGACTAACGCATGTAAAAGGTTATTGTACTTGATTCCTCTGCATCTGCACCGAGCTGACACAGAATCTGTCCTTTTTTTCTTTCCACTTCTGCATGTAACTATTGTTAGTTTCTTTCTTTTATCATCAAAGGACATAGTGAAAATAGGGTAGAATCAATCTTTTATTTCTTTGGCAATGAAAGAATTATTTTGTGAATTTATAAATTGATATCTGAATAATTGCTTATTATGTAAACTATTCAGAATACGTAGATGAAGGGGAAAGTAAGCTCATAAACAACCGTTCCTTTGGGTAAAATACATAAGCTAAACCAAGTGCAACCAAATGTTATATTATTTGCATGTCATGCAGATTTATTTTCTAAAACATATTTGACAAAGTATGGAATTCACTTACGAGTATATAATAGATCCCACTCATGCTGAAGCTCTCTTTCATACTATTCTCTGAATAATTAAATCATATGGAAAAATGTCAGAAGGCAAAATAAAATGTATTTATTCCAGCCATATCTTCCCACAGCATGACATGTCGTCTGAAAACAACACTAAGCATTTTATGCCATCTGTGCTGGTTGGGGATACATTTACAATGCAAGTCAATGTGGAATATTCCTTTTCGAGTTACACACAGTCGGCTTATAGCAATAAGCACCTAAACAGAACGATCTACAAAAGCAGCCAGCCATTGATACTTGGTTCACTTTCATCTACTCCTTGAGCTTTGTTTTCTCTTAGGGAGATGGAGCTTCTTCATCATGCTGTCATTCACGGCTTTATACAAATAAAATGTTACTACAAAGCTTTGTTTTTGAAGAGGAGTGAATAGATTTTTATGAGATAAATTCTGAATACTAAATATTAACAGCACTTAAGTAAAATATTAGTATTCCTCAAAAGAGACCGTTAGTTATACATTTTTAAATGTTTGGTTTTAAAAATACTAGGAAAATGTTCGGAAAAATACCATCATTTCCCAGGGACTGTACATAAAGCATTTGGTAAATGTAAGAACTCTGAGCTTCTTGTTGTGCATAACTGGTAATCATTGTATACCAGATCTCCATAAGTGATCTGTGGAATCAAAGAATATATTGTTTCAGTCTGCACATGTTGTGTAAATTGCATCTTTCAAGTCAGTCTCTCAAACAAGGCTAGTGTGTATTTGAGACTTGTTACGTGCAGTTATTACCAATGAAATTACAATAATTCCATGTCTACATTTTTTTCTTAACTTGTTAACAGTTAAGAAATGGTTTCACAACACAAAAAAATTGCAGATCAAAACAGTCTTTATTCTCTGTTTTGTCTAAGTAGAGCTTTGACACTTGTCACAAAAGGCCCGCTAAGAAGTAGTTTGAAGCTCCCTCTCAGAAAGATCCATCTCCAGCATAATGTAGAGCTGCAGAGGACAGCGGATGAGTCTGCTTAAGAGAATTTATTTTTGTCATCCTACATGTAGAGCTCCCGCACGAGCTGGGGGGGCTATCCCTTTACATGCTGGGGATTCTTTTCTCACCTACCATGTTTATTATGCAATAATTTTCATTTATTGATTAGTTAGATATTATATTTTTCTTAATCTTTGTTAAGCTTTATTAGTTTTTAATCTTAGTACTTTGCTTGTGTAAAGTATGCTGCATAATTTCAAACTAATGATGCAAGAATTTCTGTAGAACAATAGGAAAGGGTCAGAAAGCTACTACATATCACAGGACAAGTACATGCATCTTGATTATTGAGATATGCTATTTAATCACACATCTCCTGTTCCAAAATGCTGATTATCAATGTTAACTATCAATGCCAATGCCTCTTTAAAGGACATTCAACTTTGAAACATTTAGGAAGCAGAATTTTGGACACTAAGAAGTACTCAGTCTCCTGAGAAAAACAAAACAAAACAAAACAAAACAAAACAAAAAACCAGGATACATTGATTATTGCAAATTTCTTCTGCAATTTAATTTATAACTAATATTTGGTCTTCCCTCATTTTGTTTAGTTAAATTGGTCCAGAAAAAGTTAAGGGTGCTTAGTAGCTCTGTTGTTTTATCTCAGTGATGGACTCTCAGCATATACATACTGTGCACACTGTGTATAATATATGTGCTAATGTCTGAACAAGAACATTTTAAAATGTATTATGAACAGTTCCATCTGGTGGAATGAGCTGTCAAAATTACTTTTTTTTAATTAGAGTTGGGTGAAATTGTAAGAAATTATGATAGGCATTGTTTGTAGAGAAAAGTAGCTGATAAAATTGGAGAAAAGGATATTTTCTGATATTCAAACTCCAGGTTCACTTCAGACTGTAATATATTCTGAAATCTTTGAAAATGTATTTTTTGCTCTACACTAATCTGCTAAATTACATCTAGCTTGAAGTTTCAGAGGTTTCCCAATCACGGTATTTCATAAAGACTGGTCATTAGAATGACCATTAAATGTTTCTTCTTCCCAAGAAACTCTCTTGTACATACAGTTTTGCAACACAGCTTCTGTGTAAACAGTTCTTGCATGTAGCCAATCTGCCCCTCAGCAATAGCCTTAAAATCTACCTTTTAGATCTTTATACTTAGCTCATTTCAAGAAAATAAGTCATCTGTTTCTTCTGCATCCCTCTGTGGCCTGTTACGAGCAAAATTACCAGCCTACTGCATTCCAAGTGGTGACAGTGCTATGCTACTCTTCTCTGTTGCTTGCAGATTGTTCAATAGAATAGAGCATGTTCCAGACAGACTTAATCTTAAAATATGCAGTACTAATTGTGAAAAAGCAAGAGGAAGACAAAATCTGTCGCAACAAGATAAACTCCTGGTAGATCTCAGTCAGCAGTTTCCTTTGAACAAAGACACAACAGTAAACTGTGTAAACGTGGCAAAAATTGAAAATGTGCATCATGTATCAAAGCAAGAGACATATTGGCCAAAGTGTATTTTGATCTGAAATAATTACACAATTACCTTGTGCTGCGTTATTTAGCAGTTGTAATAATGGCCCCTGAAGATCAAACATGCTTTGTTAGTGTTGGAGAAAATAAATCTAACTGATGAAAAAATGATGAATGGTGACAGACTAGACAATTTAAAATAATCTAGGCTAGGTACAAAGAATATACATGTTTAGTTAAACTAGTTTATAGTCATAAAAGACCTTCATTTCTTCAGTGTCTAGGTAAATACTGTCCATATGCAGACCTCTGGTGGATAACAGGTTGGTTCTGCTTTAGCCCTGTAACAGCCTGGAGAAGATTGTTTACAACAATACAAATCATATACCATCGGAGTAACAAACAGACAAATATACTTAATCAAAAGCATTTATGCTGCCGCCTTTTTTTTTTTTCCTTCTCTACCGCTGATCAGGCTCAGGAAGAGAAATTAATCTTCACCCTTATAGAGCAAGTCCTGTATTCGTTAGTAACATCTGTCTTTCTCCCACATTAATGTTTTTTAGATTGAAGGAAGCATTTGCACTTCTGAGTCACCAGTCAGTGGTGACAGTTTGCTCATGCCTCAGGATATTGAGTCCAATGGTTTCATGCATATTAGTCATCTCGTTTGCAAAATTCTGAACATGTCCTCTTCAGGCTTACCTTACTGCACAGATTTTTTGCAGATACCAGTTTGATAGACTTTTGGTACCATATAAAGAATAAATGGGATGCTATGGGAACATGTACTTGACGGCATATGAAAAGTAATTTAAAAAACTCATTACCTTTTGCAGTTTTTGAGAGCAGTTCCTTTTATTTCCTTGAAAAATCAGCTTGTCTGGTTTCAGTTTAAATTATACATGCTTATTTTCTTTTAAACACCCAATACAAATCCTGAGTATTGAAATTATTAGAGATTTTGCTATCAACTTCAGTGACACTTAGTTTTCTCTCAGCGTGTTTCTGTGCTAAATGTTGTTTGTGATGCAGACAGTTGACATTTACTATTGTTAGGATCTGGCCTTCTGCAATTATTTTATTGTCTTATTCCTTTATTTTCTTCTTTGTTATTGAAACAACAGAAATGTCTGTGTGGTGTAAGGCAAAAACATTTCACATTTTCACATGAGCAAAACATGCGTAGAGAATGGATTTACTATCTTCTCCTATAACGCATTTTCTAACACTCTTTAACATGACGTGCAACTAAAGAGCACATATATGTGAAAATGATGGCATATTATAAAGGCTGATGAATATATTTTGCAGCTTGTTTAAATAGCTTGCCTTTTGAAGAGTTTGGTTCAGTGGCAAAAGAATTCTACTACTATTCTATTACATGAATTCTACTACTATTAAGAAAAAAGAAAAATTTCTAGTAGAGAAACTGAGATGTTTTGGTTTGGCTCCCAGAGCTGATAAACCAGTTCTACCTGCTGAATTACAGGTTTAAAAACTTAGTGTTAGCTGATATACCTTCAGGGCTCCCTGGCCACTCAATAAAATTCACCAAAATCTTGCACTGAAAGGAATGCTGCAATATCAAATAAAAATATCATTCCATCAAAGAACACAGTATGTCACAACACATTCTCTTAATTTCCATTCCACACAGTTTACGGATGAATCATTCAATAGAAGTGCAGGGAATCACATGCTGTTCGTTATTGATTTAGGTATGAAATATTTCAAGTGTGTATTCTTAAATCAGCACCAAATAGATGATGATGTCTTCATTTAAATTAAAATACAACAAATCCCATGTACTCTGATAATTCTTCAATATTATGGGAGCTTACTTCTCCATAAGGTTGCTTTGGCTATATTAGAACATAATGAAAGAAGTGAGACTTTGCCAGAAATTTCATTGTGAAAAGTTTGCTATAACAATGTTTTATTCCTATTGAACTTCAGCCACTAGAAAATAGGATCTTCTCTCCATCCTTTGAAATTAACTACAAACGTTAAGCAAAAGACAAAGTCAATGACCAAATTTGCATTCTAGTTTCTTTTATGATAGCTACAACTTACAAAAGATGTGCTAATATGTGGTTAAGGTTGCTGATACCAATTTCTAAATACAAACATTAAAACCCCAGAGCATCACAAGCTATGATTCGTTCACCAATTTAGCAATCATTAACTTTTAACACATTTGCATATGTAAGTTCAAGTAAGCAATCCAAATTTATAGAACAATTTTTATTGTGATTGCATGTATATGTATGCATGGGTGTTCATTATCATGCATGTGTGTATATGTATCTCTCTCTCTCTCTGTGTCTGCTATCACGTGGCACTTAGGAGCCTTGGGGACCGGACTGAGGGCAAGTGAAACATCTGACAAGTTGCAAAAGGGTCTGGAATATGTGACACTAGTGGGAGTAAGGGTATAGCATGGATTTGGCTGCAAATGGGACATATTTCTGCAAATCTTTGCTCTTTCACAATTTTTAAGATAAGTAGAAAAAAATATGGATAAAAGGTAAAGAAATACTTTATGTTGTTAAACACACACCCTGTCTGGGAGATTTTAATCAATATTTACATAGATTGTAAATAATGCATTTATGAAGTTTTAAGTACTTAAAGCTAGAGAAAACCGAAGTGACACATTACGCCATTGTTTTGTTCTGTGTTATTTTAACCAGTCATTTAAAAAATCTTCTAGCTTCAAATCTTTCATTTGAATCACAGAAGACATTCACAAATATTCAGTCTAATAATAATTCATTTCAGTTAGGGAAGAATATATTTCATTATTTTTTTACCTATGCAAAAATCAACAAAATTATTTTTAGACACATTTTCAATGCAGCTGTAATTATGGATTTACAGCTAGCATATCCAGAATAATACTAATTATTCTAATTCCATGGAGAGATTACTTTGACAAAAAAAATGGAATAAACAGAAAAGGTAAACTCTCCCAATTAATTTAAGAACGTTACACTGATGTTAAATATACACAGCATTTCCTTTGCAAACAGGCCGTTTAATGTTGCATGTTGACATAGTGTATATGGATTTTTCAATTGATTCATTTTGGCGAAGTTTGGTTAGAAGTGTGTAATATATGGAATTAATCAGACAGATATACTAGGTGTACTAAGGACTGGCTTACAAGCAGATGTCAAAAAAATTTAGTCATTTGTGGGAAGATACCAATGGCCACAAGCAAAGAAATCTCCCAGAGGGAATTATTTCCTGACTTGTTCTTCGTGAATGTTTTGATTGATTATGTAAGTAATGTTACAGAACCTTTGCAGATAAAAATGTCTGGTGAGGTATAAAAAAAGTAAGACAAATCAAAAGTTACCTTAATCACCATATAGTAGCGAAATAAATTTGTTTTAATATAGCTAGCTGCAAAGTAGTTAACTCAGAAACAAGGTATACAGCTTGTACTTACATAATAGAGCTTGTCTTTCAAAATGACGACTCAGGAAAGAACATAAGGTCACTGAAGATCACTGCCTCAACAGGAATTCTCAGTGCAGTGCTATGCTTAAATGGGATAGTACAGTGTTTATAAGAGGAGGACTATCAAGTAGAAGTAGAAAGTGTCTGTGCACGTTTCGTTATAAACTATTGTGACAGTGCTGTGTTCAAAGCTGATATTCACTCTTCGAGAAGAATATGAAAAATTTGAGAGATTTCAAAGTGTTCTAGAATGAAAAAAGATGCCCTGAAACATGAAATTTACAGGCTTCCGTCTAGTCCTTTATGCACTACAGAAATGGATGAGAGAGGACACAGTCATTTGACAGAGATAGCTACTCATGACAAAAACGGGTAGAAGCTCTTGGTAGCTCTTGATTTTGCCAACAAAGAATAATACAATTTCCAAAGACTAAAAGTTGTTAGATTCAAACTCTACTTACATTAATTTCTAGTTGCAAGTGTAATTATTATGCCCTGGAACAATTTATCTGTTGTAGTCAGGATTCTACAATGGCCTTTAAGGTAGGGCTGGATAGATTTGTTAAAGAGATATTTTAATGCAGTTCTTAGGGGAGGAAATTGTCATGTATGTACAGCCTTAGCTTCTATGCCTGTGTCTGCATTAGCAAATAAAATATCCTGAGCCAGTTCTCTAGTGGTTCAGCATTTGTGCCTGGATGCCTGCTAACAATTAAAGAGCATGGGCAGTACTGGGGCAGTGCTTGGCCAATGCTCTGGCCCTGTTTGTTTCATTAATACGGTTGCAGTCTGCATATTTTTTTTTTGCTGTGGGACAGATGCACCAAACATCCTGAAAATTCGTAATATGTCTCAATTTTCTTGAATTGCACCACAAAATTTGTAGTTAGTATATTCATTGAGTTGAATTAATAAAAGAGCTATTTTTGCTAATGATTCTGGTCCACAAAACTTTAACAAGCAAAAAACTTCATAAACTAATAAGGCTTACTAAGTTCTATAGTTACTAAGCAATATGAGGTAGGTAATCTTTCTACTTTGCCACAGATTTGGAAGCAGGTTTTAAGAAGAGTTAATGATATTTTAACTCAGTACTTAAAAAGAATCTTCTATCTGAAACAGCCAGCCATTGCACAATAACTGTGGAATCAGGAGAAGAATGCACAAGCAAGTTTGGTAGCACTGAGGCCACAGGGCTGCTGAATGTCATGAGATTCATAGATTTCAAAGCCAAAGAGATAAGCAGACCATCAACTCTGATGTTGATGCCCGATAACTGTGTTTTGAATAAAACGTGCCTCTCAGTGAAAAAGGGAGAGCTCAAAGGCTGACTGAATTTTAGCTTCCTCAAAGGCACCACACCTTATTGGACAAGACGTCCTTACTTTTGAAATTGCATGCCTAACCTGCATTGAATTTTCAATTTGCATTTGAATTTGACTTTGGTACTCAGCATTTTGTTCTAGTGATATCCCTCTTCATAAGACCAAAGAGTTTTTTAGTAGACAGTATTTTCTTCCCATGAAGATATTTATGTACTGTACTCAAGTTACTTCTCAGTCTTCTTTCTAAATAGCTAAAACACATTGTGCTTCTGAAGTCTCACAATGTATGGTGTTTTCTCCAGCCTTGTGATTCTATGCTGTATCTCTGCCAATTTTTCACCATTTTTTTTCTAGCAAGACACAAGATCAATACAAATATTCAAGAATTAGCCTCACCAAGACTATAAAAATTCTTTCTGCTTCTCTCACTGCACCTTTTTAGTACCCCATAAATTAGTACCGGCTTCTTTGCAGTGGAGATCTACATCACCCATAAAGCCAAAGGTGCAAGGCTTTACATTTAACTGAAGTATTTTTAGGTAATATTTCATAAAAAAAAAAGAGAAATCCATATAGAAGAATGAGTGAAAAAAGAAGATAGAGCAGAGATGAGTATAAGAAAAAGGTATTGTTAAAACTGAAATAAATATAGTATGAGATAAAACAGAAAAAAGCTGGAATGAACAATAGATCCGAAGGGACCAAGTTGGGTGGGTTAAAATAGTAGCAAATAATCTGTTGTCATCAGTGGCTGGAGATTCTTCTTCATGCTGATTCGGTTTTGTCATGGTTGACTTGTTCCTGCAGAACGTTTCAAGCACGGGGGAAAGATGAAAGTGCCATATCTAGGCCCTGTGTCCCGTGAAGTCAAGTGGTCTCCCTTGTAGAGTTCTAGATCCCTGGACTCCTTTGTCCCTATAGAGCAAACACGCTACAAAGGGACACTGCCTGCCCAAAAGACCTCACTATCTAGAGTGCAACTCTGCCATTAACTGGTGGAAGAAAACAGACAGACAGGGGAAGCACAAGAAAACAACGAACCAGCTCTGTCCAGTATGAAGACAATGGTCAGGAAAATGGCCATCTAGAAGTTATGTGTATGAGGGCTTTCTTGTGGTTGCTTTTATCATCATGGCAAAGAAGGATTTTAAATAGGGATTTGAAGGTGGACAGTGAGCATGGTGTGGACATTTACAGAATGCTCCTACTTTGTATAAGGACAAAGAGTAGCACATTTTTGTACATGTTCTTACAATTTATTTCTGGTGACTTAATTCTTAAGTTCACTGGAATCATTAAACCAAGACGTGCATTATGGTTTAGTTTGTGCCAGTTGTTAACTATTACAGCCTTGCATTTGTAATTTTATTAAAATCTACAGTTTTTTATTTAAGGAATCAGTTTCAAATGATGCATAGTTCTTGGAATCACTTTCAATTTTGCAATTTTATATTAGTGAGGGTATGCAAAATCTTACAAGACTGGCATTGGAAGGCTTGCGTTTTTTGTACATAGCCCAAGCTAACCTACATCCTATTTCCACCTTTCTCTGCCACCAGCAGTTGTACATTCCTGACCATTCTCTTGGGCCAGGTACAGTACTTGCCTCACCCTGCTGTTTCTCCTACTAGTAAATGTGCTCCAACAAAAAGAAGATTGTAATTTGCTATCAGGCTAGCATGCTGAAATGGCCTAACACAGTATGAGATGATCAACTCAGAGTTGATAAAATGAAAACGGTGGTAATACAGAGGGAATTGGGGAGAACAGGTAAAGTCAGAGATAACAAGATGCCAAGAGACATTATTAAAATGGCACAGTCTGCTGGTGTGGGCTAGGAACCACAGCCTGGATGACCAGCAAAAAAGCCAAGAAGCTGGAGAAGTTTTTCTGGCTAAGGAAGGAAATCCCTTCAGTGAATCAGGAGCAAAACAATACTCCCCTGTAGTACTGAGGGCACCCTGTGCTTCTGAATATGCTCCTATGAGGCCCGAGAGCAGCTGTACTTATCTCTAGAAGTTCATAGCAGAAATTGTCCAGCTGAAATGCTTAGCCAGTTTTTCACTCTGAAGATGCTTGTGTTAATAATTGTTATTCGCGGCCTTTATTGTATTTTTCAATAATAGATATCAGAGCTATTTTATCACATTTTACTGTGATCTTGTGATGATTGCAGTATAATCCTCTGACGTTATTGTGGTATTTCACTGGATGATCTGTAACTGCTTTAAAAAGGTAATATTGACCTACTTAAATATGTGTATAAAGAGAAATTGAGTCTCTGAGATAAATCTCTGAGATAAATATACCCACCTATTGACTGTGCCAAGAATACCTCTCTTATTGTGTACTCCAACCACTAAATTACTCAGTTGCTATTACACCTACCACCCTTAATTTCTCCTAAAGTGCAACAGGTACAATATAGAGGAATTTTCTTTCATAATATTTTAAAATAGTACATCCTGTGCTTTTGGTTGGTTTCTGCAATTTATTCCAGAAACATCTTTTCTATAGTCCCAGAAGTCTGAAAATCTTGCAATTATTTGCAATTACATTGTCTAGTAACATAAATGACAATGTTTAAGATAAATCAACATATTAATTTTTCTTTTCATTTGTCTTCTAAAACTGAATTTAGCTAAATATTTTATCTAAAAACTGAATTACACTTGACTTTGGTTTTCCTTACTTACAGGATTTATACTCCAGCATCTCATAAATGTAAGCCACGTAGTTTAGAGAGATGGAATTTTTTTTTTTTAAATCAAAATCTATGGATTGAATTACAACATGTTACCCCAGTTTAATCAAAATACATATTAGCAATTCTATTGATTTCCTATTTTTCTGCAATGTTATATAGCTAAACCCAACCAAATTAACTGTCAGACTAATTTTGATGGGGCATATAACACAGTAGATAATTACTTCACTTTGCTTAATGTAATATAAATCCATAAATAGACTTGTTTTATATGTAAGAAGTGGGCTGCCTGGTAGTGAACAGGAACAAATAACAAACAAAGACGACTACTTAGTGACAAATACAGACTAAAGAATAAAAGTTGATTCATTCATAAATTTTATGAGATGATTATTCATTATGCTGTAGTGCCATGTACTGCACCAGAATTTCTTTTCAGTTGGGTTCAATTCTAAATCAGTGTTTCAGAACATTGTTCTCTGGTTTTATTTTTCACATAGAATGCAGCACCATGTGTTAAGATTTTTTGCAAGAAAATATTAATTGTCCTGTATAATGTTTCTCTAGTATCAAAAACCCTAACAGAACTGAGTTTAGAGGCTAACTCACATTTTAGTGTTTATATCATCAGCAACTGGCACTATAGAAAAGATGTTTCTGGAGTAAATCATAGAAACCACCCAAAATACATATTCCTTCCAGTGCCAAACGCAACTAGTAGTATGTACAAAAGGTAGCACACATTGATTCTAAGAAGTTAAGCACAGCTAGGTTGGCAGCTCAGTAACTGTACCTTGCAATGTAAAGTACTCACTTCTAGAATCAAATCTTGCCAGCAGTAGACCATCTGAAAATCTGAAGCAATACTACATTTTGTCCTGCAGAGTTGTTACCTGTATATCAGGAAATTCCGTGAATGTCCTGAAGACAGATAACATGAAATCTGATTTTCTGTAGGGCTGAATAACTCCCAGAGCTCCCAGTGACATTAGTGTGTACCTGACTTAATATTGCTATGGTAAAGACAAAAGGAGGAAGTAGCATAGCACAGCCAGTGTTTCAGCAGACTAAATATTTGGAAAAAAGGCTACTACACTTTTTTCAAAGAAATAAATATCCCAAGTGGCTTGATGACAGAAGAATGTAGTAGTTACCTTGTAAAAATACATATCTCTGCAGAATAATCAGGTAGATGTGCAGTGTTAAGATACGTCAGAGAGGTAATTAAAAATCTTGATCTAATAGACTAAGATATTCGGCAATGTCATTCTGGTGTCTTCCAGTACTAGCAGAACAAGAAAACAACCTAGAATAGCCTTTCCTCTGTTCTTTCCAGCCTTTAGATATTACATCAACATGCTTTCAGTGCTATGTCATGCTTCAGTAAGAGAAGAACATTAGGCCAATATACGCTTACAGTTAGGGAGGAGCACAGTGGGAAGCTGGAAACGGACAGAAGGGATCCTTATGGGAGGGTATTCTTAGGCCTTTATCAACCCAATCAACTTGCCACCAAACGTTCTTCCAATTTTTTGTCTGTCCATTGCTTGAAAGGATGTCTATAGCAACCTTAACATGATATGTTACTTAAACTATATATTTCATGGTATATGAATAGTTTACTTAAGCATAATAATGGTATATTTAGGCAGAGAAGGGCCAAATGTACCACTATAGAATTGACCCTGCCAGAACACCAGCGCATTCACAAAACTTGAAGTTCTGAAGATTTTCTTTCAAACAGGGGCTCTAATCCTCCTGTGTTTCTTTTAAAGATAATTTGATTCAAAATATGAACTTTTTCTCCCCCAATAAGGAAGCTGTAAGCAGACTTTCTAACCCAAAGCTAAAAGTTTAGCTGCCATGAGCTGTTTTTGTAAAGTATTAGAATCATTTTATTCTGGAAAAGTATACTTGACTACTGGATAAAGGACAGTATTTACACCCAGAAACCTGTAGGAACTTTTGACTTTTTTTTAAATTATAATTTCTAAAATTTAAGCACGGAAAAATGTACCTCTAAATTTAAGATCCAATGTCAATCTTCCCCATGTGACAGATGTCCTTTCTTTACATCATCAATCAGGTGTAGGTTAACCCGGTTTGATGAAGCTCCTCTCATTCTCCATTCATTTATTACTGTTTCCCATGAGGAACTTTGTCTGTGGAGTGCTCCATTTATGCTGGTCCAAAGTAGCTTGATTCTCTTGACATTTTACAAAATCCTGCAAAGATGCCTTTTGGGATAAATCTGTATGCAAATGGGATTAATTTATACTGTAAATATGTGGTAGCAGTAAAGACTTAACAATACTTGTCTTCTCAAAAGTAACTGGAGTAAGTGTGGGAGTTTGAGGTGCAGAAAATCTGTGTTTTCATTATATAGTTTAATTTGGCTAGGATACTGAGATACTGACAGTTTAAACATAAATCAGAGCAAACTTGGTATTTGGGGTAGGTATACTCTTTGCTTAGAAGTTTTGATATATGGAACAAATATATTTTAAATGTAAAAGAAGAATAATAAGACAAAAGGATATTATTTAAAAAAAAATGCATCCAAGAAAACCCATAAATTTTTTGCATTCTTCTTCAGATTATCTAGCATTTGAAAGGTATAATTACTATCTGAAAATAGAAAAAATGTTGCTCTTACTTTCTGTCAGCAGATGATCCCCTGTGTTTTAAAGGCACTTTTCTATATGTTTGTTGAAAAAAGAAATGAAAATAGCATAATGTATATTTTGTGACTTACTGCTCTTCAGATCCTATGTTTCATATGAAAATGCATTTTAAAATAATTCACATTAAATTTGTGAACAAGTTTTTATTTCCTTCACATTGGAATTAAATTGTCTTATACTTGCATTTGCCTTTCACACAATAGCAGTCAAAGCATCAAACACACCAGCAAATAAACACTTCTTCACCATACGGCCTGCTCTCTTTCAACAAAAAACCCTTATTTTTCATGTAAAGCTCTGAAGTTTCTAAAGTTCTACTGCATTGTAGATTGCTTATTAAGAGCTTACCTTGCCTTTCAATGCTTCTCTTAACAAATCTGAATCATCAAGACTAACAGAGTAGCTGTGAGAAAACAGGTTCTTTGAAAAGACTTCCAGAAAGTAGTCAAATCCTCTAAAATCAGGATTTTTCTGCGGTATGTTACCAATCCCAGGAAATGTCAAAAGCAAAAAAGTATATTCAGTTTAACTTTAGCTTTGGGAAGTATTCACTTTATATCATATTTTACTTTGGAAAATTTACTTGTTCGTACCTTTTCCATCCTAAGCAATTGTTTTCCCCTCTGAACCGGTCTGTAAGCTGAAAAGAAGTTATCAGAGTACACAGACACATTCAGGCCCAAGCAACAGAAATGCTTATCCCATGTGTTTCTTCTTTGAAAATGTGTATGTTTTGTAGAACAGGAAAAATATTTGTAATGATGAAAGTTACTCTAAAGAAATATTTTCCGTTGTTACGAAAGTAACATTTGATCATCTTCAAAAGCTGTTTAGTGTTTAACACACTTTGGCTGAACTTTATCTTTTCCTTCTACTAACAGTTTCAGGTTTTCAGAAAGAAAATATAATGTACGTTCACAAATTAATTCTGTAGCCATCTCATACTTGTGATGAAGTCAGTGAGTTGATAGGATAATTTCAGGACAGGACTGCTGGACTAGGATCGCTGTACGGTTTTTCATTATGGGCAGTAGAAGATACTGTTACTTAGAGTGTTACATGCTGTCGGATCGCCTATTGGCATTGGTGGCAAAGGTCAGAAGCTTGCCTTCTTGGTCAGAGAGCACAGCAATTGCAGCTGTCTGAAAAAAAGTGCTGCGGGTTAGAACATGTAAAAATAGTGGGGGTACTGTTTGTCAGGGCAGGTGCAAGAACGGAAAAAATCCATGCTTCGCCAGAAAGAGGAGGAGGATGGATAGAAGAGAAAAAGCACACAGAAAAGAACAAAAACATTCCTTCTGCTAAATACTAAACTATAGTCATTGGAAAGAATACAAGAGGTTATTCCAGCTCCCTTGTTGACTAAATTGTATGTTCTTCCTACAGATAGTTTCTAAAAAAGAACTGTTCTTTGTTTTCCTACGTACAGACACAGTATCTGTTGTTTATGACTATAATCATAGCATGCATAGTTTAAAATGTGGGACTATGAGATAGGCTGTGTTTCTCTGTCTGGTTTGTCAGACACTAAAAACCATGTTCCTTATTTATTACAGCTTCTTTTGATTTACTAACAAAATTTCTGTCTTTAAACTAATTTCTTGTACATTGTTTCTACGCCCTACTCCGTTTCAAAAACATCGGAGTATATTTTTTCATGCCTTATATTTAGGCCAGATGTGTGTTGTCCACCACTGTATTTTTTTTTTAGCTATGGAAAAAATTCTCCCAAAATTTGTGGAGACAGAGTATCTCTAGGTTCTCAGGGTCTGTTTTGTTGAAACGCTTTGTCAAGCTTTGGACAGGTGCAGAAATCTGCGGCTTTACAAAGCTCATGGTTGTCACGGGATTAGCTGTTGGGGAGAGGATCTCAAACTCTGTCAGTTTCTGGGATCTCAATTTACTGATTTTGCTACTCTACCCACTACCCTCTAGCTCAAGCACATGTACAGAAATACAAGACATGAATGCAAAGTTATAAGTTGAAGGCAGTTGAAGGCTTACCTATGAAGGAATCATTCTGACTAATTTGGCAAAGCTCAGACAGGAGATACGTAATGCAGCAGTCATGTCTTCCTTTCCTAATGTTTTATTTAATGGCCACTATATATCAATGGTCCTCTACATCAATACACACTAGTGTTTTAATGCAGCAGCACACTGAATATATGCAATGTCTGATTATCAGAGAAAGCTCTATTTAGGTTTAAGTATATTCATAAATGTTAAAGCATTTTATTGCAGGGTTGAAGACTACATTCTGACTTTATTAATGTCTTGAAAAAAACCCAGGATTTTATTGTTCTATGTAAGCAATCCTCATGTTTGCTGACCCCATTTGTAGGATTATGGTCAGGTTACTATTTATTGCAGCTCTGGAATGTGTTG
Organism: Chroicocephalus ridibundus; assembly: GCF_963924245.1. Lineage (NCBI taxonomy): Eukaryota > Metazoa > Chordata > Aves > Charadriiformes > Laridae > Chroicocephalus > Chroicocephalus ridibundus. The sequence continues at coordinate 53,683,092 of NC_086286.1, read as the reverse complement.
CTTTCTTTTGTACTCATGTACAAAAGCTTTTGTCAAATTTTTGGAAAATTGTCAGCTAGGCAACTTCGCATGTGGGTTGTCTGAAAAGTGAATGCATGGCAGAGCTCTTCTTGACAACTGATTATCTAGATATTTGCCAATAGCCTCAGCAGTATGCCTCTGTATGCTTTTGCGTTCATTTGAATGAAGGGGAAAAGAACAATAGATGTGATTATTTTATTATTTTTGTGGGTTTTTTAAAATGCACATTGTTTTAATTTTGGACATTGTTGATTAGAACATCAGATAACTTAAGAGCTTTCACAAAATGACATCAAAAGAACAGATAACTAATGCTGTGCTCCTGCAGCTGGGAATATACCTTTATACTTGCTTTACATAAACCAAGACAGAGATTTTAGTCAAAATAGTTCAGAACAGATGAGAAGAGAAGTCAGCTCATCCTTTCAAGTAGCTCCTCTTAGGCATGCTGGAGAAGAAAAGCTTTAAAGAGTATAAGTGATCTCTCAGCTTAAATCAATTGGCCTGGCCCACAGACATAGGTTTGTAGCCTACTTTCTATTAAGGAAGTATGTTGTGGGGTAAGTGGAGTCTCTTTTCAGGAATTTCTCATATTCAGGAACTAGGTCTATCTGTTCATTAGCATACTAAAAATTATTTTGTTATTTTAATAGACCTATTAACTCTTTTATAACTAAAAAGGCTAAAAACATCACCAGAAAAATGTCCTTTTTGAAGCACTGAGTTTCAAGTGGGTTTTTTAAATTGATTTAAAAGGGAGCAAGAGCAAGTCTGAATCAGCTGTGTAGCAGAAAAGAATGTATAGATACAGGAGAGTACAGTGGACTAAAGCAAAAAAGAGCATGAAAGGAGGCAGGGCGAGAACGCAGCATAGGAGACTTTGTGCAAGTTTCTAGACTTCGGACAGGACAGTTTTGAAGACAGTCTGTACCTAAGAAAAGCAACACAGCTATCAATTATTTCTAGTATGGAGCTCTTACCTACTACATCATAACAGCAAATTGATGCTTGGTTCCATTATGCATTATGAGCTTCAAAGTAAAAAGGTATTAACCTTGAACTACAGATGGCAAGATCACAAGCTAAACTGTATTCATTCATCAAATGCCTGTGAACTCACGCATGCTTGCATGATGGCACGTCCATGTCTGGTACCAAAGAATTGCTTTCCATGTACACTGTCCAAGATCCAACGATAAGAAGCAGGGCTCAGCAGCAAGTGCCAATCATCAGTGTAGATTTCTCAAGGAAAAAAAAGAAGATGTAGTTTTGATATTAATTTTGATAACATAACATGCTATGTCTTTCCAATATAAATGCCATGTGTCCATATTTTTCTTTAAAGCTCATCCTTCTATTTTCTTCCCTTTTCTTTTTTCTCTTGACACTTGTCGTTTTCCCCTCTATTACTGTAGGATCATAAACAAACATTGGCAAGTCAAACAACAGCGATTATCTTCACATCTTAAAGGCAATAACTTATTGTAAGTCCATAGTTCATACTGAGCAGGCAGTCTTCACTGTAAGCCAAATCATTTTACAGTAGACAGGATAAACAGAGATGAAAAGTCTTGAAAAATTAAGTAGTATTAAACATGCAGACATGGGCAAAGTTTTTAATGGCATAAGCACCCCATTTGACCACCTTTACACACACATAAATCCAAATACAGAATTGGTCATCTGGATTTAGAGAAAAGAAATAGGCCATGGAACAAACATTCGAGATATTAACATCTAGATTATTTAATTTATTAATTAAAAATTGCAACCCCCAATTTGGTCTAATAGTAATGCTATAATGATAGATCTGTATTTAGTACGTAACATTACTATAAATAAAATGTTAGTTTTGTTGGCTGCCATAAACACATTTTGTTAGTTTTAAGCACTGGGCTTTTGTCTAAGTATGACCTCAACTTTGAATTTCCTGCCATCTTAGTACTTAGTTTGGGACAATTACTACACCTTTTTTTATGCTTACATTTGAGAAATATACTCTCAGCTTTATCTCCACTGAATATAGATTTTCTATCTGGGAATTAAGATAGCTACTGTGAGGATTTTGTTGGTGGTAAAAAAAGGATTTCTTGTTTGCAAATTCATTCCTTCACAGCATTTGCTAACAAGGGTTGTGGTACTGTTACCATAGGTGGAAGTGGAAGATCTGTAATTGATTTGGAACGTCAATATTAAGGACTTTTAGATTACATATTTGTAAGCTACACTTAGCCATAAATATGTATTTTTCTGTTTTGAATATCAGCATTTTTGTTTTGTTTTTTTCTTATACTGTGAGTGAAATGTTATTTTCAGCTGTTATGTGGGAATATTTATGCGCTTTAATACTTCCAGAAATGTCTCCTTATGCTAGTCCTGGTATCCAACAAAAGTGGTAAAATTTGTCAATATTTTTTTTGTGACTGCCAAGTAGTGTTTGGACTTTGAAACTGGGACTTCATTGAGAAAGTGAACGTTCAAATTTGTATAGTTAAACAACTACAGTTGTAGCTAGACACCTATCACAGTCTTATTCTCAGAAGTGATGCATTCAGGGAAATAAATCAGGATTTAATGTCATTTTAAAAACCCAGCAGTCAGTTTTATAGGTGCTTTTATATCATGATTTAACACTGAATGTGTATTGTTTTCTTTACTACATAAAACATAGTCAATAAAGGCTTCTAAAATACAGTCATCAGGGAATCCATTCAGTTCCCTGAATGAAATCTATTCAGTGGAATAATTTGCACCATACTGAAAAAGAGGAAATAAAATGCTGTAAAATTAAAAACCTTCAATGGCGTTTATAACGTGAACAAAGAAATTCATAAGAAACTACGATACAGGTACCTTGAACGTTTTCATTTAGAAATAATTTTATTTTTAAGGGTGTGAGGCATCCTTCATAATCATTAGACATGGCATGCACATATTAGAACACTTGGTAAGTGTCTTGCTTTCCAGTAGCTGACAGTCAATAAGGACATTTGTTTCACAAAGCAGTAAGACAAGCTGTCTCTGAGCAACCTAGTTCAGACACTGGGACCAGTACAGCCAGGTAAGCTTGCTCCCAGAAGCTAACCCTGCAGGAGAGTGACACTCTTAAACAAAATGCCATGACAACTTGTAGAGTTCAGGTGTCTCCACACAGGACTTCAGTGTGCCGTGTGGTTACTGCCATATACGCTAAGTACTAGAAAGAGGCAGGTGTTATTGACAAAGCAGTAAGCTGGAGCATCAATGCAGAAAATTTCCATTTATGTGTGTATACTTTAAGAGTAGCAGTATGCTACTGTATGTACAAAAATAGTCAGTTTTGCCATTCAATCGGTAGGTACTCTGAAATGAACTACAAAATTAATTTTGGCTGCTGTTGCTTGATTCTCCAATGAAAAAGCAGCTGTTGCTTTAATTTGCCAGCCTTTCCGGTAACATTTAAATGATCACCCAAATCCTGAGGCAGCCTCAAAAGCCTGTCTACTCTCTGAATTCTTGCCATATTTATAGTCTCTTAACATTCGCTGCTATCACAGGGTGCTGCTCCAGCAATGCAAGCGATGAGGGGAATGCTTGCATAGGCTGGCTCTTGGCATTCCTGCTGCCATGGCCTCTCCGCTTCTGAGACCGAAGCCAGCGGAGATGCATGACAAAACACCTCGTGACCTCTCTGCACTGAGCTTCCCACCACTATGTGACACTGACAGAGCGACGGTGGCAGATCTTACGAGAGCGCCATGCAGTCAAGGCTTGAATGCTCTGTTATCGGGGAATTCAGGCCTTGTCAGGTGTTTAAAGTCAAGCTGGGTGGAGCTGGGTATGACAAACACTCCACCGTCCAGGTATTTTGCAAGTGGATACTTTCTAGATTTTTGTTGTATTTTTTAGGTTTTTGTACTACTGAATACTGCTTTTACTGACCGAAAGCCTCAACATGATAAACGTCATTAAAAAAAGCATTCTTAGAAGATGGTCTGAGCAAGAATCTTTTACTTGAGCAGTCTGTGAACCCCATTTTGAAAAAAAAAAAAAATTAAAACCCCCCCATATTATTACAACAGAGCTGCTTAGGATGAGTGACAGAAAACTCACTGTGGCTCATGGTCAGGTTTAACTAGAGCGCTGGCTTCTCCACCCTGCCCTTTTCCGACCTGGAGGGCTGTCAGTCCTGCTGTACGTACTGGTTTTGGATCCACGTGGCCGTCAGGGAGCAGCGGGAGCAGTACAGTTCCATGAAGGGAAACAAGCCAGGAGCCAAGGGTGGCCCCAGCACAGGCCGGTGACCCTCACCCATGGGACACAATCCCACCCAGAATCCAGACGTCTGCCAGCAGCCAGGTACAGCAGTGACCCGGGGCCTGTCCGGCCGGCCCAGGCGGGGCAGAGTCACGGCCCAGCCCGGAGCTGACATGGGGCCCACGGGCAGCCGTGCCGGGGGAGGCCCCAGGGGAGGCCCTCAGGGCAGTTATGGCCCATTATTGCATCTACAGCCCTGACAACCTCATTGCTTGTGAAGGTGAATTATATCATAAAATAGTGTTAAGTATAATCTACTTTTTAAAATCCCATTGCCTTTGCTGTTTCTACATTCATATTTGTCACCACTTGCAGGCTCTTCCAGTTACCTTCATTAGCCTAATTTAATTTAAAGCGGTAATTCTAGTAATCTCACTTTAGTAGTGTCAGGTGTGACAATTAAGGAAAGGTGAGGCCACATAATAGAAACAGCCTGTTGCCTTTTATTTACTCTTCTTTAATATCTATTTGTTCCCTGCAACGTTTTATGATATCAAATAAACCCTGCACCTTAAACATAAAGGGTGTTTAGTCACCTTGTTTTCGTATAAATGACAGCAAGAAATAACTGATAAAGTTAGGCACAAATAAGAAATTTTGAATTAAATACTGGATGTGCAGCAACTTTTCTCTATGTGATTCTGTTTTGATATATATTACGTCCCATATTTAAGCCCTGTATTAAAATGTTCTGTAGCTTTTCCTTAGACTTTCCTGATTCTTTCAGCTCCCTCTTTCTTTTCCCTTGACTTTTCTTAGTATTTCAAAATGCAGTAGGCATTCATGGGGAGGAAGCAACATCTGACTTTTTTTTCCAGTTATTGTCTACACTGAGTATGTCATATACTGATCTATAGATTAATTAAGTCAGAAAAAATGATTATGGCTGTCCAGTATGACTTGCATATAATTTTATTTACACACCTTGATTCCTTGATTATAAGAATTGACTATATCATAATGTCCCTGTTATCTTCATGGCAGGGCACCAAGGGCATTTTATCACTCTCAGTGTGGGAAAGGGATGTGCTGTTCCTGTAAGTGAGAATGACTGGATTACTGAGTTCTTCTGAAAATATTGTGTGGTTTGGATTCAGTGAAATTCCCTGTGCAATGGGTACCTTCATAATTTCAAATTTCTTCTCTTGTGAGACAAAAGGGCCATTTCCAGACTTGAAGAATTACAAAGTGGAGTTCTTAAAAGGATTGAGAGATCACAAGATCTATGAGAAGTATAAAGGAAGTAGAATTGCTTTGTTAAAATGCTCCCAAAGTTGTCATGACTTTGCATTCAAAAAGCAGACAAAGCCCCGAGGAGAGTACAATAAAAATAAAAACTAGAACATTCCCGATAACTAACGAGTAGAAAATCCAAGTCAATTTGAGAAAATTTGAGACAGATAATGTCTGATGTAAACTTCTATATGAAGTCATCTGTGAAAAAGCTGAGCACTGGAGCAGATTGCCCAGAGAAGCTGTGCGGTCTCCATTCTTGGAGGTTTTTGAGACCTAATTGGACAAAGACCTGAGAAGCCTGATCTGGTGTCATAGCTGACCATGCTTTGAGCAGGAGGCTGGATGAGAAACCTGCTCATGTCTTTTCCAACTTGAATCACTCTATGATTCCATAAACTTACAAGTTTTGTAACTCAGACGATTTTCTTTATATCAGGAACAAGGCCGACCAGAACATGTTTAACACCAAAAGTAACTCGGTATTTCATGTAGATCTATGCTCCATGACATTTTTATTTTGGAATAAAATATCAAATAGAATTGACGATTGCCTAATACAGTTACATGCGGGAAATCAGATCACAGCTTTTACTGAAGGGTGGTGTCAAAGCTAAAGAGGAATTGTGATTTCATCAACACAGCTGATAGCTTTGTAACAACATGTTGAAGTAACTTTTTTTTGATGAACGTTCTTACAGCAATGTTTCCTTTGCCTTCTGCATTTTTTCTGCCATCATGACTCTAAATAAGAGCACAATTTAAAAGGCAGTAGTAATTTCTGACAAACTCTTTGTGTTAGCACTCTAACTTATGTCTAGAATTAACATTGTTTCAAACCTACTATTTCCTGAGAAACGAGATATAGCTTTAATTTATTCTGTAATTGTGAGGTAGACATTTTAGTCTAGAATCTATTTTGTCTTGTACGGCTGAATGTGAATTTAGACTTCAATACATACACAGATGAGTGAAAGACTTTCTGGATTCTAGTTCTACAGGATAGATAAGGGAAGAAAATTAATTATTATAAAATAATAGTATCAAAGATCTAGCGAGGATAGCAAGGATCTATTGAATGTTATTTCATATGAAATATTGTATACCAAATCAATAAATATGATGACAAAGACATAATAGCAGCATAATAACTTTCTATATGCTATGCTATATTTATTGTCATCTTGGGCTATGTAAGTGCTTCCTGAACTAAGATAAATCTGTACAGAGACAAATTTGCACAAAGGCAAAAGGCCTCTTTACAAAGGTACCTTATGATGTTTTAGGTAAGAGTTTTCTATTAGATTCTAGTAAATAAAGTTCAGTGACTTTAAATAATACTAACATTACATTTTCAATTAGTGGTAGAAAAACAGCTTTCCATGGGAAAGTTAATTTATGTTAGACCGCTACACAATTTTAAAATACAAATATTTTGTTAAAAAGTTTTGCTTATAATTATACTATTATGGTATGCATTTTATTTGTATGTAGTTTTTGCTTCGATAAATGAATGGTGTTTTTGTTATTCTGAGATCTACGCTAAATCTTGATAAATTATGAAAGCTCCATCCATTCAGTTATCTTCCATAACTGAAGGTGAACCAGCAAATATCTAGTCATTGCTCTAATAAGACATGATATGCCTAGCATTTTTAATTTCTTTTTAGTTGTTCCATTCATATATCATTAACTAAACCTATCTCAGAGGCCTTGTTGACTCTTTCATGACCAAAGGACAAAACCACCTAATGTGGTCAGAGTGAATACAGTGAGGGAATACATTTCAAAAGCCACAGATGAGAAGGTCTCTCAAACATCTGAATGCTGAGATAGATACCGAGATACAGAGATAGATACAGAGATCTAAGCTGACATAATAAATTAATAAAATATATACCATATCAATAAACGTAGGTTTTAAAACTCATATTAAGCGGTGAAATTGAAAATTCCAGTTCTAACTTTTGAGAGGGTTATGGGGATGGAGGAAAGTAGTGCTGTGCTAAATATAAACCATTTACTTGAAATTGACTATATATATTGTAAACTCATGCAAAACCTTTATGCTATTATGAAATACCACAATGTTGAACAAGTTTCAATTCAAACAAAGTTCACATTAAAAGAAGTGGAAATCTTAGTCAAGAAGAGGAATCAAATGTTAATAAAAATTCAGCTGAAATATTCAGTCCGTATCAGGGAAGAGGTTAATTTCATTCCTTTCCTGGGACGTTCCTTCTTAACTGCTGGCAACCTTAACACTTGCACTGCTTGCATCAGTCACTAAGACAATAAAAAGTCTGACTTTTTTTCCTTTGCCCCCTGAGTCCCTTATGATACAGAGAGGAACAGCAATTTATCCATCTAAAATGGCTCTTTTCTAATATCTTTTTTTTTTTTTTTTTTTGGACTGGGTCAGAACAAGTATTCAGAAGGGTCCAGTAACACAATAGACTAACAAATGCATTTTGAACAGTTCAGCAAGTGTTGCAGAACACCCAAAATTAATTAATTTTGAGCACTTCTTTAGCTGAGCGGTAGACTTCACTGACTCAATGAACAGCTATGTAGTTTGCCCTTGCTATCTGTAGTCACTGTTAACCTCCTACAGTGCATTTATTTAAATTGGCCATTCTGAATGACACTGCCCTAGCTTCTCTTCACCGGTGTCAAAAGAGACTTGCAAGCTCACCTTTCTCTGCAGCAGTTTCTTCATCAGTTTCTTTGTGGAAGTATCTTTATCCCCAGCTGACATCTGTGAGAGCGCTACGTGAGAAGGAGTCAAAGATGGCCGCTGGGGATCTGGAATTGAGGTTGAAGGTCTCACATTAAAAAATTCATTTACTTCTGGTTTAGTTTTGCTCTTAGGCATTATTCACAGCTTTGCTCTGTCTTCAAACAAAAGGAGCAGTGGCCCCACTAAAAGAAAAAAATCTCTAGCTATTGAATGTGCTTAGAGTTAGTAAATATTAACTTGGGCTTTCGGGAGTCAGTCCACAGTATGTCTTGAAAGCAAGAGAGCCTCTGCCTTTCATTGCTGTTGCTTTATTGTTCTGTACTATTTTAATTTCTCTCTTACCAGACAAGATATTTCTAATAATACTTTTTCACAGCATATGGTTTTGTGTGTCACTGGAATAAAATTCTTCTTCCTCAGTTGATAATTGCTGTGATAGGTTGTTTTCTTGTTGGTACTAGCTAAAAAAAAATACAAATGTTTACAATGAAATGCAGAAAAATATTTGTTTTGATACTTTGTAATTCTGGGCTAGACATGTGAAGCTTCAGTATGTATTCTGGTGCTGACTGCAAAAATGTTCCAGAATAGATTTGCAAAAATCACATACTCAGGCTTTGATTGATCTCACAGGAATGCCTTATTGTATGGTTTGGGTTATGGGAATGTCAGTGTACTGGCTTTATCATCTTCACATTAGAGGATTTTTTCACCTAAGTATTTTTATGTATTCTTTTCAGATTTTTTTACTGCTCCAGTAACATAAGACTGAATTTATTTAAGTAAGACTTACTTTGCAAATAAGTAGGACAGGGTATATTCCTCATTGACAAAAGTGGTTTGATAAGAAGTGTAAATTTATATCTAAAGGAGCACACATTACTTACTGATTTCAAAGGGAATTGTTTCCTCTTGTTCTAAAGTAAACTTGACCCAAAGAATTTAAGCTGTCAAGATAGCCAAGAGTTTGAGCGAACAGAGCTTATACACTGTGACATTTTTGTGATTGTTTTTCATTTTCAATTAAAAAAAGGACCGTTGAATATTTTAAAAGAACTAATTTAGCAATTTAGTAACACCGATTCAGAATAAAATAGTCTTAACAATTTGATCTCAGTAGAAATTTCTATCCTAATATAATCTCAGGATGCTGTTATCAGCCTCTTTATACAGTGTGCATAAACGTGTGCAGATGTGAGTGACTGAATAATTTGGGACACCTATAGATTAATGTTTGCTAGTTATGGTCTATACGGTCATTACCATTATTATGGCTACTGACCTAAAAGTTCCATGTTGTCTTCTGGCAAATAATCGGGAAGTGCCTGCACTGGAGCGGCACACTGAGATGTCTTAGCGACAACCAAGCAAGCTGGGAGGGCAGCACAGCTCGGGGGCAAGCAGAGGTGGCAACTTGGATCAAGATGAGTATAACTGAATCACTGGGTGCTGACCTGGGGGTCTCTCAGTAGGGTTCCACTGCCCTGTGTGGACATAACCAAGTGATTTTATTTGCCACTGTAGATAGTGTTAATGAATTCCTCTAAAATGTCCCCATTACATGATTACATATGTGGCTAACTTTATATTCAAGCGTATTTCACTGAGGACAGTTACAGCATTTCCTATGCATGTTCGTGTGCTTGCAGGGTCAGTGTTTAAATGTCTGTGCAATTTAAGAAAAAAAAGAAATCATTTTATCAAAGTAGCTCTGCCATATGGAAGGCTTCTGCTTTATAATATCTTAGTATGTATCTCTGCATTTGAGTTTCTCAGGTGAAATTTTACTGTAAAAATAGAACATCTTATTTCTGGGAAAAGGAAAATAAAAGAAAACAAAACCAAGCAAGTCGTATTCTTTACCATATTTTCTTAAGGTTTTTTTTTCATATTTTGAAAAGTGGTCAGCCTAGGCTTTGTGTATCCAGAGGGTTAGCCAACACATTGCAGGCATCCTTCTGTTGTGCTTGTCAGGAAAGGATATTTTGAAAAAAGAAATCTAAAATAGATTTTTACAGCAAAGAGAGATTTTCACAAATATCTTCCCCTTTTACTCCTGCAGTAAAGCAAAGAACTCTCAAATTACAGCTTCTGCTATTATTTTCAGAAGTTTCAATGTTATGGGATAACCTGGTATTACAGTATCTTTTGTCAGAGCACCAGAAAAAGCTTTGGAAAACCATTAGCCTCAGTTTGAATTCCTTGTCGTTGTCACTTGCAGTCTTAATATCACTGTAAAGTACTACAATTTTTCCTTCTAAATGGCTCACAGAGTCAAACTTCTATTCTGTTTCTTCCTCCAGTAATCCCGTAGTGTCGCGTGTTTTTTAATGAACACAGTCAACAAATCTGTGCTGTCTGTGCACAGGAGTGATCAGGTCAGCTCCAGAAGGATTTCATGGGCTAGTTTTGTACATTTTACAATGTAAAATGGCTTGTGGCTACCCAATAGCTAATGTCTATACAAATATGGACTGCTTCCAAAAAGGGAAGTCCTTTACCACCTCCTGCCCTCCGTCCCAGACACCAGCTATTCATTGCAACCACATTCCCGGTGCCAGCTCATGGGGCCATGCGGAGAGTCAGACGAAAGCAATGGATCATAACTTAACAGTTCTCTTGGTTTAGGTTGCATGTGCTGACGGGGAATGTCAGGATTTGTTCCTTGTGTTTATCTTCTTTTTTCAAGTACTAATAGGTTATATTTCTATAAAGATTCTTTATCATAAAGTCTCCAAGTTATTTAGCTCAACACAGGAAGAAATTGAAGCCATTTGACTTGGATAGCTATATTCATGAGAGGTATATTTACAGGCACTTTCTATAGTAGATTAGGAACTTCCTCTGTGGAGGGGAATAGTCCTTTGCTTCCCCAGAGAAAAAAACCAAATTCTATAATTTGGAATTAAATTGTTTGAAAGGATAAGTTATCCTAGTAATAATCTCTTATATGAGCAGTCATAAACATAATAACTAATGAAAATGAGTTTTTAAAGAGTATTTTCCAAACATTTGTATACAAGCTTAAATTGAAGACATAGAGCCTGTTCACTTGAATAAAACCATGCTCTCAGATATAATCTTTTCTTTTGTTGTTTTTTTTTTTTTTTTTTTTTTGTTCCTTTGGTACAGTGAATAATTGCTTAACTACAATCCCTGGCTTCTGACTTTTAAAAAGGAAATGTTATTGTTTTAGAGAACAATTAAGTACATTTAAAGTGATGCTTTCAAAGATATGCTAAAATCTTGATCAGATTAGTATTTACTTTTATTAGGATTTTTTGTGCTAATTAGCAAATAAATGATGTTAGGCTAGATCTGACACAGTTATAGTAGTCATTACTAAAGAAGTACAAAAAAATCATTTTTGACTCAATAAATAAATGAAAAGAATTTTAAGAAAAAGTACTTGGGAAAGAATTAGGTACTGGTTTAATCAGGACAACATACTTCATTTCAATGTACGACAGTATGAACAAAAACAAAGTAATGGAAGCTGTGGACTTTTCCTAAGCATCCTTGCCAGACAGGGGCATAAGGAATCGGCATCATTACCAAACTGTTTTCTAACAGTTGCTGCTCATTATGGCATGGAAACTTGGGCTGAGCTCTCCCCTTTATTCTAAGCCAGCTTGTTACAAGGAAAGAAAGGTGATCTGAGCTTAGAGGTTACACTGAAGAGTGTGTCGCTATCAGTCTGTTCTGCAATCTCTTCATTGATGTGTTAGTACCAAGTCCAGGCAAATTACTTAAATACTGGATTTGGAGCTCCTCCTACTTGAAATTAATTCCGCTGAAAGGTGAGCAGTGTGAATTCACAGATGGTTCAGTGACAGTTCATTGAGAACTGGAAGTGGCCTTCAATGTCCTGAGGAAGGGTACCCCGGCTACTGAGACAGTTTGAAGAAAGGGGACATCACTTTTGCCATGCTGTTATGCTGTACCAAAATGTTTCACTTGAACCTGTTTAGTTAATTGAGTGTAATTATATCGCTTGTTTCTGTATGACCAAAACTGAGTTTTTATATCTGATATATTGTCGAAACCAGAAACTAGCCTGCCTTTGTCACCCTGTTCTGCTAATGAAGTTATTACAGTGTTAGGAAATGAAAGTTGTAGTCAACCAACTTTAATTGCTGGTTTTGAAATAGTTTTATTCTATTATTCAAAATTAAAAAGTCCATTCAGAAAGTACAGTTTTTATAAGTTCAATATCTATGAAATATTTTGGAAATATTTTTATAGTTTCCTGTATCTGCTATGATTTCTCTCCCTGTCTTTGATCTGTGCTTCTCATATAGTTTCTTGTCATTGTCTCATGTTGATGAAGCTATACCCGGTCAGTGTGTACCACTGATTATTTTATGTTGCTCTTTTTAAAGATGCCTCACACTAAAATTAATATTTTGATGTTTTACTGGAAGCAAGTGTCGGCAATTTTTGACCTCTACAGTACATTGCAAACAAAGCACAGCTACATCGTCCAATTTGATTTTTGTTCATAGCTAAATATCATATTCTACGTAGCCCTATAGAACACATAGATGATCAGATGCGGAGCTAGTTCTCTGGATATGTGACTCCGTATCTCCATTTCTGCCTCCGTGTTTTGTTGATGACTAATCCTGACGCAAGTACAATAGACCTGAGCCAATAATCTTTTTTTTACATTGGCGATCCTTGGTCACAAAAATAGTCCCTTGCAATCAGTCACTTTGGGGATGGAAGAGAAATATAACTTACTTCATATGGGGTAGTACATAATGTGAAATTCAGGATGAGAGATACTCATTTTCAATTAAAATTTGCAGTGTGTATTGGGCCAAGTTACCCCAGCCAGCACAGAGTGCAAATTTTGTTTTGCTGCACTGCCAGCAATAACTGTACCATGGCAGTTGTAAAAAGGTGAAAATTCAGAGAAAGAGCAGTTGGCATATCTGCTGTTACGTGCCTGCACACATTTTGGGACAAGCAGCAATAACTAGTTAGGGCTTAATCAGACACTTGTCAATAGAAGCAGCTATGGAAATGCACTGAAGTAATGCATCTTCTGGTGCTTTGTTCACACATGGTCCCAGATTGGTACTTTCAATTTTTCAGCTCTAGTAGCACCCTTCAGATTTGATAACAGAAGGAAAGTTGTTGCAGTTTTACACGTTTTCATTTCTGTCCAGCTGCCTTTCTGCAATTAGTGACAGTGGGGAATAGTCCAAAACCAGCAATAATTAAAATGAACTGGGGTGATGGTGGACAATAATTAAGTTTGAATGTACTGTAGAGGTCAAAAATTGCTGATTCAACTTGTTCAGCCAAAGCTTCTAAAATGTTAAGAAAGACTTAGTCCCTCATGTATGAATCCGGTGTCCCTGCTTTTGGAATATTTCTTGACTTCAGGTTACCAGAAAAAAAAACAACAGTTTTTTTCTGAATGCAGGCCACCTAAAGAAAGCAATAAATATTCTCAGAAGCTGGAGGAACTGATACATGAAGAAAAACTATGTGAATACTTTTGAAAAGGCAGGACTTCAGCTTACAAATATTTGAATTCTAGGCACATCAAAGAGAAAAAAGTGGATTGGTAACCATGGGCCTATAATGATGAGTGAAAGGATGAAATTTAAAAAAGGATGTGTCAGACTGAAATTAGGGAGATACTCCCTGATGTTCTGATATTTCAGTTTGCAGAAAAATCTCTCGAAGGAACAGTCACCTAGGACTTCCAAAACTAGAGGAGATAAACTTTGGAAAACATAGTAGAGGACCAGTTATGCCGCTGAGGAGATCTGAACAAGTAAACAGCCCCCTTCTCTGTCCTTACTTCTATTATAATATTTATATATAAAATTGCTTATTTACATTCTAAAAGGGGAAGTTTTCACCCAGCAAGCCAATATGATCTTTAAAGAATCTATTATTATTAAATAAATTGTTTTAGCAGGGAACATAGCAACAAATTGATTTTAAAGAGTATTTTAAATGTTTGTATGAGGACTGTTTATGTTACCCAGAAAATCAATAAAGGAGCATGTTTGAATCCTATGCCTGTGAAAGGAGCAGAATATATTTTTAGTAGTGCTTCATACTGTAGCGTCTAGTCAAAACTCTAGAACCTTAAGCATCATTATACAGGATCCTACAACATGACACCATGTTCCAAACATTTGGTCATGGCCGTCTCCATCAAAAAGCTGACTCCAGAAAGTAATATGTACAACGTTTGGGTAGAGGTGTTAGTTTTATTAGTAATTTTAACTTTTTTTTTACTAAAAGCAAGAAAATTAAACAATATAATACGTTGATAAGATTACAACTTCATGTAAGAGCAAAACCAAGAAGTTCCAGTGTCATGTCAAACATGGGAGAGAATACTGTATGTTCCATTGTCACAGTTACTGCATTTATTCCTCAAAATGATACTATTATTTTTAATAAATAAATAAATAAGTAAAGCACCATAAATTAAACTAATGGAAGGCCACAAATTCTCCATGATATAGTCTGCTGTGTCTTGAAAATCAAGTTGCTTTAGAAACCATAGCATAAAATTGATACTGTTACATCGAACAGGTTCTTAGTTTATGTTTTCTTCTGTACACTAGCCATTTAATTAACAGAAACTAACTCATGCCAGCAACTATTATCGTCTCTGATACCTCTTCTTTTATATTCCTTAAGATTTTATTTAATTCTTCTTTAAAAGCAAATGGATTTTATGTTTAATTAAATTTGTTTTTGGCTCCAAGTGATCAGCAAGGTGAAAAAAATATCCTAAATGTTTTAGAGAATGGCTGTAGTGTTTACACATCTTTTATGTGAGATTTTGATAAAGTTTCTCTGTTGATTGATGGTATAAAAACAACTTCTGTTAACATTGTAGGCTGTTAGCAGCAGTTTGTTTTTATAGTACCAAGGAATTTATTTGAACTCCATGCAGCTTAGAACAAAACCACGATTTTCATTTTGTTCTTCTTCAGAGAAGTTAGCTCTGTAATTACTAGAGACTGTCATTGCTGTAACATTTGAGACTGCAGAGATTTGCAAAGGTTTTCTCCTCCCCCCACAGGCTTTGGCTATATTTGTCAACCCAATAAAGGCTGTAGGGTGAAACCTGAGGAGCGCTGATCCCATGTATCTCCTGCTGACATCAGTAGGAGCTTAGCACCTATCAGCATCAAAGGGTTTTGTTACTGCAGCTGTTTCTCAATAATGCAAAACAATTAAAAATAATAGCAAATGGAACAAACCCCAAATGATCCAGTATATCCTGGGAATTGTTTTGAGGATACTTTAAAAATTTAGAATTATTTTAATTTTACAATTCAGCATTTCAGTTGTGACCAGACTGTATCAGCAAAGCGTGATACAGAATGAAACTCAGATCCAAAGCTGAAGTAAATGGTATAATGATGAGAGTTTGAAGAGACTGGCTGTGATCTATATAAAAATTAATACGAAGTCAACCTAAAGTAACACTGTGATAGGAATCAGCCTTGTCTCTGCTGTCAGAAGTTATTTTCACATTTAAATGACATGTGCATCCATGGTGAACATTTAGCCTTTTACTTTCTGTCCACCACCCTATCTATTTAGCTCTTTGACACAGGAAGGGTTTTTTTACCTGTGTCTTTACACAATGGAGATTCTGAGCCATAACTGAAGCTCCAGAAAACACATAAAGAATAAAAAGAAATAACACTGTTTACACTATGGAGACTTTAGTCCCCATATACGCTTTCCCAAGAATTCTGGTCTTATGTGTAAATCTGTCAAACCTTGGTTCTTCCTGCCATACTACTTCTTGTCCTTAGCAAGAGGTTCATTACTATCATCTGGTGTATTTATTATCTTTATCTGAGTGGTCTGGATTTACATGAGATGAAGCTGATTGAATGTCACCCACCTTTTTTAAAGTTGGCAGCAACGCTTGGTATATTTGCACTTGCTTGTGCCTGGAGTTAGCATAGCTAGGACTTTGTTCTAGTCCTATACTATGCTTTGATATTTTTTCAGCTGGGCCTGTGCACAAGTCCTAAATTTATTTGTCCTCTCGGAAGAGCAAAGAGTCCAGAAGCCCTGCAGATAAGAAATCATAACAGAGACATTTTCTAGTCATGATAAAGAAGGCATAGCTAAGCCTGATTATAACTGGAATTGCAGTTGCAATAAAACCAAAGTATGAAAATGAATCACAGGAAATCCAAGAACAAAGATCAGACCTCTAAACTATGAAGGAATAAATAGGATTTTGCCACAGGGCATAAGCATCAACCTGTACTTTCCTTTGAAAGCTACTGCAGAGATTAAAAAAAGCACAGACTCCAGGACTAACAATAACTCAGTAGAAGGAAAGACTTTTCCAATGTGCAGTATCCAATGTATAAAATCAGCCAAGATCTCTCTGAAGTGGACTGTCTCTCATCTTTACTGCCAGCTAGTCTTTCAGCCTTTAAAATGTTCAGAATGCATTGCTATGGAGAAAATCACTGAAGCATGAGCTGGCATATGAGCTTTTAAAGTTCTGTTCATTATTTCCCAGTCCTGGGCGCTGTTTTTCCTTTTCAGAAAGGCAACCTATCTTCTCTATCACTATCTTGTAATACTCAGCCTTCCATGCCCTTTTCTTCCTTATTTCCCTCTTTCCTCCCACTTTCTTTTCTGTCTGCTGAGATATCTTCAAACACAAGACACTGTGTTCAAATAACAACTGTGCCAGAAGTTGCAGGGAGGTACGCTGGCTTGCAGACGCGCAGCTTCATAGTGAAATATCAAGTGTTACTGCAGTGTCCACCTAACTGGACATTCATAATTGCCAACTTTGTAGCATAGACTACTGTTTTGTTCATGTACCTTGCAAAAACAAAAAATTGATTTGGGAGATAATTCGTTGCATTTTTTGAATTCTAATCATATTGTGGAATTGCAATGGCATCCAGCTAATTTTCATAAAGTTTCCATCATACACTGCACAATCCTTCCCAGAGGGACCAGTGATACACAAGAACATGAGCTATATCCCAATTTATAGTGAACATATAATTCTGAGAAAGTTCTGCTATGCCTGCAAGAAATTACTCATTGTGAATTAAAATGCAGTCTTCATTTCCATGCAGCTACTATGTACCGTCAACTGTCTAGCACTGCATGGCTGAGTAAAGCTTACCCATGTAGATAAGTCACTGATAGCATCACTTTCCTGAGAAGAGTCATGGTTGTTCGTGTAGTATCTGTAATATTGGTCCATGTGAAAAATATTCCTTTTTATACCATTATGTCGGGCCAAGAATTCAGGCAACTGGATTTATTATTTTTTTAGGTCTTGCTACTTTTTAGTGTATAAGCCACTCCTTCATAGTTTCAGAGTATTGATGGAATACTCTAAAACTGTATTGTTACACCATCTGGATCTGTTTTCATGTCTGTAGCCACAAGATATACAAAAGATGTGTGGCTCCTTACTGTATATATCAGCACAAACAGATTTAGCTCTAAAGTCCCCAGTGGAATAATCACTAATTTTCTGGTCCATTAATCAAATGCTTTTTCTTTGTTGAAAGCTTCTTCCCGCAGTCATTACCTGTTTCAATAAGATATGTAGTGACATTTCCCCAGTCTAAGAGAACCTTGCACAGTTTAGGAAAACTTTTCAGGTCAGCGGGATTACAACAAGACTCAGAGTCTTTCCATGAGGATAAGTAGAATTTACCCCAAAATAATACTGGCATAAATATTTAAAAGTGTCTGTGGTACCCTCACTTTTCAGATGGATAGTGAGATTATTTGCCAACGGAGTTAACCATCAAATCTGGAGGGTGGAGAGGTGATTTGAAACTAACGTATGCAATATACAGTGCTATACAGAGCACAGTCTGTTGCACTGTTTGTGAAATAGCATTTTTCAGCCTGTTTTCAAATCAAAGGAAAGTCTTTACATTTCATCTAAATTTGATTACCTGAGAGATGGGTCCATAATAAAGGGGATGTTGAACCAGAAGGAATGACATCAGTTAAATTTAAACCTAGGACTTATACTCATCAGAGAAAAATAAAGCACAGCAATCAACTGGATTGTGTAGATGTGTTGTATCATTCTAACAGCAATTTTTGTCAGCTCTGAATTTGGCCAAAACTTGAAGACAACCTGAAGGAATGCAGTTCCGGTAGTTATACCAGGAAGATCCTAAGTGTATGTTAATTTAAACTGGCTGTAATGATATTTAGTAACACAGCAGCTGCACAGATTAGACTTAGATGATTTTTGAATTTTTAGTTCACAAAACCAGACCAATTTCAAAGTCTTGTGCCAAAATTTGTGAGATTATTGTTCATATAAAGTAGCTGGACATACACAAGAGAATTTAATATTCCAGGGTATTCTATCCTACAGATGACATGAGCCAAGGTCTCCTTTTCCTATTCTTGATGGGCTGCTCAGGTAAATGATAAAGCTCTAATGAATTAGAGTAAAGACTAATAGCTAACAGATGTACAGATGCTATCCACTCTATTAATTAATGCTGCTGTACATTATGTGGAACTAATGCAAATTACTGTATGCGGAATGTTTACAGATTGGAATTGTGCATAGCAACTCAGTGGAAGTATTTCCGATATATTAGGAAAAGTGCTGTGACGGAACTCATAGGGTACAATCACTGTGGCATTTATTCATGACTTTCAGGTTCTAATTATCTCTCCTAACTTCTGAAATTTTTGTTCAGTTTGAGTCAGTTAAGGCTGTATTTTACTATTACTTTTAAAAAGGTAAGATCATATTGAATTTTCCTACAGTCAAAAAATTATAAACACAGAGAATTAGTATTGTTGATGAAATGGTCTTCTGTCTCAAGAGACTTATTTAATTAAGTATATCTAGAAAAAGATATATAAATTGTGGCACTTTTGAAACTCATACTCTTGTGTCAACATGTCATTCGTTATATGTCATGCTTCTTAGACTGCTAAAAATTATTTTTTCATTCACACCTCAAAAAGCATGCTTTGTCCAAATATTACAAGGAATTGTTCTTTTGATATTGATTAAAGGGAAGTCAATGATGAATTGCAAATTAAAACTGAAACGAGTCTTGTATGGTTGATAGTTTAGTCACATAAATACTATGCATACTCAAGTAGAAATCTTTTCAATTTTTATTTTCATAATACAAAAATATGTCTGAACAAATTAATTGTTGAGTTTGGCCAGTGTTTAACAGTTGTCTTTATCCATCTCAAACACTTGAGATGATTCTCAAGATGAAGAAAAGAGAAATATTAGTAAAAAGAGGAACACTGAGCGAAATAAGCGCACTTCACCTGAAGCACAGAAGTTAGCTGTGATATGTACAAGATAGTGAGAAGTGATAGAATCAATAGCAGAAATCAATAAAAATTTGGTGTAAACTTGTGTTTATACCACACAGATGGTATCACTAGAACAGGTGTCACAATATTCAAACACTGTGTAAGCAGCGCCGTTTATAATGCCTTTGGTAAAAAAGTTTTTCATATCTAATAACCAAAGCCAGCAAGCTAAGCAGGGTTATTATATCTTTTTATGATTAAAAAAATATGTTTATTGAAAGACTCTTTGCTTACCTGCTATTTAAGGGAGTTAAAGTCTCGTTTCATGTACTTTTAATTGTGAAATTAATTTATTTCATTCTCAGCATAAAAAGAGATATATTTGCCCAGTAGTATTCATGAGCAACTTATAAGCAGTAAAATAAATGCTTTCATATTTTGCAATAAGGTCCTTATTCCATTTTGCATATCAGTTATGGAATGAAATTTGATCATTAAAACTACCACCCAGTCATTTGTATTAAATACAGTATTTTAATAATGATGTTTTTTGGTCTTGAAAGAGGTATTTTATTGGAGACTTTTAGTCTGAATTCAGGTTTTCACAGTAATGTTGGGGTACTATGAACTGAAAAAAAAAGCAAACTAAACCTGTAGTAGTAATCTGCTGCAATGTCATACCTGCTGCAATGTTTATAACTACACCTGATCTGTGGTAGGCAGCGTGTCAAATTTTTATTTAACATAGTCAGGAACTCCTGAAGCCTTTGCCAGGACTGTAGAAGGGAACAACCACTTGAGGTTTGGGCTGACTGCAATCAAGTCATTAGCTTAACTGAATAGCAGAAGTTCTGGGATGGGATTATTTATGAAGCTAATTGACAGCCTGCACTGGTTTACCATAGGAAAGGAAAAGAGATAATCTAACAGGGGAAAAAACTATGCTTAAAATGGAGCTATTAGAGCAAAGAAATTACTTGGTTTGCATATTTTCAGTCTTCTTAAATTTATGATTGCCTTGCTGGGAGAAATTTAACCACTGTCTGCTGAGGAAATGTTATTTTATTTATAAAATTCTGTTGTGTCAGCATCCAAGATTTCCTTGTAGTACATTGTTTAACATCTCTACATTCTTTTTAAAAACATGATAAACTGCCTTTCACACCTAACCAAACAATTATCCTCATGCAAATTATATTTCCTCCTCAAATGTCTGTCAGTATGTTCAGTGTAAGAGATTTTGAAATGTCTGTCGTTAGGGTCAGTTCAGGATCCTAAACAGGTTTTAACTTTGCTCTACCAAAGCTTCCTGTGCTCTGGTTTCTTGTCCATAAAATGAAACCAGTGACACATTATTTCCTGTCAGGGCAGTTCTGAAAATAAGTGAACGTATACCTATGAATAGTCAAAATAAGATTTTTGCATTAGCTGGGTAAGTCTTCTATTTATCTGTGATATGTATTAGCATTTATAATAGCTAACCGCTCCTTAAGGTCTTTGAGAGTCAAAGATGAAAACATCTGCTGTTGTTCTTATACAGATATTTTCACTGATTCAGATACGGTATAAATCCTTGCATACTTAACGCCCATGGTCATCTGATTTCCTTGATTCTAATGGTCATAATCAGCATAAACTAAACCATAAGTACTAAGATTTAAAGCTGAGTAAGTAGAATTGGTTGATAGTTAAAGAGCTTAAAAGAGCCTACTGTAGCTTCTGGTAGCTATGTAACTAGCATACACTGAATTTCCTCTGCTCTACTCCTCAGTAAACCCAAGCTAATCCCTTTTTTTGATGCTATCATTTGATCAAAAAATGAGCAGCTAAAGTGAAAGTAATTTTTCAAAAGAGGACATTAAAACTGTGTGAAAATTCGGTGTTTGAGCTTTGGTTAACTATTTTAAAAAATTTCAGTCAGATGGCTTCTCCAAACTGCTAGATTTAACAAACAATAAAACTGACTTTTCCATTTGACATTTCTCTTAGTGTCCATTTACTAAGGAGGTTAATGTTTACCTATATTAGGAAAGAAATTGCTTTCCTGTTAGTTCCACATTCCCCTCCACAGTCTTTCCCTTTGTCCCAAAGACAGTGTGGAGATGCAGGGTTTTTTTATTCAAACCCATGACTTTCACATATTTGAGCAATTGTTTGTGCATTGCAGAACTCTCCCAGAACTTGCATGTAGCTATAGAGCCATTCACACAGCTTTTTGAGCAGTGACAGCACATGGGGAAACAGGAGTATCTTTCTCTTAAAGAAAAGTTAGTGTTAGGTTCTCTGTGGGTTTGAGGTCTTCCATGCTGCTCCCTGCTCATTTCCTCCAGCATTCCTCCAGCACACTCATTAATGGCAGTGGGATAGATATCCCCCATAGAGGGATATAGATGTTAGCAGGGCAGAAGGGAACAACATAAATTGAAGCAACTTAATTTCCAGTGATCACTGAACCTTCTGAAGAAACTGGTGATTTCCTCTGTGACTACAGTTGTAGGTTCTCACGAGCTCTTTCCATCCCCAGCTTTAATGGAAGTGAGAGACTCCCTTTGCTGTCTCTCAGATGGATGTAAAGAAGGCACCTCTTAGGAGTCTTCTGGCTCATGTGAGCAAAACTGGGAGGGATGAAGATGGATTTGCATGCACGTCTTCCACTAACTCGTTACTTTTGAAAAATTTTATCTGCTGCTCCTTGCCAAAACACCTTACTGCACTAAGATTGAATTATCTATTTAGTCAAAATTCTTAGGCCAAGGTTTTCACAGATTTTTAGAGAGCTGACACACATCAGTACTTTCTACAGTTAGTTAGTTTAGCAGCTGCTGTAGGGAAACTGAACAGCCAGAAGTGGTACAGGTGTTGATAAGACATTTTTTCCAGATCATACTGCAGAGGATTTTGAGCACTCCTTCTCTGTCACCTCTCGATTTGCTCTTTCTGTTAAAGAACTTTGATGATATGTTCCATTTGATACAACGCTGGTTGTAAGGAACAATCAATAAAACATGTTCAAGGCTGATAGAGTGAGTAACATGGAAATTAGAGTAGGTTGATAAGCAGTGATGGGTGAATAGAAGTGGGAGTGATAGTTATGGAACCAGAACTCTATGTCTGATGCAGCGGAAAATGGTAAGCCAGAAAGGTGTCCAAAGAGGGTTTGATCGTTTACATCAGAGCTGCAGTTTAGGCAGATGATAGCAGCCATGTTTACAGTTGGGTTGAAGAAGGAATAATTTTTGTCAAGGAGACTAGAACTGAATTCATGGTGTCAAGATAGAAGATTATAATGAGGTTTGAGGTTGGTATGTGGCGATTCTGTTAGTCAATAAGACGAAACCCGCACCATGATAATAAGTTTGGGGACAATGGGATTGATTTGCCTTCTCCTTTTTTAAATTTTATTTTATACAACGTAACTACTCCCTTTTTTACTGGCTGTGGGTATCTTCCACAGGTTTTTCGCTCTAATTATCTCCATTCTTGTAGTTGCTTTTTAATATATAGTGGAAGCATTCAGCCAAAATGTAGTAAAACTATTTTCTTATGTGTTTAGAAACAATGCACATTATTTATTTTCCAAACTATATAATAGTTTATGAGAATAAGGACCTACTACTGTGATCACTGCTTTTCCTGCTCCATTAATCCACAAAAAGCTCAATTTCTAACAAAATGTAAATCCATTCCAAACCCAATGTAATCTCTAACATTAATTAGTTTTTGTGGTGCTCTTAAATAAGATGTGATATATGATATTTTGTTCTATATGTATATTTTCTATGGAAGAAGACTGCAAAATGTTGCCAGGAAATTATGGGAGGAGGTGTTTGTGAGGTTTTTTTGATTAAGCATCTCTAGTTCAGTTCATCTTCATCTGTAGGTGAACATGGACTTTCTTAAAATAATACACGTTTTATTTTGACTGTTCAAACCATTTATGTTTTATATTGCTCTACTCTTCTGTCAAATATTGTTTGGTTTTTATTTTGGTTCATCATTCACACATTTAACTTATGAATGTGCACCCTGACCTATATTTTTAAAGGAGATGCATTCTCCTCTTGACTGTACTGCAGGAAAAAAACGAACTTCTAGGCTAATACTAACTTGTGCGCTGAAATTGCGATTTATTCAGTGAATATACTGTACAGACTTATTCTTTCAGATATTTTGGGTAAATGGTGACTCAAAATTTTTTCTGTTCTTTCATGTGTAGAATTCAAATGTGAAGTTCATGAGAGACCATAGATTTCTTGTGTGGAAATTTCAAAGGAGAACTTTTACACTATTATTTTTATTATCAATATTATCTGTGTGAAAATACAACATACACATATTATTAATAACTATCCTTTGCGCTCTCAGAAATGTGGTACAAGTTTCAGTGGCATCAGCATCAAAGGTTAATAAACCTTAAGCACAGAATTTTATTCTTTTTTTTTTTTTTGGTCAAATGTAAATTAAAATGGAAAGTGAAGTAATGTTAGAATAACTTCTTTCTGATTTTATATCCACACTCTCCTTTAAGGCAAATTCATTCCCTCTGAATTTACATAAAGGACACAGGATCCAGGCTTCTTCTTCCTTAAATTTATAAGATTCACTTTGGCCAAATCCATGCTGTTTCTTTTTTTTTTTTCTTTTTTCTCTCAAAAGGGAAGTAAAGCCAGTTGGATAGTATGAGACAAGTAGGACTTACAAACACCAGTCATGTGACGCTTTCTTTCCTTCCGCATATGCAATTTCTACAACAGGGAATAAATGACTGACACACTATCCCCCATCATCATAACATGTCACCCAAGACCATTATTTTTCAAACATTAATGGCATCCCTCCAACTGGCCATAAGGTTGCAGACACATTTTTCGATAATTACTTTGCCCATCGCAGGAAGCTGAAGTAACACCATTTAATGTGTGCTCATGATAAATTTCACCTTCTTGTATAATAAAATGGAAGCTAATGAAGCACAGCACAATTGCGGTGAATTAGACAGCAGTAGAACAAGGCAGGAGAATACCCACTTATTGACATTACCAAACATATCTTGAATGCATTGACTTTTAAACCAACTCATATTCAATTATTAAAAAGGGGTCAGGGGAGAACACTGTTGGCTTCGTAAGGAAAAAGATTCTAACAGTTCATTAGTTATTAATTAATTGGCAGTCGCATCGCTTAATGTCTTTACATTTAATAAATACCTCCATACCCAGTATACCACACTTACTTCTATCCACTTTATTTTTCATGAACATGTAAAATATGACATTTTATTTCTTCTGTCCACACATATGAGGGGGTTAAACGGTCATGT
This sequence comes from Chroicocephalus ridibundus, assembly GCF_963924245.1. Lineage (NCBI taxonomy): Eukaryota > Metazoa > Chordata > Aves > Charadriiformes > Laridae > Chroicocephalus > Chroicocephalus ridibundus. Next base: position 53,658,181 of record NC_086286.1, on the reverse strand, counting down.
TTTCGCAATTTGTATTAAGATATTTCTGATATCAATTAAGATATTTACAACATAAACTGGTTTTGGAATTAGTAAATAATTTTTTAAAATGCGGTTAGGCATAAGAGTAAAATACATCTCTATTTTTTTACTACAGATGAAAATTAGGTGGTAATCCTGTTTTAAGCAAACCACAGGTTTCCTGAATAGAAACTTGCGGGGAAGTGGGGGGGTGGGGAGGGGGCAGACCCCACAAGGCAAACAAGGGGCTGTGACAAAAATGCCCAGAATAGAATGAGTTTCACAAGAATGATTAAGAGGCAAACTTGTTTATTCTTCCATAAATTACTGCTTTACTGTAATTTTTACTCACTGCAATTAGAAGTATGTATTTTTGCTGCTGTTGCATACCCCATCCTTTCAATTCACAAGCGACATACTATTGCTTACATGCATTAACTTCATTAAAAGAATACCTATTGATTTTTATAAAGGCAGATTTTTGAGGAGGTGCAAGAAAGACTATAGCCACTCCTACACATGTGACCCAATAAATGTCCTCAGGGCAATGTGATACAGCAGCTACTATGACTGTTATATCCACGCTGCAGATGTACTTTTTATTTCTTGTTACTAATAGATTTTTTTAAGTTCCACTAATACTATGGACTGCTGTGAACAGAAGTAGAATTGTCCTGCATCAGGGCCTACATTTGTAAATTCTCATAGGCTGAGGTCAGTCCTGCTGACAGAATCTAGGTAACTGGGAGGGTGGGAGGAAGGGAAGGACCAGGCTCAAGTTGGGGCTACCAGTGATTCAATACATACTATAAAATAGTATTTTGCTTAACAATACTCATTATGGTGATGACTGTAGGTGCTCTCCCACAAAAATTTGAGATGTGCTATCTAAATCATTACCGCCTTTCAGCACATAATTATAATTTGCCTTAAGTATACAAAAATAAAAATATTTCGGATCAATAGCTTATCTCAAAAAGGTTTTCCTCATTACATTTTACTCTTGCTTATCTTACAAAACTTGTGTATGGGGTGGTCAAAGGAAATCTAGAGAATCTGAGAAGATAGATGGAGCAATAATGAGTCTCTAGGGTTGGCAACTTCACACAGTAACTTCTTATCCAAAGTCACGGGGACTATTCCTGTAGCTGGAATAGATCGTCTGACCATAGTCACAGAGTCACTGTAGTATTTTGCCACTGCTGAAAAAGGCAGTCACCTTCTCACCTTCCCTCCTGGCCAAGGGGTCCTGTTGCTTCATTCAGCTCACCCCTAAGACAGATGATTCTATTAAGTATTTCGGCAGAAAATTAATCTAGCAACAAAACAGAATGGTTGGTATTTCTGATGGGCTTGTGAGCTGAATCAGCCTACAAATAGCTGAGATGCATAGAGAAGATAACAAAAAGAAATAGTTCCGGGACGCGTGGAAGAAAAACAGCATGTATTCAGTTGAATCTAGGGCCCCAAAATATAAAATAATTGAGTACAAGAAAATATTGGATTTTTTAGCATTGTGCATATACAAAAAAAGTGCAAATCCTGCCTAAGATGAAATTAAAATCCACCCAGAACAGGAGATGCTTTTAACAGTGAAAAGAGGAGGAAGAAGTATCAAAGACTGTCAAAAGGTTAGCAATTAGGCTAAGGAGGGTTATTTCCACAGAATTTCTCTCTACTCATTTGTGAGAAAAAAGCTTCTCTCAAAGTTAGTTCCAAACAAGAATCTAATTTTATATATTTTGATTCATCTCAGGAGGAAACTTATCTCTTTGTGTACTGTAAGGGTTGAGGAGACTTCTTAGTAGAGTAACCTTAGGCTAATGTTAGCCTTTGTGATTGCCTTCCAGTGACCTCAACAATATGCAAATCAAATTCTAACAAGTGAAAATGCTAAGAATTAATCTAATTGGGTGCAAAATTCAGCTTTGGTAGTTTTAAAGAGATTCTAGATTTCAGAAAATGATTCAGAAATCTAAGAATAATGTAGGAAAGACTTGTATGCAGTAGAAGAAACTTGTATTTGTATTTCCCTCCCCCACAAAACACACACATTTCCCTGGAGGACAATTTAGGAATGTTATAATGAGGCAAGAAGTTATCAGCAACTGCAAGATAGAAGGGGTAATTTCAGCCAGTAGACACTAAAATGTCTGAAATTACCTCAATTTGTTCTAGGGATGGATTTGACTTAAAAAGTCCTAAATTCTAGGGGGGACTTTTTTTTTCATTTCATATTCTAATTTCCTAAAATTTTACTATTCTTCTCACATGAAGTTATGTGGATCACTAATATAACTCCTGTGTCTTTTTTTACTTTACTGACATTTTGCTTACTTTACTATACAGCAGGCCTTTGTGCTATGGTACTATGTCTCCTGATAATCCATTTATTATATTTATATAACAGTTCAGCAAGATACAGTTTTGTCAAAAAAGAAGTAGAATGTGTACAAACTATTATGCCAAATTTCCAAAACGAAATTCAGAATTGATATATATGTGTTCTCTGCACATTTTGAAAATGCGAGAGATTTCATGGCAGAATTCAGATCTGGGTGAGTTTTAAACATTCATCTTCAAAAAGCGAGTATGCAGATCTATCTAGCTCAAAATAAATATCATGCTCTATTATCTGTAACCTTTAAACATCTCAGAGTTCCTAGCATCAGTATTGGTTAGATTACTGGTTTTAGTGTCTTTTTTATTTAGAAGTCTCTACTGTGCAAATGTGTTCTTTAACTGTGATGAAAAAACTTTAACACATGTTTAAAATACATAAATTAATACTTAATTCTAAAGATAGAACTCTAGAATAAAACATTCAAAAATATATTTTCCACCAAAGTTTCAGGATGTATTTATATGCTGGTATATTACAAACAAATTTTTTTTAGGGGTGGTTGGCAGAAGGAAATACACTACTATTTCTGACAATACAGAAATGAGAATAAGACAAAACAGAAAGAAAAATGTTAAATGTAATTTGGAAGGTAAGGCTAAAGTCTTTTTCCTCTTCCATTATGATTTCTAAAGAAATAAAAATGGCAGTAATGTGTTCTGCCACGGTTCAGGAATCTGTAGCTTATACCATGTCAACTCAGATTTAGCTTTCCCGATTTTTTGTAATAGCCTACTCATGAGGAAGACGTAATATCTTTTTTGCTATCTCAAAAAAAGGAAAAATTTCAGTCAGCTGGGATTTATGTGCTTTACCTGCTTTATAGCACATCTACTCTAATTCATGCAGTGCTCTACATTAAAATTTTAATAATGATTTTTAAATACCTGCATTGCTTTATTATCACTGTATGCCCAAGTTCTAAAGTAACTCCTTGAGTCTGCAAACACATATATATACATATGCATGTTTACCCTTGTGGGTAGTTCCCTGCCTTTCGGTTGGACTTTGTGTGTGAGTGAAGTTTTGTGTATATATACAAATGTTTGCATATCAGAGCTTAGAAATAAGTTCAGCATTAGGCTTGAACAAAAAATGAACTTTTTTGCCAAAAGAATATCTTCTGAAGAAAGTTATTTTGTCATCATTAAAACTTCTCTAACTTTTTCTAGTTTGGCATTTTTGATTGCAAAAAATTAATCAAGGATTGATTCAGTAATAGAAAACTTCCATGCTTACATTTACATTAATAATTATGATCTTAACAATCAATATTTTTGAAATTTCCATTCTGTTTTTATGTAAAACCTCAAAAAAGGGTATAATTTATTTTAGAAAATCCATTTACTTCTGTTTTAACATGAACTTTTTCAGCCATAACCAACTTTTCAGTCAAAATATTTTTCATAACATCTGAATGCTTGATTCTTTCTTACCAAGGGCCAGATCTTCTTATGTAAACTGACATCATTCCATTGATGCTAACTTGGCATCATTCCACTGTATCAGGTAAAGATCCAAAAATGCTATATACTCCTGGCAAAAATGTCATTCCCCATATGGTATGATTTTTTTAAAAAAACTTACTTCAATAGCTTTTAAAATTTTTAGAAGTCTGAGATTTTTAAAGAAGTCATAAAATAGGAAGATAATACGACAGTAGAGTCTTTCTGAACTTCAATTATAGAACAAGCATTCGCTTGCAATGATTCTTATAGAGTACTTCAAACTGTAACTTGTACACCAGAATTTTAAATGCTATGTTTATTTAGTATCTTCAGTTTTCCTCACATTTCCTTTCTTTACAGAATATCTTCTATAAATACAAAACAACCTGTTTCCTTGGTTCAGTATCAGGAAAGTAATGAATCATTTCACATAGTCATGTGCTGAAGTGGGTATGAATATTTAAAATGTAGATATACAATCTAACTCTAAATAGAATATCTATGCCTGGAATTCCAAAAGCAGCTAGATACTTTTGGGCTTTTACAAAAGCATAAGTGAAAATATCTATGTTGCGGAGCTGAAGTGAGGACTTGAAAGGACTAAGAGATAAATTCTTCCTACTCATTCCTGTACATTGTTCCTTCTTGGTTTAACTCAAGTTTTGTGTCAAGAGTTTGCTGCAAATTTTAAATCATAACTTATTTTCACTTGTTAGAAGAATATTAAAGTATGTGAAAATTAATTCATACGCCACTGTTTGTAAGCTTCATTATTAAAAAATTTGCTGCTTTTCAAATTTATGTTCACTTTTCTTTAAATTAAAGTCTGTGATTTCATCTTTTCTGCCTTAGAACATTGCCTTGTACAAAATTAACATGTCTAATTGCATAAATATTTATTCGTAGATGATGTTCCATCTAACTCAGGAGAATCACTTAATTTGTAAAGAGTTGTGGTGTCAGACTTGGGTCTCTCCTTACTCATAAAAGTAGAAATCTGTTTAAAAGAATATCTTACAAGAAGCAAAATACATTCTAGCCAGACAGAAACGCCAAAGTGCCTGTTTTCTTATTTAGTATTTAGTTTATATCTTTAATATTGCTTCTCAAGTCAAGAAACAATTTTGAGTGAAACTCTGCTAATGCAAAAATCTATTTCTAATTTCCTTGTCTATCTCTGAGCACAAGTAGTAAGCAGGACTTACTTAAAGGACTTACTTACTTCTTTAAATTTCTTCCATTTCTTTTTACAGCCAAGAATGGGAAAGACTGCTCAGATTTGCATTTTCCTTGTTTAAATCAGGGATGGATCCAGAATTTGGGGTTACAGTGTTTTCCAAGGTTTTTATTAACGTGGATCTTCCAGGAAATATACAAATGTTTCAGAGGCCACACATGAAAAGAGGAAAGACATGGACTGAGTAGTCTTTAGCGCTTACATTACTGCTAACCAGGAGACCAGGGTCGTAGTTCATCCCAAAGATTCTTGAGTAATCAATTAGACTAAACAGTATCTCCCAGAAGGTGCATTCATAGAAAGGATCGTGTAACTTTACCATTTTACTATCTACCAAGCTGCGTTTGCTGTGACCTAGTCAGATTACAACCCAGAGCAGTAAGGAATGCAACACTGCGGCATGAGAAGAATGTGGCACGTTACCCTTGTGTGATAACCCAGCCTGGCGTCCTCTTGTTGCCTGTTGAACACATGGCTGTCTGTTTACAAAATGAACCTAAATAAGCTACAGCATTTTTATTTACTTTGCTATTATTCACACCATTTCATTGCATTTCATACCATTCACCATTTCAGACCACCATGAATGAACATATTTATTTGTACATTACAGAAAATAAGTGTGCAAAAATTAACAAGTATGATCCAGATGAAGAGGAGTATTAAAATCTTGTACATTTAATTTTTGATCTGGCAACATATTTCTGAGGTTTGGATAGTTCCAACAGCGACTTGGGAAACTGTTTCTTCTGGTAATTAATTTAGCCACATGCTTATAATAATTTAAAGTAAATATCACATAATAAACATAAGCATTGATTATAGTTAAGCACACAATCAAGTATATTTCCTAAACTAGAATGGATTTAAACACATTAACTGATTTTTTGAAGTAGAGGCCTACAGTCTAAAAAACTAGCATTTTGGTTGCTTTCTGTTTTGACTCCTGGACCTTGATTTGAATTCAAAGATTTAAGTGGGCATGAGTATGTTACCTCTTATTTAGCACAAAATCTCTCTCTTATCATTCCAATTGTCTTCACATGGGAAAATAACAATGATGCATCTTATTGATGCATTGTTTCAGATTTAACTGATTTAACTGTTGTCTGATGAAAATATTTACTGTCAAACTTACTGCTTAGCTGCATTTTGTTGACTAGAGACTGCAAAAGTTTGTGGACAGGAACGACAAGCACTTGCATGGGTAGCCTGTGAACTTCAAGAAGTTCAAAATTTTGGTTTACTTTGGATATTTACCCAACACTGAGAGCAAGTGAGTCTTTTTAGAATGAGAAATGGGCCTGTAATTTTGCAAAGTAGAAAGGAGCTTAAATAAAGCTTCAGATAGATTAGCAAATTGGGAACGAATAGAAATGTCAACAAAGGAGCCTTTCCGATGCTAGGCTGAGAGTTCTGCACTGACTAAGGTCTATGTAATTCTCTCTGTTATTTCTGGATGAAGTGGTAGACAGGAAAGAATCAGGAATCGAAAGATAACCACTTACAAGTGTACCCCACTGGGAAAACATGGGATTTGTGTTGTCCCTGGTAATTAATGGCTTATCTCATCTGCCTAGTTGTACGTTTCTTCAGCCTTTTTGTGGGAAGAAGGCTCAGGCAGTGAAATTTTTTTCCTAAACTACAAATGGATATGTGCCTTGTACAATTCTTCCTGTGGACAGGATTCATTCTGGAAACTGAGTCAATGTTGTGAGAAACTAATGCATTTCTGGTCTGCAATATCAGCCTTCAAAAAGGTAGTTCCTATCTGCCCACATCCTTCAGTTTATTTGTATAAACCTGGGCTTACTGGTTTCCTGCAAGAAATAAACGGAGAGTGAAGTAAGTAGTGTCAGAAGGCCACTGCAAGCAGCAAAAGAAGAGATTTACCTACTAACATCGTAATAATCATCTTAATTAACTGAAATTTAAATCAGTTCTGTTTAAATGGAATCTGATTTTTTACTCTCTTAAAAGTACATAATCTTCACGCTACCTGAAAACTTCCAGAAGACCTGTCACACAACATTTCCTTCCAATCCTCTTTATACTCTTACATTTTAGTGTTATTTGAGGGGAAGGAGGGACTGTTTTTCTTTGTTACTCACATTTCTTATTTCATGTGTTATTTCAGTTCTTAGAAATAAAAAACACTGAAAGGAGATAAATGTAGAAGTGTCATGCAACCTTACCTTTCTACATGGATGTTGTATCTTTCTCATTTTACACAGCTTCTAGTACAGCTCCAGACTATTTGAATACAGGTGCCAATCACAATTAGTCAGAGAAAATTACATGGTGATTTTGTACTGTGAACAAATGGACCAGAATGACACCAGAAAATACATTTCATTTATGTTTTGACTTTGACTTCCAGATCTCATCTGTTGGGGTGAAAAGCCAGTTAGTGCATCAACTCACCATGCTACCTATATTTCTTCTCTTATCTTTGTCTTCATACCAATTTAAGTCTAAAAGTTACCTGATAATACTATTGAAACATGGTCTCCCTTCATCCAGAAGCTGATTTAATTTTTTGTACAGGCCACTGATTTCATCATGTGGGTGACTGTGGTTGCAGAATAAGCTTAGATGATCTTTATCTTATGTCTTTTGGAAAACTTCAGGGTTAGTTGAGCAATCTTGCTACTGACTCATTTTTATATGTTTTATTAACCTCCAGAGCTTGTGTGGAAAGAGAAAAATACTTAAATATTATTTTTTTCTTGGGCTGACTGATTTTAGCGAAGATCCTGTGCCTTATTTGGCTTCTTGTTTGAAGGGTTTTTTTTCTGCACCTTGTTTATTTTTATGCTATTGCCAACAACCCTTCATATATACTTCATATATAGGTAAAAGCCTGGTATTTATATTACTAAGGACTGTAAAAGTTAATATATGTATCAAGATCTATAGCCCAACTAATCAGCTTCTAAATAGTAAAGGCAAAAATTTTTCTAAATGACTGACACCGTGTACGGTAGCAACCTGATCTACTTGAAGATGTCCCTGATCGTTGCAGGGAGGTTGGACTAGATGACCTTTGAAGGTGCCTTCCAACCTAAGCTGTTCTGTGATAAAATATTCTGTATTTATGAGAAAGAGTCCCAGGTGGATTCAGGGTTTTACTGGATCCCATTTTAGTAGTGATGTCAGCAGCCAATATTTAGTGATACTCGGGGCCTCTTATACCTGGATTTATGTTTTAGTTTTCATCTTTTCTATATTTGTATTTGTTCCGTTGTTTGGGAACAACAGAAGATGTATATTTGATTTGTTCGAATCCATATTCTAATCAATCACAGGATTCAGAAATGCAGAAGTTATGAAAGAATAGGTTAAAAAGATAGCATTCATCAGAAAGTCATTTTCAAAATGTTGGAAGATATGCTATAACAATTAAGTCAGAAGTAGAAGTTGTTATTAAGATGTAATGGTACAAAATCCAAACATTGTGTGGCAGTTAGGCTCCACTTGATGCAACCTATGATCTACAAATTTAGAAAAAGAAATGAGATTTCATTTCTAGCATACATGCTACATTCAATTACATCTAATAAACATGCTGACACTGTACTTTTCATTTCCTCGTTCACAGAGAGACAATACATTTAACTAGTTTAATTGTTCAACATGAGGCAATGATGGGTACCAAACTAAAAAAAAAAAAAAAAAAAAAAAACCCTACCAACCGTCCAGTTCTTCAGGAACACTTAAAATACATGCTGCAGTTGACAACATTTTGTGTCCAGTAGAATAATTTTGAATGCTTTTTTCTTGTTTGTTACTTATAAGAAAATATTTATCTGAAAAATAAGAAATAGATTATTGGTGTATTTTAATAAATAATATATAACTAACATGCTGTTAAAATTTGGCAGAAGCATGATCACAATGTATAGCTGGAGAACAAATGGTGATTTTACATTCAAATAGCTACACATTGTATTTAGAACCAAATTTATAAACTTCACCAAGGTCAATTTACTAGGTATTTAGTATTACATACATTATACTAATGTTATTGTTGTTTAAAATGATAGATGCCTTATCTCAGGTTCTGTTTGTAGACCTATTTGCACCTCCATTAATTATAATAGAAGACATCCATATATTCATGAAGTGAATTTGACCTTGTATAACAGGACTAGGAAACACCTCTTCCTTAGTCATTTACTTCATCTTCCTGAACAAAAGCAGATTCATCTTTTTGTTACTTATAGACATCCCTAAAGACCATGGTCTTGCCATTTCCTTGTTCACATGGACTGTGGTGAATCAGGTCTAACGGCGACATTATAAATGAGACCTTATAGCAGCCTTCCAGAACCTAAAGGGGCCTACAGGAAGGATGGGGAGGGACTCTATCAGGGAGTGTAATGATAGAACACGGGGTAATGGCCTCAAACTGAAAGAGGGTAGATTTAGATTGGATATCAGGAAGAAATTCTTTACTGTAGGGGTGGTGAGGCACCAGAACAGGTTGCCCAGAGAGGTGGTGGAAGCCGCATCCCTGGAAGTGTTCAAGGCCAGGCTGGATGGGGCTTTGAGCAGCCTGGTCTAGTGGGAGGTGTCCCTGCCCATGGCAGGGGGGTTGGAACGAGATGATCTTGAAGGTCCCTTCTAACCCCCATTCTATGATTCTGTGATTCTATGAAACAGCTCCAGGGAACAACCTCCTGCACTGAAAGCTCATAATATCAAATGGTGGGCTCTGTCCCACACTAGTCACTGAGGTCATGATCTAGAGGTCTAAAAAGTTCATTTTTTCCCTCACTCTATTACTGCTATTCTTCTTCCTGAAACCAAACTGAATACTATGTGCTAGTAATTTTAAGATTCAATTAGAAGTTCTTTCCTGCTAGGTCAATAAACCTGGAGTGAATATTGGACTTTTAATGCCACTTTATAAATTATTATTTAGGGTCTATATTATTATTCCAGTCATTCCAAGTATATTTTGCTAGGTGCTTTTAGGATGGTAACATGATTTTTTGTTGTTGTTTCAGAAAATAATAAATTAATTAATCTTTGGGAAAAACTCTTCCTCTTTTGTAATTAAATAGAATTGGCCAGCTCTTCAGCTCATATAAATGCTTTTCACTCCAAAGAAGTTATCTTATGCTAGTTGTAGTGTAACTTTATTAAAAAAATAATCTAAAAGTTTCTCCTAATATTTTCCAAGATTCCGTTTGGTTCAAAAGATGGAAGCAAAATGTGCATCGCTCAAGATAACACCTCTGAGGGACAGATAAGCGTGTTGATTACAGACTCTGCTCTTCAACTTACAGCTCTGCACCCTTAATGATACAGTTCAAAAGCGATCTGTTGATTTGCCAACAGAAGTGCACTAAAATGCAACAGTTCAATACACAGCCATCTTTACTTAATTTCAAGCTCTTTAATTGAATGTCAGTCAATTACACAGTTATAATCCATATCTTATTACAAATACAAAGTACTATACACATGCATTTTAAATAGCACGTTTCCTTAACTTAAACCATTTTCCTTTTTAGAAACCATTGCAACTAAGCAATCAATTGTGATTATGGTAACAGCCACGAAACATTTATTACTTAATGTTGTTATTTAATTGTAAATTAAAAAAAAAAAGTCCTATCTTATTTTCTATTAAACCATCATTTCCCAACACTAAATACTTTTCCAGGGTAAAGTATTTCTCACCTTCTCTTATATATAAGATTTTTTTAATGTTACCTGTCATAGGATTTGGGTATTTTCCAAAAGCTAATTAGACTCACAATAGCTCAGCAATCTCATTTACTCTTAACCTCACCTTTTCCACCTTGATCTATGTACTATTTTCTTCTTCTTAGCTGCTTTGTCTAGTAACTATGGGGATACTAATTTAAAATGAGTTTTCAGCTTTGTTCTGAAAGCTGAGAGAATTGTGGTCAATCTAATATCCTCTGACAAGGAATCTGGAATCTTTTGTTCTGTTTATTGAATTAGCCTATATTCTGCTCCCATGCGCTTTGTTTTTCAGATTGATAGATTCGTGATTAATACAAAAGAGAGCAACTGAGGATGACAGTCTCCTCGCAGAGAAAAGTACTTCACAGTATGTGGGAAAAATATTTCTTACAGGACTTTCACATTTAGGATAGAGAAATCTTTGGCCTGGCAATTTTAAAGGATACCAGTAATCAGAGTTTGTTGTACCTGTATCGAAGTAATATAAATTTCAGTAATTCATTCAGGCAGTTTTTGATGGAAAAGCCAGGGCCTAATCATAATACAACAGGCTAGGGTATGGCTTTAAAGTCAGTCTCAGGTGGAAACAGGCCTTTGTCAAAATTTTGAACTATTCAGTCATTCTATGATGAATTCTATGACTGAAGGCCAAGTGATCATTCTATGACTGAATGCCAAGTCATCCAAATGGACTGCTTTGATGGTCTAGTTAGCTTGAAAATCCTTCAGTATAAGGCGATAGGTTGGAAGATGGTACCTTCAGCAAAATTTAAGAGAATATTCTCTTCTTCTCATGTCGTTTTCTGTCTTGATGGAATCTGAATTTGTACAACTGCTCTATCCTAAGAGCTGATTCCTGTGAGACACTGGGAAAGGTGAAAGCTGAGAACGTTACTCACATCAGAGATAAATAAACAGCATGATGTAACTACTGACATCAGAGATTATGGACTCTCATAGTTATTCCCCAATGAAAATATTCCTGCCATTATAGGTGTTTATATTAAGGATGTTTATCAAAACAATTTTTGAGAAAATCCTCAGAACAGCAGAGTTAAAAAGAAAAAAATTATATAGAAGTCATATGCATTCCTTAGATTTTCCTTCTATTCATGGACTAATTGAGGAATGAGGGGTATTATGGTTTTCTTAGAAAATCAAATGCAAAATTCTATTGATGTGTTTTAATATTGAATAGGCACTATGAAGCATTAAGAAATTGATGTCCATATTACATTTTTAATCTGCTTTATGAAATATTTGAGATGTGCATACAACATCCCACTATTTGTTTGTGGTAGTCAATTTAAACTATTTCAGGGAACATATGCATTATATATGAAATACTTAAAGTTCCAGCTGAATAAACACTCCAGTTTCCCATCAACTTCAAAGGCCTACAAATAAACTTTTTGCACAATTTAAAGCGAAAAATGTGTATTATATGCATCTGACCTTTTAAATTTAAAATGCTATTCTGTCTTATCTAAACTATATATGTTTTGGATCATTCTGTATTGAATAATTGTAGATGGAGGGTTGAAGAGCTTCACACATAATATTTCTCCACAATATATATTTATGGGCAGTGAGACAGCTTTTGTTATCAACACTTATTGTACCGATTGTAGCGATTATGAACCCAGGAGCATTTCAGAATATATGGCTAGTAAAGCTGTTGTGAATCCCCTTTAATACTTTTGGAGGAGGGGTGAAATATTATGATACCTAGATGTTCTAGGGGAAAAATACAAATACAGAGTGTAATATCAGGGTATGCATAAATTTTTTCTTGAGATAAAATCCAATTACATTCTTAAAGCATTATTTTTTTAATTAACATGTTTTTATCAACTGTAGCTAAAATCTGGTCTTAAGTTGTTAAATGGAAAACTTAAGCTGCTAAGTGAAAGCACATTCACTTGCTGCAAGTACTCATTTAGAAACAAACCAGCATGAATTAAAACCATATAAGTAAGAAATGGTTTTCTGACATAGGAAACCGCTAAAACGAAGTTCTGGTGGATATTGCTGATGATGCTGAAGTCAAAAGAAGGATTTTTTTTCTTTGTTAAATGAACGTGTTTTCCTTCAAAATAAACTGCACAGCGCTAATGCTTATGAAAGTAAATCGGCAGATTTTAGAAATATAGTTCAGACAGAAGAATGATTGTATTCTGCTTTACATTAATATAAAGACAATTTCACAACATGAGAAAAAAGTTAATCCACACTCCTATTAACACTTCACCCATGAAAATCAAATCATAGCATTTGATCTTGCTCTCATTGAATTTAGTGTATTGAATTTAACAGAAAGACAACCTCAGCACAGCTAAGTCCAGCACTGGCCCTGCTGCTCTAATTACACTTTAGCAATATTAGTTTCTTTTTGCCTTCATCTTTTTACTTCATTTCCCTTGACTGGAGTGCAATTTCACCACAATGTAGTAGACTAATCATTAACTGGCAGCAGAGTATAGACTGAAACTTTAAATTGACAATCGCAACAGTAGAATACCAGAAATTTATAGAAGCATAACCGTTTCTTCTGCTGGGTGTATGATAATTGTTTTTCTGCTCATTTACATCCAAAAGTAATTAAACTCTACAACAAAACTATGTACTGTAGTGTTGGTGCAAAATCTGCTGTTTGGAGGTTATGCAGAGATTCCATGAAAACATCACGGTGGGAACTGTCATTCATTTGCACTGTCATTTCCTAAAAAAATTGCAGAAACATACCCTTGAAAGAATTAGGTCACACAAAGTGTGGCCTAAGGGCTTCTCCTTTCTTTTTTCCCCAGTGGAGTTCTGCAGCTGATGCGATAAAAACTGTTCTACATCAATAATTTTTTGAGTTTATGTTTCCTGAAAAATTAATTTGGTTTATGAAAATAAACCATCTTTATAATTCAGTGGGAAAGTTTCCTTGTCTTTCCTTCCAAGTCGGTTTTTTTTTGATACAAATGCAGTGGTGTTACAGTGCACATAAAGGTGTATAATAAATGTAATGATCTTCTGAATCTTCTTCAGACAATTGTAGATAAAGGGTTGCATTAAAAATGCAGGTCACAGTAATGTAAGAAAATGATTACAGCAAACTTTGCTTTCCCTGGATATTACGACTTACGTATAAAAAAATACAAGTCCAAAGCTGAGAAATTTTCTTTCTCACGACATTTCTTACCAAAATCTCACAATGTTTCATGGTCACGTGTGCCTTTTCCTGTTAGAGGGGTAAGGGATAGCTGTTGTTTTCTTGTACTTTTGGTACTGTGGAAAAAAGTTATGATTTTTTTTTGACATTGAAAAAAAGCTACTTAATCACTGCAGTAGGCAGAGAAAAGCTAACGCTGTCTCTCATTTAGTCTTCTGAAACTCATTGATTTACATAGCGAGGCATGAATATGGCTGAGAGCAGTATTAGGCCCTTCATTTCTTAATAGTTTGTACACGCTTGCCTTGCTTGCTTGATTCTTTAGTTAGGAAATGTTTTGATATAAATAAACACACTTTTAGTTCTGATTTTGCAATCACACACCTGCACGGCAGTTTCCTGAAGCAGACCTATATCTGCTTATGATACCATGAACTGCATTTTATGTAGCAGGAGATTTATCTTATTGAGAAATTTTACATGAATTGTGTTGAATTCCATTTCCTGAGGCTTCTACTACACATACTTAAATATCTCTCTTCTTTATTTCCCTTTATTTTCTCCTCATTTTTTTCAGAGTTTTTTGGGGGTTGTTTATTTTTGTTAGCATCTTGCTTAAGCTTACAATGTTATTTTGCCTTATGGTCATGGCAGTTTTTCTTGAATATTTGGAAGGACCTCTTGGGAGTACAACACAGAAAGATCATCTTTATGTAATTTCTGTAGATTGTGCAGTACAGTAATATCTTGAACTGTTATTGCAATATAAATAAAAAGACAAGGAATAAGCTTGTAAGTTCTTACGTCTGTAAAAACATAAACAGCCATAAATAAATGAAGATAGATGCAGAATAACCATCTGTTAGGAAGTTAGTTCAAGTCAAAACACTTAAAACTTGGCACTGTAGATGTATTCATGTAAATCTGTATTTAGGCATTTAAGTGTCTAGCCTCATGTACAGATGTTCTGATTCACTGCAGCCTTCATTTGGGAACTGGTAAGGGCTGAGGATCAGCCCACTCAGGTAGCTGCCAAAAATTGGATTCAGGTGCTAAACTTTGGGTCTCTCTGCAAACATTGGCACAAGTTCATAGTCTTAACAAAAAGTCTGTCTTACAGCTTCTTCCTTGCCAAGTCATAAGCACAGAGGTAAAAAGAGCCTTTCTCCATGAGTAACTAATTTGATAATTACGTGAAATCTCCCTGATCATGGAAGTTGTACATTTGAACCCACATAGGCTGAATGATGCTGGACTTGTTTCCTGCTTCCTGGGAGGGTGCTCCACCAATATGTTTTCATACAATAACAACAAAGGCAGACAGTGCTGCCCTTGCTCATGCCTTTTGCCTGCCATCCTAAGAGTACAAGGAGTCACAAGGTTATTTTGTTCTGCAAGTCTTTCTGCCCCGCTCAATTCCCATAACTTTTAAATTCATTGTCCAAATTCAATCAAAGGGAAAAGTGGCAGAGTTTCTGGAAAAAAAAGCATCTGGGTAGAGGGGAGAGATCCAAATTTATGCCCATGGTGAGAGAAATATTGATAGAGTATACAACACATACAAGGTGTCAGATTATATTATCTTTTAGCTGGTAGAACTTGTGGGAAACTTGAATTATTACTGCAAAGAGGTGTAGCACAAAACCAACACACATCCATGGGGAACAGGTATCATTACTGTCTTGTGGCACAAGTTGCATTTAAAGAAAGCATTCAGTCTCACCCAGAAGGAGTGGCAATAGATACCTACCCTCAGGAGAACTTCTGAGCTGTAGCTCCAGGGTGGATGCAAACATTTGAGTCTCAGAGAAAAGCAAGATTTTAGACACTGTTCTACTCACTGTTCCCTGCTGGCTACGTCTGTGGGACACTCTGGTCAGCCTTTCACTCACTTGAACGCTGTTCTTGGGAAAGTAACGACTACTTTATTCCCTGAGGCAAGCCTAGTGCAGCCCTACTGATTCCCCTGCAGAGTCCACGTGACAAATATTAAGTGTTGCAATTCCGAACTTGGTCTGAAATTTCCATTCTGATGGTAAGGGATTTATACCACGATGTTGTCTCCTGCCCTGTGTCTCTAATTCTGCCTGGCTGTTTTCACAGTTGTCTTCCACGGATGTGTGAAGCCAAGTCAATCTGTTACCTAAAAATTGTGAGTGCTGTTATTGTTCCTCTCCTATAAAATCAAGTTCTTATTTTATTGTACCATTTCCCCTACAGAGCTAGAATCATAACCTCTGTTATGACAATCTGAGCTGCTAGATATGGATATATTACAATAGTGAGGATATGTAAATAAACTGATATTAGCCTGACTTCTTCCGTGACTTCTGAGGATGCAGTGACAGTGGTTATAATCTCTGCCAGACAACTATCAGCAGTTTCAGGAGTTGTTGAGGCAGATGGCTGAGGCACTAGATCTGATAACAAGCATGCCTAAAATGACTTATTGACTCTTCAGCATTTTTTGGTATTATGGAGAAAGGAAAGCGTATGCCTCTCTAAAACGAGGATATTACCAAAGCAGCAACAGATCTCGGGTGACTCTGTTCTTTACCCATACGATTAAAAGGAAGGAAGACAATAGATGAGGAGAGGTCTTAAGCACTGAGAGGCTTGCTGTTGGTACCTCTCCTCTCATGGACTAGTAACAGCTTCAGTTCACCTCCTCCAAAAGTCAATACTTAAGCTGATTGCTATCACATTCCTGTAGGAGCCCTGTACTTACGTTAATAAGGTTGACATTCCCTTCTAATCATTTCCCAAAGTAAACTTGTTAGTAGGTGAGATGCTTACTCAGAACTGTAAAGCAAAGGTATTGGATCCTAGCTACAGATGTGCTGATAAGCCTATCTACCTTTTCACCTTGTTTTGCTACAAAATGACAGTGGAAACTCAACAGGCTTAGATATAACATATTGATTGGCATCCAGTGTGATACTTTAAATTACACAAAACTGAGAGGGGTGGCTGGCACACCAGAAGGCTGTGCCGCCATAAAGAGAGACCTGGACAGGCTGGAGAGTTGGGCGGAGAGAAACCTTATGAAATTCAACAAGGGCAAGTGTCGGGTGCTGCACCTGGGGAGGAATAACCCCATGCACCAGTACAGGTCAGGGGCTGAGCTGCTGGAGAGCAGCTCTGTGGAAAAAGACCTGGGAGTCCTGGTGGACAACAGGATGACCATGAGCCAGCAATGTGCCCTTGTGGCCAGAAAGGCCAATGGCATCCTGGGGTGCATCAAGAAGAGTGTGGCCAGCAGGTCGAGGGAGGTCATCCTCCCCCTCTACTCTGCCTTGGTGAGGCTGCACCTGGAGTACTGTGTCCAGTTCTAGGCTCCCTGGTTCAAGAAGGACAGGGAACTGCTGGAGAGGGTGCAGCAGAGAGCTACCAAGATGATTAGGGGACTTGAACACCTCTCTTATGAAGAAAGGCTGAGGGATTTGGGTCTCTTCAGTCTGGAAAAAAGGCGGCTGAGGGGGGATCTTATCAACACTTACAAATACTTAAAGGGCAGGTGTCAGGAGGATGGGGCCAGGCTCTTTTCAGTGGTGCCCGGGGACAGGACAAGAGGAAATGGGCACAAACTCGAACATAAGAAGTTCCATCTAAACATGAGGAGGAACTTCTTTACCCTGAGGGTGGCAGAGCACTGGAACAGGCTGCCCAGAGAGGTGGTGGAGTCTCCAACTCTGGAGACATTCAAAACCTGCCTGGACGCGTTCCTGTGCAGCCTGCTCTGGGTGACCCTGCTCTGGCAGGGGGCTTGGACTAGATGATCTCCAGAGGTCCCTTCCAACCACTATCATTCTGTGATTCTGTGAAATTACACTATGGCATAACTATGCTAAGCCATAACGTATATATTAATATAAATTAGAACCTTTATGAAGCATACTTAAGAAAATTAATTGGCCAAATGAATGCCCTTGGCTTTTGTTCCTCCGCTTTCAACCTTTGTTTTTCTTTGTCTTCTACTCCTCCCATGTCCACATTCCTATCCCCAGGAAAAGAATTGTCTTTTTTACTTCTCAGTCAAGCACCAAATAAACTTTAGCTGTGCTAGGACAAGTAATTGGGGAAGACCTTTCCAGATATCACCATTCAGTGATGAAATTTCTTGGTGACTCATGAAGAATTTTGCTCACATGAATTTATGGAAACTAATATATGTTATTCTTTTCGCTTAAAATAACATCCCATAGTTTCCTTCAAAAGTCATCATTCTGCACTACCTGCTGTTGTCCAAAAATGCTCAGTAATATTTTTCTGAAGCAGAGTTTTCTGTTTTCTGTGACTCTTGAGGTAGTCCTTCCAGGGGTACTAACTCAGCACTGCAGTTGCAGAGTTGGATCAGAGACCTGTAAACTCATTGCAGCCATTGGCGTGAAACAATGTAGGAGGTGCAACAGCCATCTGTGGCCTGCTGGAGAGAGGCGATAAAGGAATTTTGTGAGGTGTTACTCCTCCCTTTTCTCTGGAGGCTGACCCTATGCACTGAGCAATCGGCATTCCAGAAAAACTGCAAGAGAATATTACTCTTGAAATATGTCTCACTTAGATATTAGTCATGCTGCCTTCCAAGTTATCTTTTCAATGTGTCCCAAATTTATCTAAAAAAAACCCTCATGTCTTTCCTTCATAGGAATGGCCATTTCGTTGTTATTAATGCAAAGCTAGTTATAGTGTGTACATGTATTCTCAGATCATCCAAGTGTGAGAAAGCATATTTAAGTTGCCAGGGAAGAATTTTCTTGACAGCTTTTGACTTTTGTTCTTCATTATAATACATGAAAATGCAAACTTACAAATACTCAAACACATTGTGCTCTGCTGTGCTATTTAACTGTTTTCTTGGCTGTTAGTTAGAAACCCCTAGGCTAGCCTGAGTTGACCAGGGGCATTCATTCAGCCATATCGCTCACTTCTTCTCCTGTCTCCTCCTCCCTGTCCTGACATGCAGAGGCGGGTGTGTGTATGAGCTGTTTTCCTTCTGAAGCTGAACAGCTGTAGGCTTGTCAGGCACCAGCGCTGGAAGGGCTGTAAGATGAGTGAATGATGAATAAAAAATTAAGATTGCAATAACAAAATGCAGCATGCTTGAGCTTCATGTTGGAGAACGTAAGTGGTCGTATTTGCCTCATGATGCCAGGGTTGGCTGGAGAATAACAAGCCACAAAATTGTAGATCTTATGCCTTAAGGCCCTGGCACAGCAACATCTCAGGATGGCAAACGCTCTCACGACCACTACAAGGGAGATGAACTTACTGTAACTAGTACACTGCCATCAGCCTATTGATACATGATATTTTCAGCAATTTAGCACAAGCAAACACAAATTCACCTGAGAAGCAAGGATTCTTTTTTCAGCTTTACTGTTGTTCAGGTCCACTGCTTTTGTAATGACATGAAAGGGTATTAAGAAAAGTATTACAGACTGAACTAGAAGTGCTGCGTTGTTAGCAGTTGGATCTTTTCTACATAAAGACACCCATAGAAATATCATAAACCAGCGTTAACTGCTGAGCATGTCATGTATCCTGTTCGCACACAAAAAAGCCATTTTTACTTCTACTTATAGTCCCAGAACAGATGAGTTTAAAGGTCTTTTTCAGTAAATGTGTAAAAACAAGCATGGCCTTAAGAGATCATGTTGTTATGGATGATTGCAATTCTTCAGGTGTAAGCAATGTAAGAAATAGCAACCTTTTTTTTTTTCCTATACTCATACACGCCAACAATAAAATTGTATCATGGACACTGTAAATCAGAAAAATATGCTCTTTATTCTTTCTCCTATAGCTAGGACCTATGATTGCTTTTTATTTTTTCAGAAAAATACTATCTTGAGTAAGAAAAAAGATTCTGCATAAACAATTTTTACTGGAACAACACCATTTGCTTAAAATAATCAACAAAAGTAGTAAAGCGCAATAAAGCATAATAAAGATATATTTTAATATATTACTAATAATTTAATCTCAAAAACTTTTAATATGTGTGAATAATAGTTTTATCTCAAAAAAACTGCTAACTATTTCCAGTGCTATTGTTTTTATACACACCTTTTGTGTACAATTACTTCTTTTTTACGAGCAATTGTATTTAAGCATCACTAAAATACCTGTGGTTTTAACTTAACACTGCAATCCTTTTGTGAAAAACTTAGGAGTACATTTTAAAAAACACAGTCTAAAGTCTATGATACATCTAGTGGCATAGTGAATAATGATTTTATATTGCATAGTGATCCTATAAAAGTTGCATAAGTGGCGAAACAAAAGTTTTTGCTGTGTATTGCAAGAGTGTCAGTCTGATAGATCTCAGCAGGTGGTCTTAGTACTGGGTCAGGTTACTGGAACAACATGGGTAAATATCTTCTGTCTTTGTACATACCCACTGATGTTATCAACAGTATTTTTTACTGTTAGTTCCCATTGCAGTTTAATTTCTTTCTGTTTGGGTTTTTTTTTTCAAATTCAACGAAGTGGTTCTTCTCAGACAAATGAAAATAGCAGACAATTTAGGAGCTCACAGAATCAGCATGCTCCACTATTTGAGGCCCTGCAGTCTTGATGGCAGGCTAGACAAATAAGCAGTCGTACCTGAGATGGCTGCCTTTTAGTAACCGTTGAGACGGGTTTTGCAATTTCACAACATGCCACCAACCAACCTCCTTTTCACTGATTTATCTCAGGAGAAATACATGTTCAGAGAAATATATGGTTCCTTAGTTCATTTAATGTCAGTAGAAATCGCTAACGGGTTCTCTAAAGGAAGGTATTTAAATGCCAATATTTAAAATAACATTTTTAAATTTAGCTTAGGTCAGAACAAGATTTGAATAACTGGAGAGCTCTTGTATCCCCATTTCTCAAGTTGCTCTTCCTCCAGCTTGCTACTTAATAATTTAAAATTACATGAAAAGGTGCAAAGATTAAGTCTTTGGGATGACCATCTGCTGTCTTCTTTTTGTTCAGCTGTAGTCTCGTGCTAGTGGTAGTACGTCCTCACTAAATTGCATGCCACAGAATACAGGAGTGCCTTCTTTGCATATCAACATACAGTCTCTTCAAGCATCGCTTCAGAAAACTGGACTGATATACAAGAAGAGAAAGTTACTATAACCTGAGTTGGCTTTTTTGCATGCAAGTTTATTTCCCAAAGCATTACAGCTTTCCTTACGACACTGACTTTGATGTGAGATTGCAGGCATTCAGCAGGTTGGGCTGGATGCTGCTGGGCCTCTTGCTTTCTTCATACTTGGGACCTTTTTGAATAACAGGTCAGGCAACAAAAGGTACAGGTGTCATTGAGACAAGAAGAAGGGTGAGTGTTTTCCACTTAGAGTCACTAATGAAATAGTTCTTCTTCACTTATCTTTCTTCACACTTATTGCAGGGAAAATGTTGAAAAAGATAAATAAGAGACAGTTTTGTGAGAGACTCCTAAAGCTTTAAAAAAAAAAAATCAGTCTGCATGTGATGTATGTGCAGTTCCTATATTGTTTTCAAAGGTCTGCAACTTTCACAATTCAAAAGCTGTGAATCTGCAGAAACACTACACCTAGGGGACACAATTTTATTTCTTTTTTAAATATTTTACATTCTTGTAAGTAAAGACTACACAATCTAATACGTTTTAGTTGTATAAAAATTGGCTTTTCTCTCTTTGCTTGAGAAGCTGTTATAAATTCAAATGTACTCTTTTCTTAATTGTTAACTAGCTTTTGATAAATATTCCTTTTTATGGCCTTCCTGTTCTTCATGAAAAGAATGCAATGACATATCTTGGGAAGGTAATTTTTATTTTTTTTTAATCTACCGTATCCATTGATCCAACTGGAAAAACTCAGAAACAGTAATCGTACTACTCATTTTCCTTAAAAAAATATATATATTTTAAAAAAATAAAGAGAAACCAGAAGGAGATACCCTGACCCTTATACTACAGATATCTAGGGGAGCAGAGTGTTCCTTTCTGTCTGGCTTGTGGATAAAATAGTACATTACAGTTTCAGTGCTAGCTGTCCTTTAAACCGCATAAATTCTACCCTTGTCTCACAGCAATGAAAGAAATCTTGGCAAATCCACACAGTCATTCATAGCTTTCATCTCCTTGTCCTTTCTCAAATCACTGCTAAAACACCCTCAGTTGACTTCGGGTTCTTGCTTATTTCACTTAATTAGGGAACAGAACTAGAAAACTGGCAACTTCAGGCATATCCAGCAACTTCAGGCATGTCTAACAACTTGCTTCGGTAATTTTGATGGGGAATTTTTTATATAATGACCTATTTTATATACAGTTGCATTCCAATGACAATAAAGGGCTCACCCTTCTATCACAAAGTTATGAAAGCAGATATTGAATTCATTTAGTTGTCAATGAATTTTTTGATGGGCAAGCTCTACCGAATAGGATCCTGAAATGATTTAAAAGACTTTGAGCAGTGAATTTAGACACAACAAATGCCATTAATATGTGA